>NC_056680.1:56385157-56695803 GCF_018350215.1 Panthera leo
CTGTCTGGCTCCTCTGTAGAAAATCACACACGTACGAGGCGCCCGGGTGGCGTCTGACCCTTGATTTCATCTCGGGTCATGATCTTGCAGTTGTGTGAGTTCAAGCCCCACGTCGGGCTCTGCGCTGGCAGCACGGAGCCTGCTTGCAATTCTCTCTCTCCGTTGCTCTCTGCCCCTCCCCCACTCACGCTGTCTCTGTCTCTCTCAAATAATTTTGAGAAAAAAGAAAAAATTACACACATAGATATAAGCACTAATGCCTTCCCATAGTTTCAGTGGGGTCTGTAAACATCCCAGAAGCATGGGGGTCTTTGGGCTACATAATCTGAAGTGTTTGCTGATTGGAGGAAGCCGGGCGGAGGACCCTCCTGGACAAGAGGCGGCCGGCCGTCCCGGCTCCAGGCAGCTCAGCACCTGCCCCTGCACTGACTCCCTTGCCGCTCCGCCCCCAGCAGGAAGGCCGGCAGAGGCCCTGCGGGCAG
Source organism: Panthera leo (assembly GCF_018350215.1). NCBI lineage: Eukaryota > Metazoa > Chordata > Mammalia > Carnivora > Felidae > Panthera > Panthera leo. The sequence goes on from NC_056680.1 coordinate 56,385,640, forward strand.
CAGGCGCTGACGTGGCCTTGGTGTCTCTTTCCAGCTGCGTGGTAGACGAGATGGATTTCTCCGCCATGGAGCTAGACGAAGCTCTCCGGAAGTTCCAGGCACACATCCGGGTCCAAGGGGAGGCTCAGAAGGTGGAGCGGCTCGTTCGAGGCGTTCAGGTTGGGGGCGAGGCAAGGGCGTGGGTGGGCGTGTCAAGAGGAAGGTTCCTGGTCTTGAGGCCCAGGGCCTGGGCCCGAATCCCCCTTCACCCCCTCCCCTAAGCAGGGTCAGGTGGCCTTGCCCTTGCCTGGGAAGATGAGGCAGTGGGCCCCTTCTGCATGCCAGGGGCTGTGCTGGTTATTGCCAGAAGCAGACTTTTGGACAGTCCGTCTTCCTCCAGGTCCCTCATGAGCATCACTCACTCATGAGCCCTTGTCCCCATCATCCGCCCATTCACAGAGGGCAGCCAGTCTCACACAGTGACCCAGAGCACAAGCTGCAGAGCCACACGGCCTGGCTGTAGCACCCGCTCCACCGCTTACTAGCTGTGTGACTTTGCCCTAAGGGACTTCATCTCTCTGTGCCTCACGTCCTTGCTTATAGAGTGGGGATAACGAAAGCACCTACCCTGGACAGAGTGGAAGGACTGAACCCCTTTGGACGTGTGGGCATGCTTAGCCCATGCCTAGCATGACAGAGCCCACAGTCAAGGGCAGCTATGACCCTACAGTCATTCATCCCGGGACTGTGTGCACATTGACTGGGTGGGATCCTCTGTGCCCTTGCTGGGTATATGGGACACACGAGTCAGCCACTGACCCAGCCCTCCAGGCTCAGCACCACTGGTGGGGCCAAGGTGGGGAATGAGGACACAATAGGAGGACAACTCTGGGGCCCTGAGGGGGGGGGGTTGTTCAGGCACTTCCTTCCAGGAGGACTTCTTGGAGGTGGCGGCACTAATGGAAAAGGCAGGATTGAAGCCCACGTCATCTGAGCTGTGATAGCCACTGCCTTAGTCCTGGCACCCCATGGTTCCTCTTCTCTGATCTGCCCCCCTCACCCAGCTCCCACCTGAAGTCCCCAGTGGATGGGGGCCTCTTGGAGTTTGGGGCAGGGGCGCACATTTGAGGCAATGAGAACAATAAGCAGAATACATTAGTGAGGCTGTTGCTTCAGCTGCTGTAACAAAGATGCTCCAGCAGCCGTGGCTGAAACAAGATGGAAGTGCATCTCCCTCTGAGCTGGCATGAAGGAGGCCCAAGCGGGCTCCCTTCATCTCAGGGTCCCAGGGAGCAGGGCCAACACCCACCACCACAGGGGAGAGGAGTGGGCTCTGCCTTTTAAGGTACAGCCTCGAAGATGCCCACATCCCATCTGCTCTTATCCCATTGGCCAGAACTTAATCACCTTCTGGGCTGCATCCAATCCCGAGGGAGACTGGGGCATGCAGTCCTCATCCTAAGAAGGCATTGCCAGCCTAAATACAGGTGGGAGGTATAACCAGTGTGAGAAGGAGAGAGTGGATAGAGCGGCCTTCTCCTGCCTGGCAGGTGTTATTTACCCCCGTTTACCAGATGCAGAAACTGAGGCTTGTAAGGCAGCACCCGGCCACAGCCATTAGGTGCCAGGGCCCAAGTGATGGTGGCTGCCGTGTGTGAGGGCTAGACCCACTCCCTGCCCTGACTGAAGTGGTCCTGACCCTGCTCCCCTCTCCCGGCCCCCAGCCAGCGATACTGCATCTGCAACCCTGGGGTGGTTCGGCAGTTCCGGAACCCAGACACCATTTTCATCCTGGCCTTTGCCATCATCCTGCTCAACACAGACATGTACAGCCCCAACGTCAAACCTGAGCGGAAAATGAAGCTGGAGGACTTCGTCAAGAACCTGCGAGGTGAGCGGCCCCGGGTCCCAGGCTGTGGCATACAGCCGTCCCACACTCTGCACACACACCCGGCTGGGCGTGGGGCCAGGACGTGAGTGCGCTGGGCGCAGGGCAGCACAAGGGAGCTGGGCTCCAGCGCACCCAGCCATCGCACACAAGGGCCTTGGGCGAGCACCGGCTCCACAGACACGGCACAAGTCATCCTGAAGAGGGCAGACTCCTGTCACGCTCCGTGACACACACTGGGAGCATGGACGGAGTGACCCACACCCGGGTCTTGTGCTGTGATGGTTTTAGCTTGTTTCGCAAAGACACACAGGGATTTGACAGGTGGGCAAGCTCAGCCCAGCTCGGGAGGGCCAGGCCAGACATGGTCCACAGAGGCTGATGGGGTGATGTGAGGGAGCACAGTCGGGAACAGGGCAGGAGCGGGGAAGCCAGGCAGGGGAGGGGCCGGGCAGAGAGTCTGTGCCACCATCCCTGCTGTGCCCTCTCCTGCACTCCGTGTTCCTCATGAAACTGACTTGACTTTTTTTTTATGTTTATTTTATTTTTGAGAGAGAGACAGAGTGGGAGTGGGGGAGGGACAGAGAGAGAGACACACACACACACACAGAATCTAAAGCAGGCTCCAGGCTCCCGAGCTGTCAGCACAGAGCCCGACATGGGGCTCGAACCCACGAATCGTGAGATCGTGACCTGAGCCGAAGTCGGACACAACTGACTGAGCCTGACTGACCCAGGCATCCCCTGATTTGCCTTTGGTGTGTATTTTTAAGAGGAACCTTATATAAGCACACTGTAAACAGGAAGACCGTGTCATTTGCCACACGTAGGCAGCCATTGTAAAAATGAATTCAGTGGACGAAAACACCAGGCCGGGGCGAGTGGCCCATGTTAGACAGGTGCTAACGGTGGGCAGCAGGAAGGAAGGCCTTCCTGGTGTTGTTGCAGAGGAAAGGAATTGGAAAGGAGACGGCTGTCTCCCAAGTGGCACCATGTTAGCTGACAGCATGTCCTCGTTTACCTGGAGTCCCTGCAGGGAGGAGGAGGGACTATGTCCCTTTCCTTGGGAAACACCAAGCTGCAGCAGGCTGAGATCCCCTTAGGGTGTCATTTTTTTTTAAAAAAGGAAAAAAGTTGGTCTGAATCAGGTCCAACTTTGTCAGCTTGTTGAGCTATTTTTTTTTTTCCTATCCAGTTCTTTAAGTCTTCTGAACTGATGACAAAACTTTAAGTTTTTGATCTTTGTTGCGCCATTTAAATTTCCTATAAAACCACCGCTTTGTCGCTCCCTTTCCTGGTCCAGGAAGGCCCGCCCCTCCCCCCCCCAACCGGGGTTTGAACAGTCCTGGTGCGCCCCCTGGTGGTGGGTACCCTGCAACAGGCCAGCTAATGGGGTGCCCATCCAGAAGAGTGCCAAGCTGCCCGCTTTTCCCAGCTGGGCTCCAGGACCTGATCAGTCAGGGAAGCCAAGGGGCAGGGCTTGGTTCAGACCAACCAGACGGCCATCCCCTGCCCAGAGCACTCACGGTGTGTGGCCCTCTGCTAGATCTCAGGGGTGCTGTGGACCCCAAGGAATTCAGGTCTTAGCTACAGTTCCCAGGAAGCTAAGGAGTCTGGGAATTTTCTTAATGGCAATTCAGCACCAGAGCGTGAGAGAGCAACCAGCAGATGCTTTGATGGGACAGGGGCTGTCTCTCCTCACGGGGCTGAGCCTGATTCTGGTCTTCACAGGGTCCCCGTGGCCTTAGCGTGTAGGCCTGTGCTCCCTCACTGCCCGGAGAGCAGGCTGTACGCTGCATGCTGTTGGTGACCCCATACACTGGAGTTTAAAGGTCTTTGCGATTTGACTCTGATTTTTTTTTTCTGCCTTTAGACCTCACCCACATAATTGGGACTCCCATATGGGGAACAACAGGAGGAGCAGCCTGAAATGATTAGCCCAGAGGAGAGAAGGCTCAAGGAGGGAAGGGTTGCTCAGTCAGATTCTGCCAGTCGGCCACCCTCACATCAGTGGCTTTGTCGTTTGTATCCGGCCTTGCACCCGACTATCCCAGCAGTCTGGGGAGTTATCATCCCACTTCTCAGGAGATCAAGCTGTCAGCTGTCTCCCAAGCCTGGACCGTTCCCTCCAAATCCCATCTTTTCAAGCCAGGAGCTCAGGAGTGTTCTGTTAAGTCTTCCTTGTGTTCAGAAGGGTAGCCAAGGCAGAGGGAAGGGATCTGCCCAAGGTCACATCCACGGGGGCAGGACTCTGGTCTCCCACAGCCTGGCTGGTGCTCCGTACCAGGCAGACATCCAGCTTGGTGTTTGTAGAGGAGACCTTCCCCCCCTGCACACACTGGGCGCATTTTCTCTGGAATTCCTCACTCTGGTTCCCCTGGGGAGACCCTCAGCAGGAGTGCATTTGGGGGGTTGGAGGGTAAGCAGGGGAGGAATCGCTCACCAGCATGGCAGCCAGACGAGCAATGATTTTCTTTTATTGATGTTTGTTTTTAAGTTTTCTAGATTGATTTCTTTTTAATGGCTATTATCCTCACATAGTTTCAAAAAAAAAAAAAAAACACACAGAGTAAGACAAGCTAGCAATCACATTCTTTGGTATTTACCCAAAGGAATTGAAAACCCCGTACATCCACACAAAATCCTGCACAGGATGTTTATAGCAGTTTTATTCATAGTTGCCAAAACTTGGCAGCAGTCGAGAGATGTCGTTCGGTGGGGGAACGGATACATAAACGGTAGTCCATGCAGACAATGGAATATTATTCAGCACTAAAAAGAAAAGAAGCCATGAGAAAACAGGGAGGAACCTTAAAAATGCATACCACCAAGTGAAGGAAGCCAGTCTTAAATGGTTGCATACCATAGGAGGCCAGCCACATGACCTTCTGGAAAAGGCAAAACTATGGAGACATATCAGAGATCAGTGGTCACCAGGGGTTGGAGGGTGGAGGGGCGGAGGAGGTGGAGCACGGGGGAGTTTTCGGGCAGTGACACTATTCCACCTGACTCCGTGGTGGTGGAGACGTGTCGGTAAACGTTTATTATCGAACGCACAACACCAAGAGTGAATCCCAATGTAAATTATGGATTTCGGGTGATAATAGTGTGTCAGTGTGGGTTCACTGCTTCTAATAAATATATGACTCTGGTGTGGGAAGTTGGTAGTGGGTGGGGGCCGGTGTTATGGGGAAATCTCTGGGCTTTCCCCTGAATTTTGCTGTGAACTTAATTGCTCTAAAACACAGTTCTAAAAAATAGTCTGGTTTTAAAAAATGTGTGGGGTGCCTGGTGGCTCAGTCACTTGAGCGTCCGACTCTTGATTTCAGCTCAGGTCACGATCCCGGGGTCATGGGATTGAGCCCTGTGTTGGGCTCTGCTTAGGATTCTCTCCCTCTCTCTCTGTCCCCCCCTTCCCTCTGCCACTCTCCCCCGCTCTCACACTCTCTCTGTAAAATTAAAAAAAAAAAAGTATGAACAGTGGGTAGCAGAGCCCCTCCCACCCCTACCTGTGTGCCCAAGGCCACACCCTCCCCCTTACAGTTCCATGTCGGTTCCCTGTGGTCGTCCTCATTTTCCTGGCAGCTGTGTGGTATTGCATTGCACCCGTGCAGGGATGGCTTAACCAGTCCCCTATTAATGGGTAAATGAGTGAATCCCAGTCTTCCGCTCTTTGGAAACCATGCTGCCATGAGTGACCTGGTCTGTGCATCACGGCCCATGGGATAAATTTGCCCTGGACGCAACCAGTGGCCCAGAGGGGCTTTGAGTGTATATTTGTGACCCTCCCACCAGCAGTGGCTGGGAGGCCCCTTCCCACAGCCTCGCCAACTGCGCAGGTTACCAAACCTCTGGACCTCTGCCAGTCTGTGGTCTGAGGACTGGCATGGGGTTGCGTTTCTCTCTTGAGTGGGGCCGAGTTTTCCTCACAGCAGTTTTTCAGGGTATAGCAGAAAGGGTGCATGCCTGTCGTCAGAACAACCCGGCTTCAAGGCCAGACCCCAGCTTCTGCGCACGTGACGTGGGACAACAGCTGGTGGCGCTGCTCAGGTGCACGGAGTTCTCACTTTCTGGGAACGCACCGCCGCTGCTCTGTCTTCTTCACGAGACCTCCGTGAAGTCACCCGTGCTCTTGGTGGCCTGCTTCACAGAGGACCCCCAGCACAGAGACTCGGTCCCACGGCTCGTGAGGGGCAAAGCAAGAACTTAGGCCCATGCCTGTGGGAGCCTGAAGCCACAAACACCAGCTTCACAGCCACCCCCAACCCCGGGCCCTTCCCGAGCCTCGCTTTCCCAGCTGCGGAATGGAGACGGCCACACCCACCCAGCCGGGCCATGGTCAGGATTAGCAAGCTGATGTTTATAAAGCCCTTGGAGCATGGCTGGAAGCTGGCACAGCCCTCTGCGTGCTGATCTGGGTAGCTATGCTGGCCTTGTCCTGGCGGAAGGATCCTAGGGCATTTCATAATTGACTGAAGGTGTTCAGTGGCTGTGGGTCTGGAAGGTCTTTGGTTCTGCTGAGGATTGATGAAAGGGATTGATATTCTGATTGGGTTTAGAAACTTGGCAAATCAGGGGTGAGCCTAGGGCCCCGAAGCTGAGCGGTGCCACAGCCACCCAGACCCTGGCCCGCCCTGATGCCTGGCTACTGTCTCCTGCCCAGGTGTGGACGATGGTGAGGACATTCCCCGGGAGATGCTAATTGGGATCTACGAGCGCATTCGCAAGCGGGAACTGAAAACCAACGAGGACCACGTGTCCCAGGTGCAGAAGGTGGAAAAGCTCATCGTGGGGAAAAAGCCGGTATGTGGTGGCCCTGCATCCCTGGCTCCCTCACTCCCACCCACCCCCCCTCCATGCGACCCCAGGCCTGCCCCACTGGCATTAGCTTTGGACAGGGGCCCTGATGCCATTTGGAACCTGGCTTCTTCGGGGCATAGTTGGGGGGGGGGGGGCGGTTCCTTTAGGTTTAGGGTGGCTCCTGCCTGATATTGGGGAATAATAACCATTGGCCCTGGGTTATATTTAAAGAGAGCCTGAGGCTCTTAAGAAACCAGCCCAAGTTGCGCAGTGGTCTCTTGGTGGCCTGGGAATGTCCTTATCGGCCTTCCCAAGTTCTGGCAGCGAGGAGGTCTCCTGAGCTGTGTGTGGATGTCTGGACAAAGGCTATGGGAACGTGCCTCTGGAGGGGTGCTTACCTACTCGGATGTCATCCCATTAGCTCCCTCATGTCCCAGGTGCATGCTTTGGATCATTAATATCTTTTCTTGTTTGTTTAATGTTTCCCACATAGATTGGATCCCTGCATCACGGGCTTGGCTGTGTGAGTATCCCTCTGCTTTTACATTCTGGCTGATATCCCACCCTGGGTTGGGGTTGGGGTTGGGGTGGGGGCGGGGAGGTCCACCATGTTCTGTGTTCACCTCCCTGCATCCCCTGGTTCCTGGATCCACAATTCTGGCTTGAGTTCCTTTCCGAGTGATAAGAAATTTGATTTTCATCGTTCTCCCAGCCTCGAACCTCTGCAGACCCAGACTGCAGCCACCTGGGGAGGGTTGTGTACCGTCAGGCCAGGGCAGATGGTGTCCCTCCCTCTCACCCGGCCCGGTTGAGCGCAGAGGCCAAGGCTTGCCTCCGACCCGAGGCACTGTGCCCAAAACAGATTAGGTTGATGGGCCATCGCAAGCCTGCCCACCCAACCCGCCCTCTGCCGCCCACACTCCACTGTCACCACCTTGAGCAGGTCTGCCTGCCTGCTCACCCCAGGAGCAGCAAGGCTAGCCTTGCAGTTACGTGGCACTTTCCTTATGTGTCCGTCTTTACCCTTCACCGGGCAGCCTGCACTGCAAGAGTCAGCGTCACAAACCTGTCTGCTCCCCCTTCTTCCCACTTTGGCCTAGAGACAAACCACTAGATGCTGCCATGGCCAGCCCTCACCCACCTCTCCGGCCCCACCTCCCACCACCCTCTCCCCTTCACCCTTTTGTTCCAAACGATGCCCCTCCCTGAGCACGCCAGCCTGGGCCAAGCCCTTCCTCCCATCTTCCTGATGCGCTGAGCTCGGGCCTCCCACCACCAGGGTACCCGTTGCAGAGTGAACCCTCCCTGCCAGCACATCCCCTTACTAACCTGCTGTCTCCTGCGTGAGCCTGGGTGCTCTCAGAGCCGCCACTGGGCCTCCCCAGTGACTTGTCACCGCAGCCCTTAGACACCATACAGGTTGTACCTGGCCTTGTGAGTGGCTCGGGCTTCGGCAGAGTGGGGGCTCACGTGAACCCATGGCAGGCGTGCTCCGCGTGGAGGCCCAGGCCAGGCCCCACGGGGTGGTGTGGCTGCTGGCCCAGGAGTTGGGGCAGGGAGCCATCAGAAGCGTCGGGATTCTTTAGGAGGGGCCTGGAATCCTCTCTCGGCTCTGCACCTTCCCAGTTGTGTGGCTGAGGCAAGTTGTTCAACCTCTCTGTGCCTCAGTGTCCTCATCTCAAGTAGACACTCTGGAGAAATCTTTGCCGGGACTAACAGGTTTATGTGTGTGATGGGCACTTTGTGGGGACTGAGAAATCACGAATTCCTCACTGTGGGGGCTCCCGTGTGCACGTGATGCTCTAAGACGTCTGGGACCTGCCTGAAGGAAAGGAAAGGAGGTGTCACGAGAGGCAGGGACGCTTTCCACGGCCCTTCAGGAGAGCTCCTGAGGAAGAGCAGAGAAAGTTGCAAGGAGTCCAGACACGTCTGCTGTGTGCGGTTGGTGGGAGAAGGCGTTTTCGAAGGCCAGGCCCACAGGCTGGGTTCCCAGCACACAGGGACTGCAGCGGAGGGGCCGGGGGCTGACGCAGCGCTTCCTCCCCATACAGGTGCTCTCTCTGCCCCACCGGCGGCTCGTCTGCTACTGCCGGCTCTTCGAGGTTCCAGACCCAAACAAGCCCCAGAAGCTCGGGCTGCACCAGCGAGAAATCTTCCTGTTTAACGACCTCCTGGTGGTATGTGGTTCCCCAGAGCGTGTCGTGGCTGGGACCTGTGGCTCGGGGTGGCCTTGAACTGCAGCTCCAGTCTCCCATCTGGCCTTGTGCGCCTGCGCTTGGGGAAAGGCACCCACGTGCGTGGGGTGGAGGTGAAGGGGATGGAGTCAGCCCCACGGTCTTGGGTTACAAGAGGCAGAATCTAACTCACAGCACGACTGATGAAAACGGGGCTTCGTCAGCTTATGTAAAAGCCCGGAGGGAGGTGTGGGGCTTCAGCCCCAACTATTTCTAGAAGCTTACATAGCGTCAGCGGGACTCCTTTATTAGGCTCTCTGTCTCTCAGCTGCGTGGGCTCCCTTTTCAGGAGCTCTGTCCACAAAGAGAAAGTCAGTCTCGGCAGTTGCAGGCTTAATCCTGCCCCCTCCCTGCATCCCCGGCCACCAGGGGGATTTTCTTGGGAAGAGTCCGGGCAGAGGTCTCACTGGTTCCCTTGCCCATGCCTGAGCCGCTCACAGGGGCCAGGCAGGTGCAGTGCTGTCTCATTGGCTAAACCTGGGTCACTGCTCACCCCCAGGAGTGCCGGGTGGCAGAGAGGGGGTTCCCCAAAAGGAAACTGCAGAGCTCTTGCCCAAAAAAAGGTGGCATGGATGCTGGCCACTGGGGATAAAGATGCCCCTGGAGACAACGGGGGGAAACTGTCCCTTGGGTCTTTGTCTCTCCTGCATGCCCCGGGCTTTCTTGCTAGAGGCCCTTGTCCCTGACCACTACCTGCCTGAGGACCAGCCACTTCTCTCTGACTGCTGAGGTTGGAATCTGGACCTGTGGGTTTCAAGTCTTTGTCAAGAGTCCCTGACCTCAAGCAAGTGACTTCAAATTCCTGAGCCTCCGTTTCCTCCTCCAAAATCTCTCAGGCAGTCACAGAGCTCAGGTGGGGTCCTGGGTGTCAGAGCCCGGCCTGGTGCCTTTGGGGTCATGTGCAGCGTGGCACCTGCCACCTCTCTGCTGAGGGGCTTCATCGCCAGCCAGGACGACCGCTGGGATTCACGGGAGCGGAAGCCAGCATCCATGTCAGGATGTGCCTGGACACACAGGCCTGCCCTGCCCCAGAGGCCTCCCGACCTCTGCACTGCCGAGAGGGTTTTGACGGTAGTCTCGGTCAGAATCCCGAGCGCCCAGAGTTGCCCCTGAGCGGTGCAGGCAATACGACTCAGCCTCTGTCTCTGGCTGCCCCCAGGTGACCAAGATCTTCCAGAAAAAGAAGAACTCGGTGACGTACAGCTTCCGACAGTCCTTCTCCCTGTACGGCATGCAGGTTCTGCTCTTCGAGAACCAGTGTAAGTCCGTGCTGGGGGCCTGCCGCGGCCCGGCCGCGAGTATGCGTGCTGGAGCACTCGTCCACACGTGGCCATGTGCCACGTGGCGGAAACGGTGTCACAACTCCCACCTTGTAGTCACGAAGTGCTGTGCTCCCCAAGGATCTCCCCCTGGGGATCTCCCCCAGCTCTCCCATGTGTGTTCCGTATTCCTGCTTCGCCAGCAGAGAGAAGGTTGCAGGCCAGGGGCCTGACGAGCAACAGTACCTGGGGAGAATTTGATAACATTGTACATGGTGGTGATTGCCTTTGCTTTTGCTCCTACGTCTTCTTACCGTGTGGTTAAGATTTTTTTAATTCAGGGCAGAGTGGATTTATGCCAATAAAATGTTGCCCGGAAGACACCAAGTAAATGGCACAGGTGATGTGCAAACACAGGCAAACAAACAGGTGCAGGCAAGGCCTGGGGGGCTGTAGGACAGGAGCCCGGTCCTGAGCGGAGAGCCCGGGTGCAAATGCGTCAGGACCTAGCGGTCCCCGGGCCGCATTCCCTTTGTCTGTAAAGTGAGGTGATAGCACCTACCTCAGGGACTTAGGTGAGTCCATACATGAAGTGCTTAGAGCAGGATTTATTCTTAGGTGTTATTGGAGTCTTCTCTGGGTATGAGTGGGCCATGAGGCCTGAGGACTTGGGGGAGGAGCTGACACCCCCACTGACTTTTTTCTGTTGACCTGGTCTTTCTCTGATACCCAAGCCCTTCCCTTTACCTTTCTCCCTCTTTGTCCCGTCCCTGTTGGAGGTCCCTGAGCTGTAGGCTGAGCCAGGCCTCCTGAGATGGGGGGTGAGGGGGAGGTCCTGTTGCCCTGCCCATTTTGCACTGGCCCCAGGGGAGGACCGTTCCAGTCGAGCGTCATGATATCTCCAGCAGCAGGGAAGCCCTCATCCTCTCGGACAGGTTGCCAAGCTACCGTCCGATCCACTTTCAATCTGCAGGTTGAAAAAGAACCAGGGACCTGTGCCTGGGCCATCCCTGCCTTGCCTTGGTTTCTACCAGGGTGGAAGGTGGCCTCAGGGAGCATGGTGCCACCCCACATCGTCCTGACCGGCAGGCCCTCTCTCCGAAGGGGTGGCAGTGGTTGTGATGCTCCCAGCAGTGGGCCCGACCAGACTGAATCCGCAGGCAGAGGCTGTGCCCTCCTCGTTTTTACATTCCCAGGGCTCAGCCCTCAGCCCTGAACCCAAGGTCCTGGCATAAGCCCAAGAGTCGACACTGACATTTCTATGGGACATGCCTTCGTAGCAGGGATCTCAAAGTGGTAGCCGTGGGTCAGTCGCAGCCCAGTTATGTGTTTGGTTTACACATTTTAAAAAATTTGTTGAGCTGATACTTAATATCTAAAATTACTAAAATTGGGGGCACCTGGGTGGCTCAGTCCACTAAGCGTCCAACTTCATCTCAGGTCATAATCTCACAGTTCGTGAGTTTGAGCCCTGCATCGGGCTCTGTGGTGATGGCTCAGAGCCTGGAAACTGCTTTGGATTCTGTCTCCCTCTTTCTCTCTTTGCCCCCTCCCCCCTCACACTCTGCCTCTCTCTCTTTCTCTCTCTCTCTCAAAAATAAACATTAAAAAAATTTAATTAAAAAATAAAATAACTAAAATTTTAGATATTTTTGAGTTTTCTTGAAAACCGAGAAGGTTTTTGCTAGGCCCACATTCCCACGTCATGTGGCTGTCATGGGCTGCATGCCCCTCCCCCCCCCCCCCCCCCCAACTCTGTTGCTCAGTCTCATGTGGTTTACTTCCTACATTTATGGGAACACACTAGGCATTTGAGTTCCCAGCCTTGACTTAGGTCTGAGCAAAAGTGGGATTGGTGTTTGGACCAAGAACCTCCAAACATCCAGTAGCTGATGCTTGATTCCCGCTGAGGAGAGAGGCGCTACCAGGGGACCAAAGCCACAGAGACTCTGTGAGCTTGGAAGTGGCACCAGGCAGGTCACAGGCCAGAAAGACCAAGCACTCAGCATAGAGTGCATTGAGTATGGGGCTCCCATGAAGCACCCAAGGGAACTGAGGGTCTGGAGGCCACTTGTGAGAGAACAGAGCTCAGTGTGCACTCAGAATTGCCCAGGGAGACCAGATAAGACTCCCCCCCGCCCCCAGTACAGGACACTGACTCTGACTCCCGGACTCCACCCCTGGCCATTCTTGAGCTTCAGGCAATGACCAAGGACCTTGACTTGAAGGGTCTAGTCTCCATGACCTTCAGGTTGAGGAAGGATGGGGGCCCTGACCTCTGTTCAGATTGGCCAAATCTGCCCCAGACTTCTCCATAGAACAACACAGACCCAAGTCAGGAGATGGGGATTTCCTGGCAGTCTCTCTGGTCTGCCCTGTGGATGCCTTTCCTCCCTGGTTAGACGTGTCTGCTGAGAGCCTGGACCCTTAGACTTAGCATTTTCTTGACCAGAGAGAGTGCAGAGAGCACCCAGGGATCCATGGGTTCTTCTCCTCCCCTTCTCCTTTGCAGACTACCCCAATGGCATCCGGCTCACATCTGCTGTCCCCGGAGCAGACATCAAAGTGTTAATAAACTTTAACGCTCCCAATCCTCAAGACCGCAAGAAGTTCACCGACGACCTGCGGGAGTCCATCGCGGAAGTGCAGGAGATGGAGAAGCACAGGATAGAGTGTAAGTCCCAGGCCCCCTGGAGAGGAAGAGCCAGCAGCCCCGGCATCTCATGGGACTTGCTGGATGCGGCCGTTGGCTCCCATCTGGTGCCAGGGACTCTGGGGCCCCACAAAAGTAAGGTGCCCTGGTCTCACCTAGCCTTCCCACAGCCCTGTGACAGGGCAGCCCCCATACCCGGGCCAGAGGAGGTGGCGTGGGGAGGGCAGCAGAGGCCTCCGCGTGAGAGTAAGGGCTTCCGCGGCCCAGGCCCATCCTGCCTGTGGGACCACATGGCATGCCCTGAGAGAGCCTGGTTCCCCCGTCGCCCCACGAGATGAGATTTCCCGGAGATCCGGAGCTGATCTCGTTGCACCTTGGTGTGCTTATTCTTCTTTCATCTTCCACGTCAGGGAAGTCACCACCAAGCCCATCCTGTGGGTTTCATCGGACCTGATTATCATCTTTTCTCTCCTGGCTCCAAGCCTCACTCCCTGGAGACACACAACTACCCCCACCTTTGGGCCCCTCCCACGGCAAGTTCGGGTTACCCCTTACTCGTCCACAGACCCAGGCCAGCCAGTCTCCTTGCCAGCCCTCAAGCCTGCAAAGTGACGGTCTTTCCTGCAGACCCCAAGACCCGTGCCTCTCAGAGTTTCCTCCTGGCTCCCTTTTGTCAAAGGCAGCGTTCACACCTTCTCTTTCTTTCCCAAGACAGCCGTAGGCCCTCACTTTTCCTCAGGCCAAACAGATGGCAGCTGGGCGCGATGCCGAGCCTGCACAGAGGGCCCAGGGCCTCCCCCTCAAGGCTGTGTTTCTCTCACTGGTCCCTCGCCCCCTCTGTTTCAGCGGAGCTCGAGAAGCAGAAAGGCGTCGTGCGGCCCAGCATGTCCCAGTGCTCCAGCCTCAAAAAGGAGTCCGGCAACGGGACGCTGAGCCGAGCCTGCCTGGATGACAGCTACGCCAGCGGTGAGGGCCTCAAGCGCAGCGCCCTCAGCAGCTCCTTGCGGGACCTCTCCGAAGCGGGTAAGAGCGGGCCAGGACCCCCTTCCTAGCCCAGCACACGCAGGACTCAGACCGGGCAGCTGGGGCACGCGTTGCGTGCCGGGAAAGGACCGCAGTGGCGGCTGGTGGCGGCAGGGCTCAGACGGAGTGCCGTTGGGTTTCCCGTGACTGTCCCCAGACCATAGTAGCATCTGACCACACAGCGAGGGCGTCCCAAAAAGGCCAGAGGAAACAGGATCCGGTTGTCAAGGCAGAACAGCCAGGAGGTTACCCCTATTCTCCCTTTCTTCTTCTAGGGGTTTTATTTATTCTTTTATTTATTTTCCGGAAACTGCTCTCACACAGAGCGAGCCAGGCCCCACTGATGGATGTGTCCCTTGTCCTCTGTGCTGCCGCGTCCCTGTGTTTTATGCTGATGAATGAAATGGAGTGAAGCCCTCGAAACTGTGTTGGAGACCCCCCTCTCCCACTGTCCCTGGTCTCATTTCCCTCACGGAGGTCTCCCTTCCTGGGAAACCCGGGCCCCCATCCGGCCCAGAGGCAGTGGCCGCGGCTGCCCCCTGGATGTCGGGGCGGTGGGGAAGGGGGGGAGCCCTGGCACAACCGTGGTTTTTGTTACTGTTTCTTTGTTTCTGTGTGTGTTTATTTGCTGCCAGCCTCTTAACCCCTAAGCAAGCAGCACCCCTCGAGCCTCCCAGATTTCCCAGGGGAGGAGGTGTGTCTAGAGCATCAGGGAGCTTTTGGGGGCAGCTCGCCCGGCCGGGTCCCCCGGGCCAGCCGTCCGTGAGTGTTGTTTAGCCTGCTTTGCCTGCAGTGCTGTCAGAGAAGCTGCGGAGGGACAGCCCCTGAAGCCCCCCAGTCACGTCTCAACAGGCAGCTTCTCCTGGGAGGAGGCTCCAGCTACAATGGAGCAGAGGTTACAGGACGTTGTCCCACAGAGGGCACACGGCTCTGGGTGTCCTGGCTCTAGGAGCCTGATTGCAGGCCCTGGGTTGTCGGAAAAGACCCTCTCGGGCCAACATCAGCCGCCTCCTCTCCAGGGGCCCGGCAGCCCCCTCCTCTTCTCAGGGCCTCACCCGCCCCACCCTGCCTCGGACATTACCTCGTGGCCAGCCCTGGGCCCCGCTACTAAAAGAGCCTGCTCATGACTCCATCCCACACCTGTCCCACCGGCCGCACTGCCTCCCTCCAGCTTACTCATTTCCCAGAAATTTTTTTTCTTTTTTTTTTCTTTTTTTGAGTTGGAATTTTTTTGTCCTTATTTTGTCCTGTCATTTTTTTTTTCATAGTAAAAATCAGAAATCCATTGCCAGCATGAGGGTTCACCCAGGGTTTCTCAACCCCAGCACCATTGATGTTTTGTGCCAGATAATTCCGTGCTGTTGGAGGGTGCTGTCCTGTGCACTGCAGGATGTTTACCAGCATCCCGGGCCTCTACTTACGAGATACCAAGAGTATCCTTCCCCCCCCCACCCCCAGTCATAACAGACAATAATGTCTCCAGAAATTTCCAGGGGTCCTCTGGGGGGCAAAAATCACCCCTAGTTGGCAAAGTGCCACGGGTTGAGAACCACTGGTTTTCCCTATGGCTTGTTAAACCCAGCTAAACGTAATTGGACAGCTCTGGGCCTCTGCAAGCTGGTAGCCGGGACCTCTGTTTGGGTTTGTGCAGTGGCGTTAGGCCTGGCCTCTCTGTTCCCTGATGCAGCACCTGGAGGGCGGATGGGTCCCGTCCAGTCCCTCAGGTAACAGTGGCTCTGTTGAAACTGAGGCTCCCAACGTGGCCAGCCACACCTAGGACTCCAGCTCCTGGGGGTCAGATAGAGCTGCACCCCAGTCCTGTGTGAGGGACAGAGTGCTGAGGTTCAGCTGCTTTCCTTCTATCGTCACTGTTGCCGTTGTCGTTTGGACATTCTGAACTAAGAAAAACTCTAGGGATTGAGTCTTCCCAAGAGACCATGTGAAGAATCCCCCAGGAAGGCAGCCCCCTGTCCCCAGGAAGCCTGGAAGGTGTGTTTGAGTCCTGGCAGCTGCCAAGGCCCCAGACTGGGAGCCCTCCACGTGCAGTCTCCAGAGGGAGACCGGCCAGTGTCGGCAGCCATCCAGGAAGATGCTGGGCTCAGCACCCGAAGACGTGCCCCGGACTGGGTCGGAATGAAGCTCTCCGGAGGCATCGTCGCTCTCCCCACCATGGCCCTCACTAAGAGGGCTGCTGGAGAAGAGGCAAGGCCTCGGGGATACCCTCTCCCTTCGGGAAAGCTAGCGCTCAGTTGTTGGCACGTCACTGCTCTGGGGGCATCTGCCCTGGACCTGCAATCACACGTCATTTCAGGTGACGACACACCTCAGACGTGGATCCCCCCACCCCCCACCACCAATTCTCTCCACACGGTCTTCCTTCATCCGGGATCCATGCTCATTTCAGTGGCACCAGAGCCCTGTCGGCCTGCGATCAAGGGCCTGCGTGGACCGGGGACACAGGTGTGACTGGGGCCTTAACCCCTGGCCCAGATCAGTCAAGTCATGATGGACGCTATCCCCAAGCCCCCAGGGTCCTCCTGCCCCTCCCAGCCAAGCTGCCCAACATCAGTCTCCAGAGAGAGGATGTCTCCTAGAGGCCATGGGACCTGCCTGCACCTGTCATTGCTCCGGGGCCTACCCAGAGACCTGCCATGTTCTGCCCCAGGGAACCCGGGAAGCCCTCTCAGGGGAGATTTGGTGGCTCCTGGTGGCCAGTGTCCAAAGCAGCACCTGCTCAGCCTCCAGCATTATTAAGGACCACAGGGTGGGACCCTGGGTTGAGAGCCCTTGCTGCATTCTGTGCCGATACCGAGAAGCAGGAGAAGGCTGTGAAGAGCCATGCTTGGAACTCCTTCCAGACGTGGTTACTGATCCTGGCCACAGTTGGCCTGGCAGGGCCTGATCAGGTTCTGGGAGAGGCACTGGGCAGGGCAGGGCTCACCTGTGGCTGGTGCAGGACCCCCCCCCCCCCCCAAGAGAGAGGGAGTGTAGCGGGAGATAGAGTGCAGGTGAGGGATAGTGTGGGTGCATGGGCGAGAGCCACTTTCCCAGCATGCTTCACCTCCATTAGCACATGATGTGCACCTGTGTGCACACACCCAGACACAGGTCTATAGCAAGCAGGTGTCTGTGGGGTGTGCCCATGACTAGGGGCTCTGGGACTAGACTGCAGACAGCAGTGAGGTAGGGATACCTCACATCTCATGCTTATTTGGGAAGTTGAAAAGACGGATTCTGAGAAACTTAGCATTACTCAAAGACATCCAAGTTAAAACTGTCCTAAGTCTTGGCCCACTTGGGGGCAGGAAGAGGAGGGTTTTGTTGTACTTCAGGTCAGATACCACACAGAGCCCCCAAACCTAGCTCCAGGCCTGGCCTAAGTCCCCTTGAGAGAAGCACATCAGTCGGAAGACATTGCTGGGCACTGGTGGGGCAGGCTGGCCTTACTGTGTCCCTGGTTTTCAGTTAGGGGAGCCCTCTAGGCTTCGAGGGGCCAGAGAGCTGATTTTAAAACCACAGAGACAGCAGAGATCTGACGTCAGCATTTCTGCATGGTGCCACAAGATCCCGAGTGTCTGATGCTCACGTCTACCCTACTCAGAGGAAGGCGCGTACCCATTTCACAGATGCAGAAACTGTGCTAAAGAATCAAAGGAATGCCAAGTGGGGTTACCTCTTCAGCCAAAGAGCCTCATTCTGCTCTATGTCCCTGGACTACTGTGTTGGGACAAAAAGCAGGAAGGGAAGATGGCCAGCCTCTCTTCTCATACGAGCTGAAAGATGAGGATATGTGATGACCCTCATCTTTCTTCCAGCTGGGAATAAGGGCCAAGTCCTACGTGGTTCTCCCTGGTCCTCAGCAACTGGTGGAAAACACTCTTGCCCTAATCTTCTGTGTGGCCCTGTCCTGAGTGAGCTCTGAAGCCCTCTCACACATGCCAGAGTCAAGCAAAGTTCCCAGCTGGGACTCAGGTTTGGGGGTTGGCAGGCCAAGCAAAGGGACCGAATGTCCCCCGAGTCCACTGTTGTATGCCCAAGATCAAGGCTCCGTCCCAGTACACTCAGATGCCACGGTGAGGCCTGAAGGACCCACAGACCCACTCTCTACCCTGCACAGGGCCAGCTTCTTGGCCACAGAGAGGCACGTAGCAGCCTTTCCATCTTTCAGGCTCCTGGGCTCACTCAGCCTGCATTCCGCTCAGAAGGCAGCATGGCCAAGCTTCCCAGCCCCAGAGATGGACAGGCAGACCTGGGTGTGAGTCCCGCTCGCTCACTGTGGAATTGGACAGTCGGTCCATGAACCTCAGCCTCCACCTCCTCCTCCTCCTTGGCACAAAGGGACACCTGTACTGCATTGCTGCGGGGCTTGACCAAGAACAAATGTATTCGGCTCGTGGCCAGGGCTGCACAGGTGGAAGCCTCCAGAACATCAAGTGGGCGGCCCCTTCTCTGTCCCCTCTTCCTATCTGCTTTCCTGAGGGCTGAACAGAGACCGGACCCCGAAGCTTGGGCACCCACCATTCTTGCCAGCCTCAGTGTCCTGCAGGAATCCATGGAGAGGGCCTCCAAAAGGACCCTGGAGGCCAGGCTGAGCCTTAGGCCTCCAGAACCAAGAAGACACAGCCTTCCTGTAACACAGCCAACATATATTGAGTGCCTACTATATGCCATGTGCCGGGGGGTAGTAGAAAGCCATCGGCAGGCAGCGCTCACAGCTGAGGGAGCACTTGTGGCATCCGGAAGGGCGGTACCCGCAGAAGGGAAGCAGGACTCTGGGCTCTCCCAGCAGACCCTGACCCTGCCTCCTGCCCCTGGCCAGGGCACTGCACAAACCAAACAGTTGGCTCCAGAGGCACCAGCACATTTGAGCTCCCCAGAAGGAAAAGACAGGACACCAAGTTTAGTTTCCTCCTAACCATCAACCCCACCCTGCCTGCAAGGGGGGAGATGTATATGTATGTGTAAATATGCATATACATATGTATATGAAATCCACGCAGTCAGGGCCGCACAGGACCACATCTTGTTTGTTTTGAGCCATTGGAGAAGCTGCCCCTGTCCCATCCCCTGTTGGCAGGTGGCTGGAGCACAGGGCATCTGGCCCCGGCTGTGCACGTGCCCCAGCCCACCTGGAGGCATCCCCCCCACCCCCCCCCCCACCCCCCCACCAACAGACTGCCAGTCCAGGAGAAGGGGTATCAAGTTGGGGCTGGTTGAAAACGAATTTTTTTCTTTGAACTCCCCCTTCTTTTTTTTTCTTTTTTTTTTTTTTTTCTTTTGAAACTCATTACTGCCCTCCCATGGGCTTCCCTACGGAGCCAGTCCTCCGACCCTCCCCCCGGCCTGCGGCAGTGGTGACCCAGGGCCAGGCAGGCGGCGGCCCGGCCTCGTGTCCGTGTCTAACCTCTGGTATTGCATGTTCTGGGCAGGGAAGCGAGGGCGTCGCAGCAGTGCGGGATCGCTAGAGAGCAATGTGGAAGTAAGTAGGAAGCGCCTACGTCCAGCTGGCTGTCGTGTGTTGCCTCCCCGATCCTTGGTTTATATCTGTTGTCTTTTTTTTTTTTCGTTTTTTTTTTTTTTTCCGTTTTGCTCTTCCTTCCCCCTACTGCACAGAGGCGCAGACACGCCCCGTCCCCCATGCCTGCCTCAGCCCCAGTGCATGCCAGCTTCCCCCCTCCTAGAATCGCCCGTGCCTCTCACCGCTTGTTTGGGCTGGACCCATGGGAGGTGGGGGTGGTTCTGGATTCCGTGTTTTAGTTCCCGCTTAACCCCGTCCCCTGTGGCCCCCCAAGCATGGTTAACATCCCGGCTCCCTGGCACTCCCCCACCCCCACCCCGGGGCCCCCCGCCTGCCGACACTGCTCCTGGGCGGGAAGCACCGCCCGCCAGGCATCTGTGCACCCTCCACCCGCACTGTCGGGGGCGGGAGGGTGGGTTTTGCCCATCTCTTGACTTCCATACTCCGCCATCCCCATCGCTTCCTTCCTGGAGTTCCGATTGCTGTGTGTCTGCAGTCAGGACATCATGGAATTGCTTAGCTAGCTCGGGGGAGGAAAGCCATGAGAGGAAGAAAAAATTCCGTGTGGATTTCATGAGATTTCATTCATCTGCCAACCATTTCTATATTACTGTTCACATCGTAACCTCAGCTTGCAGACCTTTTTGTTTCCTTCTTTTTCCTTGTTTGGTTTGCAGTAGGTAGCTGCAGTGAAATGCCTAGGCAGCCCCCCCGCCCCTCCAACAAGGACAAGGTTCCCCGAGCCCCCCGCCCCGGTCCCTACCACCAGCTTCCCAGAAAGCTCGGGGCCCACACAGGCAGAGCAGATGGCGCAGTTTCAGCAGGAACGGGGTTCTTCTTCATGCACATCAGCCCAGCCTACTCCACGCAGCACATGGCGCTCACAGGCACCCCCGGGCCGGTCGTTCTGATCCGAAAGCTCAGGCCGCCTTCCGTATCAGGACGAGAGCAGAAGTCACACTTGTGCTGCTGCTGCTGCTTTGACCAGACAGGAGCGTCCCTCATCCCCTACCCCATCCCCACTCCTCTCAGTGGAAGGCCACCCTGGGTCCCTGTGGCCCCCAGTCGCGTGAGCGGAGGTGGCACTGACCCAGCCTCACCCAGCCCCTCCCTCTGCAGCCAGAGAGTTAACTAAGGCTTAGCAGTCAGTGGGTGAACTTTTTTACATAAAAAAAAAAAAATTCATTCTGACATAAGTGCTGTAAGGTCTTTTAATTTTGATTTCTATGAATTTCCTTTTTAGGGGTCCATCATTAGCAGTCCTCACATGCGCCGGAGAGCTACATCAACACGAGAGTGTCCATCTCGCCCACACCAGACTATGCCTAACTCATCCTCCCTCCTGGGCTCCTTATTTGGGAGTAAGAGAGGGAAGCCCCCTCCCCAGGCCCACCCGCCCTCAGCCCCTCCCCAGCCACCCCCCCACCCACCGGGCCTGCCCCACGCGCAGCACTCTGGGGCCAGCCACCACCAGGGGCCTGCTGAGGGCCCGCCGCAGGCCCAGGTGCACGGGCACCACGCCCAGTACTGCCACGTGCAGCAGAACCCGCCCCCCTACCACCACCACCACCACTACCACCCCCCCCAGCACATCCAGCACGCACACCAGTACCACCACGGCCCCCACGGGGGGCACCCACCCTATGGGGCCCACGTGCACAGCCACCCACCGCTGCCCTCGGCCCACGCCGGCCACCCGGGCCACACGGGCCACGGCCACGCAGCGCACCACCACGGGCAGCCCCCCGCCCCGCCGCCCCCCACCAGCAGCAAGGCCAAACCCAGCGGCATCAGCACAATTGTGTAGACAGCCTGGGCGGGGTCCCAGACTGCCCCGGAACACCTGCACACCACACAGAGCCATGCCCAGGGGCGGCCGGCCTCAGACCAGACCCAGGGCACCTCTGTTTCCACCTCTCCCCTCTGCTCCCCGCGGCCTGGATGGAGCCCTCTGAGCCCACGGGGCTTGTGTTGCAGGGAACAAAGTTCACGATCTCACTTAGCGTTGGTGTCCTGGGTTCCATCCACTTGGACCCAAGGGGTGGGCCTCGGCCACCATCAGCCTTGAAAACGGCGCCACCGGCCACGTAGATGTTGAGCTGTCCCCCACCCCAAAGCAGCCCTCAGCTCTGCTCCCCAACTGTACACGCATATGAAAACCCAGCCTAGGAAAAGAAGAAACGAGACACAAAAACCAGAGACAGAACAAAACAGAACAAAAACAAAAACAAACCAAACTTGCTGCATTTATTGCTCTTTTATTGACAATGGGCAAAAAATTAAGTAGACCTGATATGGTTGATGAAAATACGTAAGTAAACTTTATATAATATAAATATATAAATATATAAATATATATATATATATACTGTATAGGTAGTATTTGTGTGTGAAAGGAAATGTCTCAGTCCACAAAATTAGCAATATAGACTTTCCAAGGAGCTCCACTTACCCGCTAGGAAGACAGTATCTTACATGAATGTGAGAGAGTAAACCAAAAACGTAAACGCTAGGAACAAATTCAGATACTTCCATATTTTCATAAAAAAAGAGGAGAAGTCCCTCCAGGGACTGGCTAAAATCTTTACGCAATCATTACTAACTGTGCCAAGTAACATAGCATCTAACTGTTTAAAAAGTCCAATATTGCTTTGTATAAATCCTTATTTTATTAACAGAAAACTATCATAAGTAATCAGTATTATAAACTGCTCTGTTATTTCAGGTAAGCAAATAGATACAAATGCAGGAAACTCTACAGTAGCAACTCAGGACAACTGGTTAGGAACTGGTTGTCTGAGGATATTGGTTCCACAGATTCTTAGACACTTTAATGGCTGCGATAACTGTGAATTTCCATGATCCATATTTCTTTTATATGCATATGATTTAATGCACACTCATTCAGAGTCCTCTCAGGGGGGCACCCATCCACGGCAGAAGTGTTCATCTCCAACATGAGGGCGGCCAGCTCCCATACTCGCCTCCCCAACACCATAACTAACTCATCCTGTCTCCAACTGCCACAGGCACCACTCCCACCCCCACCCCCACCCCCACCCCAGCGAGTTTCCGCCGGGAACCGCTCCAAACCCGAAGGCTGATTCTAGCATGTAGCAACCCAGGGCGGTGTGTGTGTTTCCCATTTTGTTTTCTGAGCGGTAGCCGCGATCATCGTGATTCCATGTGGCCATGTGCTAGCACAACCCCTGTGTCCTCACCGTGGCCCCTCTGACCCCCACCTCCCGGCCGACGAGTGCCGGCCCTCGCCAGCGAAGCCCCCGCTGCCTTCTCATGGTCCAGTTAGCTGCCAGGGCATCACATGACTCTCAGCTGTGCTCTTGTCGCTTCCGTGTTGTGGTGACACCATCCACTCCCCTGGGGCCGGGCGCCGCACGCGTCCGGTTCTGTGACTGAGTCACCCACGGGCCGTACTTTGTAGTTTCAGCCTTTCGAGCCACTGCAGCCGCCAGTGCTGTGCTCCTAAGCCGTGGGACCGGAGGACTGCCCCGCGGCCCCTGCCCCGGCGGAGAGCCCTTTCAGAAAGGGCGAAGCTAGTGCTGGACTCCGCGGGCCACAGGCTCCGCACGCCGTGGACGGCGTGGTGCGCCGTGGCCAGACGGCAGGACGACCGAGGGGAGCCCACCTGGCGGGCCGGCCGGGGGGGGGGGGGGGGGGGCCCGCCCGTTTCCCTCCCCACCCGCCCCTTTGTCATATCATCGAGGCCACCATACCAGCAAATCTGCAAACCGAGCACTTTGTTAATCTCCACAGAGAGCAAATACAGCAATCTAGAGTTTAGCCTTTTTTTTTTTTTTTTTTGGAAGAAGTGTGACTTTAACCTGCCCACCTTTATCTTCCCATCGTGTCGTGTTTCTCTCCCGGGCACCTGCTCGGAAGGAGGGACGTGTACAAAGCACGGGTGCGTCTGATCTGGTCCAGGCCAGGCTGGTGGGAGGCTCCCCGCTTCCACCGGCTCCTAGATTCCTTGGTTTTCCTGCAGAATCAGGCTCCCCGAGGCGTTCTCTGTCTTGCGGTTTAAAGGTTGTTGTTCTGACCAGGAGAAGTCAAATTGTACTGCATGCCATCTGGCGTCAGTCGTGTGAGGCCACACTCTATGTATTGTGTATTTGCAAACTATATCAGTGTTACTGTTGACAAATAGTTGAAGTAAAGTGATAACATATTAAATATGTCGGCCTTTCTTCACCCTCTGTACCGATAGTAGAGTCTACCTGTAAACTCGAGGTTGTTCCAGAAAAGATGCAGGCTGTTTGGCACAAGGTTGCCCTTTCTGAAGGGGTGACCACCGATGAAAAAGGGTGGACAGCAAAGCCGATGGGGTCGGGTTGGGGGGCGCTGTCTCCATCGCCGTCCTTCATGCACCACGGGCCACTCAGAACCCTTACTTCCAAAACTGCCGTCCGTGTGTCCTGAAGCGTGGTCTGGCGGCCACACGGCCGGATCTAGCGAAAGGGAGCTTCTCGAACCAATTCCCTTTCTCCCCATGTGTCCAACTTTGTATAGCGTGTTGGGCTCAGGTCAGCGAGGCTTCATCATTCTTTGTTTGATTTACACACTTACCGTGGGAAGCGTCTCCAGGGAGTGTTTCCAAGGAGGCTGGAGCCACGCTGCCCGGAATCTCGTTTGGGAAGCAAAAACTGCCGACAGATTGCTTTCCCGCGCCCCACCCCCACCCCCTGGGTGGCGCTCTCGTGGGACTGTTCTTTCTAGACCCCAGCCTGCCATAGGGTCAGCGCTGTGGGGGCCTGCCGTCCACCCCCCACCCCGGGGATAGGCAGCAGGACGCCGAGCAGGACGTTTGTGTCCTCCTTCCCCACCGTCGGGACACACTTGGGACCTTTCTCTCAAGTCGTGCAAATTGTTCCAGTGAAACGGTCATTTCCGACACGAGCAGGAGTAGAGGAAGCGGCAGGTAGCACCACAAAAATCTTTTCTGGGACAACAATTAAATCATGTGTTTGTATTTTTTTTTAAGTTTACGAATGAATTGTACAACAATGTAAAAATAAAGTTCATCCTAATATGATGTGCACATCTTGCTTAAAAATGTCTTCAGTCACCCAGCGTAGAGCGATGTTTCCATCACGTGCTGCATGCAGAAGAAGCCTCTTGTTTGTCTTTAAAACGAGCTGAAAAGACAGCAGATATGTAAACACGACCCTAGGTGTTGACTCAGCACTCCCTGCAAAGCTGGGTCTCTACGGGTAAGCATGCATCTTACGGTTTCGTTGTAAAATACCATCACTCTTCCTGCCTGAAAACTGAGGAATTTTGTAAAGTATCTCCAATAACAACAATAATCCAGGAAACAGATTTCGAGACGGATCAGTGCCAAGTGGGGGGTGGTGGAAAGGGACAGGTGGGAGGAGGGGCGTGTGCCTCTTTCTTACCCACGAAGGGCGCACGTTAGCCTAACCGCGGTCGCATCGAGGTCCCGCACAGGACCCGTCTCCTCTTGGGAACTGTCGTCCACCTTCTAGTTGTTTTAAACGGTTAGCATCAGGTCTTGACTGCAGACCTTCCAAAGACTTCGAGAGACACCTCCCTCACCAGAGGCCCGGCACCCGCTGTGTAACTTTGGGCAGGACAGGAGTGCTTTTGTTTTAACACGCGTTCTGTTTGTGAGTAGTAACAGACTCTATTGATGTAAAACCATAGCTGTGATCATGTGGAGAAATCAAATAAATCCTTTAAAACTCTCGGGTTTTTACTGTTTCTGAAAAGCCCAGCTGTTTCCCTATTGAGCAGACACAGAGAGCTCTCCAGGTGACCAGCGTGGCCCGTCCTCATCATGACTGCTGTGGGCAGTAGCTCTCCTGGAAGGTGTCGGTCTGGCTCTCATCGAGGGTGCTGGTATATGAGACTCAAAGGTACATGTCACAACATAGGCACGGATGGTGTCAAAGGTATTTAATTTTTTTTAATGTCTATTTTTTTTTTTTTTTTTGAGAGAGAGAGACAGGCAGAGCTCGAGTGGGGGAGGGGCAGAGACAGAGGGAGACACAGAATCCAAAGCAGGCTCCAGGCTCTGAGCTGTCAGCACAGAGCCCTGTTCGGGGCTCGAACCCACAAACCGTGAGATCATGACCTGAGCCAAAGTCTGACACTTAACTGACTGAGCCACCCAGGCGCCCCATCAAAGGTAGATATAATTTCTAGCAACCTGCAGCCAATTTGAGGGCTTCCATTGAGTTAGAGAGGAGATGGGTCCTTTGGAGTGTTGACATGGACTGGGAATGACGTGGGGGAACCAGTCCTCAAATGGTTGAGGAGAGGTTATTTTACGAGGTCAAAGCAGCCCGTTCTCCCACGCGATGATTAATGCGATGTGCAAAAACCAGGAAGGTGAGGGGCACCTGGGTGGCTTAGTTGGTTGAGCATCTCACTCTTGACTTTGGCTCAGGTCATGATCCCAGGGCCGTGGGATCGAGCCCCATCAGGCTTCGCCCTGAGCGTGGAGCCTGCTTGGGATTCTCTCTCCGTCTGCCCCTCTCCCCTGCTCACATGCGCTCACTCTCTCTCTCTCTTTAAAATAAAAAATAAAAACAAGAAAAGGAACCCAGGAAGGTGAATTCTGCTTTACCTGTGAGAATGGGATTGGCCTGTGCGATTTCTCCTTTCCTGGAACCAAATTCAGCTCCAGGGAATGCTACCTTAAAGTTTCCGTTTCATTCCATAAAGTGAAGCAAAACCGGTAGATCTAATTTGTGGACAAGAAAAAAGAAACTAGCTGTGGCCTGCCCTTCATAGAGAAGTGAATTGTGATCGAAAGATGTTCTCTGATTTCTGCAGCTCGGCAGTCATTCCTTTCCCAGCTGGTGAGAGGCTCTTCAGCAGGTGAGGCTGGTTACTGAAAAGCCCGAGACACTGAGCTCTGGTTTTGTCTGGTGCCACCATTCACGGGGCTGCACTCGCCAGCTGCTTGGTGTAGGTGAGCGGCTAGGCCAGTGCTTCGAGGTGATGATTCTCGGTTTTGTGTTGTCTCCCCCGCCCCCACCGACAGACTGTGAGCCCCGTGGGGGCCAGCGCTGCATCTGATGCACTTCTCTGTGTCCGAGGACCAGCACAGGACTGTCAGATGTCAAAGCGCATCTGAAAACAAACTGATGGTTGCAAGGAGGAGTGGGGTGGCGGGGGGGGGGGTGGATGGTGGTCACAGCAAAACCACTGGCTGATCCTAGCGTATCATCATCATGGAGTGCCCGAGGGGGCTCAGTCGGTTAAGCGTCCAACTCTTGATTTCGGCTCGGTCATGATCTCAACAGTCTGTGAGTTCGAGCCCCACATCAGGCTCTGTGCTGACAGCTCAGAGCCTGGAGCCCGCTTCGGATTCTGTGTCTCCCTCTCTCTCTGCCCCTTCCCTGTTCACGCTCTGTCTCTCTCTGTCTCAAAAATAAATTTAAAAAAAAACATTAAAAACGTTTTGGAAAAAAAATAAGAAAATGTTCCTTTGCGTGGCCTTCGCAAGGCCTGCATGATCTGGCCCCATCACCCTCACTTTCCCCTTGCTCTCCAGCCTTTCAGATGCCCAGACAGCCTGTGTCTCCTCCTGCCACTGGGCCTGTGCAGGTGTGTTCTCTCCCTTCCCCCAAAGGTGGGACGCTTTTCCTTGCATCTTTGTTCAGTCAGCTCCCGTTTCATCTAAGAAACTTTTTAGTTCAGCCATTGCTCCCGGTGAGATGCGTTCCCCGTGGTTGTATATTCAATGGTGTGATCGTTTTGCGACAGCAGAGGTCACGAGGTCAGGACAGTGGGTACTCTTGCGCCCTGCCGTAATCTCAACCCGAGGCACGAGCAGAATGGCCGTACATGTTTGTTGAATGAATAGATGAACACCATAGGACCAAAGATGAAATTTAGTGCTAAAACACATGATGCAAGTTAGCGGCTGAGAATGAGCTCGGGGCCTGGGGAAGCGGTGTGGGGCCCACGGGCTGGGGAGAGGCCGACTGGGCCTACTGGCATGCCTCGTTACTTCCAGGAGCACTTGAGGCAGCGGTTGGAGGCTATTATGTTTTAGACCTCGCCAAATGTGTTTTAACATTTAGAGCATTTGGAAGGAATAGATCCATACAAAGCAGGGGAAAACATCACCCACAATCCTACCACCGGCTTCTCCGCACATGTATTCTCAGCTACCTGGTTCAGATCTTCTACGTGTGTCCCAAAGGGTTTGTTAAGTGTTATTTGGTGCCCACCATGACAAACAGTTCACCATCAAAAAAACGTGTAGGAAATGCCAGATTAGACAAAGTGAAACTGGCCTTTTACTACAGGACTTCTCAGAGCCTTTGAAAGGATGATGTGCGTTGTGAATCTCTGAAAGCTAGACAGTCTGTGCCACGTTTCCTAGGCTTACTGCGGAGCTGTTGCATTCTACGGCATACGGTTTAGTACAAGTTTGTATGTGTAAATTGTATTCTTTTTTCCCCTTAGTGCGAAAGACTCGACCAGTTTATAACGTCTGCATGATGGCCCATCGTATGGATGTCCCATGATGTACTTGACAGACAGATAGTGTTATTTTGGTGAACAAGGAACAAACAGAAGAAAATAATAGTTTCTGAGTGGATTTGGTGAGTGGCTTCTGGTGATTCTGGTAAGGATTTGAGACCCGGATCAGACCCCTGAATCTAGCTTCAGTGCTGGGTTCCTGGGGTGAACGTCGGCACCGTTTTGGTAGCCACGTGGCAGCTGAGATGCCGCTCCAGTCAGTGTATTGAAGTCAGTGCTCACTACCCAAGGGGACCCATCCCACTTCTCAGCACAGAATGGGCTGTAATAAAGATTTATTGGCCGGCTGATGGTAGGTATGTCGTGAGGGCCGATTCCCCCCGTTTCTAATGTGCAGCTTCATGTTAAGGCATTTCTCGAGGAATCTTTTCTTCCTTTCCTGTTATTTGCAACCGTGCTCTACCCCTACCTCCAGCGTGACCAGTGTTACTCCTCATCTCCCATGGAGTTAGCAGGGAGGAAACCGTTCCACGATAAAAATGCCAGCGGGTAATCCCAGCCACCTCAGTTGAGATTTGGCCCCACATCCTTTAAGAACTGTTCAGGAAAAGGGGCGCCTTGGTGGCTCGGTCGGTCGAGCGTCCAACTTCGGCTCAGGTCGTGATCTCACGGTCCGTGGGCTGGAGCCCCGCATCGGGCTCAGGGCTGACAGCTCAGAGCCTGGAGCCTGCTTCGGATTCTGTGTCTCCGTTTCTTTCTGCACCTCCCCCGCTTGCGCTCTGTCTGTCTGTCTCTCTCTCTCTCTCTCTCTCAAAAATAAATAAACATTAAACAAAATTTTTAACAAGAACTGTTCAGAGGATACCTGGGTGGCTCTGTTGGTTAAGCATTTGACTTCAGCTCAGGTCATGATCTCACAGCTTATGAGTTCAAGCCCCACGTCAGGCTCTGTGCTGGTAGCTCAGGGACTGGAGCCTGCTTCAGATTCTCTCTCTCTCTCTCTCTCTCTCTCTCTCTCTCTCTCTCCCCCTCCCCTGCTCACTCTCTGTCTCTCAAAAATAAATTTAAAAATTAAAAAAAAAAAAGAACTGGGGCGCCTGGGTGGCTCAGTCGGTTAAGCGTCCGACTTCGGCCCAGGTCATGATCTCGCAGTCCGTGAGTTCAAGCCCCGCGTCGGGCTCTGTGCTGACAGCTCAGAGCCTGGAGCCTGTTTCAGATTCTGTGTCTCCCTCTCTCTGACCCTCCCCCGTTCATGCTCTGTCTCTCTCTGTCTCAAAAATAAATAAACGTTAAAAAAATTAAAAAACAAAACAAAACAAAAAAAGAACTGTTCAGGAAAAGAATAAATAAAGTCACTTGTAGCTCAGACCTACCGTTTACCAGGGAAGTTTACTGACGTTTCAATGAAAGGTCAGTGGGAAAATAAACATCTTCGACTAGAAGAGCTGACATCAAGCCCCAAATCAAAATATATAAATCCAGGCGGAGACTGCATGGGAAAGAGAAACTGGTGCCATCCTAATGGCGGTAAAAACGGGCCACATCTAGGGCTCATGCCCATCAGGAGAGAGACCCACCTTGCTTGGAGAAATGCTGAGAGAAGGCTTGAGACCTGCTGGAGTCAAAAGGAAGAGATATGGAAAGGTTTGGACCCAGAGGCGACAGAAGACACTGCTGGAGAACAGGGAGCACCTTAGAAATAGATTTCCCTTGGAGGTGTGGCAGTGAAGGAAAAGAAGGAGCTAAGAGAAGAGCCCTCTTCAAGCAAGATGCTGTCAAAGAATCAGAAGACGTCAAAAAAAAAAAGTGTCTTATTAAAGGAAATGCAATTCAAACACATAAAGCATGCATACAAAGTACTTTCAGAAGAAAACTTGGAAAACTGTTCAGCAAATAAAAATACGCAATACATGCAATCCGGATAAAAAGCCAAAAGCAGGGGAAAATTGTAACAGCATCCCCATCACTAGTTAGGTATAAACAAGCAGCATCACATGAAGGAGGATTGCAAACCGTAGCGTCCCGAGCTCAGAATAGAAATGGACAAGTACCAGGTGCAAAGGGAGCTCACTGAACTCAGGGAGAAAACTGAAGAAAAACACAAAATTATCTCACATGCCCAAAGGAGAGCAGATACAACAGAAAGTATGGAAACAGACACCAAGGATGGCAATAAAAGGACTCAAGAAAATGAAACTGTAGGGAGGCGTTAGAGATCAGAGAGGAAGCATAAATTCAGCAGATGGAGAAAAGAGTGGTTAACACTCATATAAGTGAAATCCTAGAAGAAAAACAAAATAATGAAATAGACCTAAGATGTAACACTATAAGTGAAGACGATGTCCTGTGATAAAAAGCTGAGACTTCATCCTGAAAGAGTCCACTATGTCCTTGGGAAAAAGCAAACCCAGAGTTACCAGTTCTGAAAGACATATCGTGGGAAAACTTAGTGAACTTTGAAGATAAAGAAGAAAGTCGCTGGATCTTCAGGCCATAAAATCAGGTCAGATAAAAAGAAAGGAAAATCGTATTGGTCTCAGGTTTCTCAAAATAACATGTAAATCAAGATAACAGAGAAGCAACATTTTAAAAAAGACACGAGGAAAGGCGTGAGGCAGGGATTTGGTATCCAGCCAGGCTGGCTTTCAGGTTCCAGGGTCTAGACGAGTAGCTTCAAACTGGTTTTGAAATACAAGAGTGAGTATACTATTTATGAGTCCTTTCAGGAGGGATCTTTTAGGACAAACCATCCATCCGAGAGATTTGACAAATTTGGGCAAAAGGACTGATGACGAGCACTGGATTTACTTAAATGTAGATCTAAAACATAATGGATAAGGATGAATGAATACCACACCATGTCACGTGCCAAGACAAGTAGACATAACACAGTGTTTTAATGGGAGGGGAAAGGGGAGAGAAGAAAGAGTAGAAGAAACTTATTCACTGCTGTCTTGTTAAAGCATGAGACTTAGACGATATTATTGAAACCTGGTGAAGCCAAATATAAAAGTTAGGAAAAAAGGGGACTAAGAACATTATTTGAAGGTGTTATTATAAGGATAATCCCTAGGACAAAAATGTGAGCCTTCCTAAAAATAACCCCAAAACAAAGCAAAAAGGGTGGGGGGCGGGGAGAGAAGAGACTAGACCTTAGCGCGAAGGATACACAGTAACAGGATACACCCAGAAACTGTAAAACATAAGCACAGAACAAGACCAAACGTATCACTTGTATCAAGAAATGTAAATATGCTTAGATCCCCGGTAAGATTTTAAGATTGGCTCCTGTGCCACTCAGCTATTGCCATAATAATTCTGTGTGGCCAATAACCCCAAAAGTCAGCAGCGTTAAACAATAAATATTTATTCCTCACCCGAGCATCTGCAGATTGTTTGGAATTTCCTCTGATCTAGCCTGAGCTCGGCTCTGAGCTTCAGTCTGGGTCTAGGTCTGCTCCATGTGTCCCTCATTCTCCTTGGACCACTGCCTATTTGAGGCATGTCCTGGCCACAGCAAAAGGACAGAGTACAAGAAGGCAAGCCCAACAGTGCTCACATTTCCAAACTTTGCTCATGCAATGTCCACTAAAACCCAATCGAGCATAACAACTCCATGCCCAGTCCCAAAGTCAAAGGGTTGGAAAGTATACCCTGCCTTTCATGAAGTCAAGGTAAGGGTATAGAACACCACTATAGTCAATCTATCCCAGATCACAGAGCAAAGCCCAACCAACTCTATGCCAATCCACTCTAGGCACACCCAACATAAACATTCAGAAAGGCTAAACATGAAGCAATGGATAGGCACAGGCAAATGCAAGCCAAAAATGGCACGGGGGAGAAATTACAATCTTGGTATCTGACAAGGTGGAATTCAGCCTCAAAAACAATAAATGAGATGAAGTGACTTAATGCTAAAAGCTACAATTCCCGGTGAACACATGATAGGTAAGAGTATCTATGCATCAAATAACACAACAGCAACCCACAAAAAGCAAAAACTGTAGAGATGCAAGAATAAATAAAAACATATTAATAACCGGTTAACCCACCTTTCTAAATCCAAGACAAGTTAAGAGGACAAAGATAAAAGTTTCATCCAGACAGATACGGAACTTCATATCCTGATAGCAGAGAAAAATGCCTTCTTTTCAAGCACAAATGGAACATTCATGAAAGTTGGCCTTCTATTAAGCCACAGAGAAAACTTTAATATATTCCATAAGGTAGAAATGATACAAACATATTCTCTAATCACAATGCAGTAAAACCAGAAATTAACTGTATAATCAAAGAGTCCCTTCCAACTGGAAATGTAATTAATTCTCTATTAGATTACTCTTGGATCGAAAGACGAATACAAACTAACTGTAGGATCTCTTTAAATATGATAAAACCTTTATTTGAATCAAGGGGAAATTACCTTGACAAAAAATGAAAGAATGAAAAGAAACATCAAGCTCAAAATTAGGAAGGGAACAAAGGAAACTAAGCAGAAAGAGCAAATAATAGAAAAATATTAGAAAACTGTCACAGTAGACAAACTGAGAGTTGACCAAGTCAAGCTGAGAAGAAAGCACAAACACACCAAAGAAGAGGGAAGCAACTATTGAAAAAAAGGAAACTTTTTAAATCTGAATTCCATTGTAGTTAACATCAGTGTTATATTAGTTTCAGGAGTACAATATAGTGATCAAGCAGTTCCGTACATCACCCAGTAACCCATTCCCACCCCCCCCCCCCCACCTCCCCTCAGGTAGCCATCGGTTCTCTATAGTTAAGAGTCTGTTGCTTGGTTTTTTCTCCTTCACTCATTCGTTTCACTTCTTAAATTCTGCATAGGATTGAAATAATATGGTGTTTGTCTTTCTCTGACTTATTTCACTTAACATTATACTCTCTAGATCCATCAATGTTGTTCCAAATGACAAGATTTCATCCTTTTTGTGGCTGAACAATATTCCATTATATATACATACCACATCTTCTTTAGCCATTCATCCATCCATGGACATTTGGGCTCTTTCCATAATTTGACTATGGTAAATAATGCTGCAATAAACACAGAGGTGCACTAGTGTTTTCATATTCTTTGGGTAAATACCCAGTAGTATGATTACTGGATCATAGAGTAGATCTAGTTTTAATTTTTTGAGTTTTAGTTTTCCGCAGTGGCTGTACCACCTTGCATTCCCACCAACGGTGCAGGAAGGTTCCTTTTTCTCCACATCCTGGCCAACACTTGTTGCTTCTTGAGTTTTTTATTTTAGCCATTCTGACAGATGTGAGGTGGTATCTCACTGTGGTTTTGATTTGCATTTCCCTGATGATGAGTGATGATGAGCGATGATGAGCATCTTTTCATGTGTCTGTTGGCCATCTGGATGTCTTCTTTGGAGAAATGTCTGTTCATGTCTTTTGCCCATTTTTTAGTTGGATTATTTGTGGGGGTGTTTTGTTTTGTTTTGTTTTGTTTTGTTTTTTGGTGTTGAGTTATATAAGTTCTTCATTTATTTTGGATACTAACCCCTTATCGGATGCATCATTTGCAAATAGCTTCTCCCATTCAGTACATTGTCTTTTAGTTTTGTTGACTGTTTCCTTTGCCATGCAGAAGGTTTTTATTTTGATGTAGTCCCAATAGTTTTGTTTTTTGGTTTTGTTTTTTGTTTGTTTGGTTTTTGGTTTTTTGTTTTGGGGGTTTTTTGTTGTTATTGTCGTTGTTGTTTTTGCTTTTGTTTTTCTTGCCTCAAGAGACATATCTAGAAAGATGCTGTTATAACCAATGTCAGAGACGTGACTGCCTGGGCTCTTTCCTAGGATTTTTATGGTTTTGAGTCTCACATTTCAGTCCTTAATCCATTTTGAGTTTATTTTGCATATGGTATACACATACTGTGTATGGTCCAGTTTCACTCTTATGCATATAGCTGTCCAGTTTTCCCAGCACCACTTGTTAAAGAGATTATCTTTTTCCTATTGGATATTCTTGCCTTCTTTGTCGAAGTTAATTGACCATATAACCATGGGTTTATATTTGGGCTTTCTCTTCTGTCCCATTGATCTATGCATCTGTTTTTGCACCACTACCATACGGGTCAGATTACTACGGCTTTGTAGTATAACTTGAAATCTGGACTTGCGATAGCTCAGGTTTTCTTTTTCTTTTTCAAGTTACTTTGGCCATGTGGCGTCTTTTGTGGCTCCATACACATTTTAGGGTTGTTTTCTCTAGATCTGTGAAAAAAATGCTGCTGGCATTTTGATAGGGATTGAATTAAATCTGTAGATTTATGGACATTCTAACAATGTGTGTTCTTGTAGTCCATGAGCATGGAATTTCTTTCCATTTGTATTGTCTTCAGTTTCTTTCATCAGTGTTTTATAGTCTTCAGAGTATAGGTCTTTCATCACTTGGGTTAAAGTTTATTTCTAGGCATTTTATTATTTTGGGTGCAATTGTAAACAGGATTCTTTTCTTAATTTCTCTTTCTGCTGCTTCATTATTCGTGTATTGAAAGGCGATGGATTTCTGTACAGTGGTTTTATATCCTGCAACCTTACTGAATTCATTTAGCAGTTCTAGTAGTTTTTTGGGTGGAGTCTTTAGGGTTTTCTATATACAGTTTCATGTCATCTGCAAGTAGTGAAAATTTGACTTCTTCCTTACCAATCTGGATGCCTTTTATTCCTTTTCTTGTCTGATTGCTGTTGCTGTGGCTAGACCTTCCAGTACTATGCTGAATTAAAGTGGTGAGAGTGGACATCCTTGTCTTGTTCCTGACTTAGAGGGAAAGCTCTCAGTTTTTTTCATCTTTGAGTGTGATGTTGGTTGTGGGCTTTTCACCTAAGGCCTTTACAGTGTTGAGGTATGTTCCCTCTAAATCTACTTTGCTGAGGGTTTTTTTTTTTTTTATCATGAATGGATGTTGTACTTTATCAAATGCTTTTTCTGCATCTATTGAAATGATCATATGGCTTTTATGAAATGAAGGATGTTTTTTGATATGATGCTACTTTGAACAACTTTCATGCAAATACTTCTGAAAAACCCAGACAATATTGATAATTAGCCAAAACTGACCTCAGGAGAGAGAGAAATCTTATGCAGACACATTCCCATAAGAGAAATAGAAAAAGTAACAACCTGCCGGGCCCATAAGGTTTCATAGGGGAATTATTCCAAACCTTCAAATATCAGATGATCTCAGTGCTACTTAAGCTATTTCAGATTATAGCAGGAAAACTTCCAAATTATTTTTAAGAAGTTAACTCTAGCAATGTTTCCTAAACCTGAGAAAAGTTGCATAAATATAAGACCATCTATGCAAAACTGTGAGTGAAATAATGGCAAACCTCCAATGGCAGGTTAAATGTAAGCTAATGTACTTCATGACCAAGTAGGGGTTTACTTCAGGAATGCAAGGATGATTCGATATCAGGAAAATCACTAACACAATCTATAATTTTAATTGAAATGAGAATAAAAATCATATCACCTCGAGATGCCTGGGTGGCTCGGTTGGTTAAGCATCTGGCTTTGGCTCAGGTCATGATCTCCCGGTTCATGGGTTCAAGCCCCGCATCGGGCTCTGTGCTGACAGCTCAGAGCCTGGAGCCTGCTTCAGATTCTGTCTCTCCCCCTCTGTCTGCCCTTACCATGCTCATTCATTCTCTCTCTCTCCCTCTCACTCTCTCTCAAAAAAAAAAAAAAAAAATGATCCCAAGGTTGTGGGATCAAGCCCCACATCAGTCCTCATGCTGAGTGTGGAGCCCGCTTAAGATTATCTCTCTCTTCGGGTGCCCCCCTCGCCCGCTTACGCTCGCTCTCTCTATAAACTAATTAATGGCAACAATGTATGTTTCTCAGTAGGTTAAGGGTTGGCTGGGCAATTCTTCTGGTCCCAAGGCCCAGTCTCATTGGAGAAATGGTTGTGACCCACCAAACAGTGGTGAATTGTGCTGGTTACTCCAGGCCCCAGCTGGCCCAGTCACAGGCTGAGGCTGGCAGGCAGGAAATCCCCCGCCAGGGCGCTGGCCCACGATGGGGGACTAGAAGTCAGAATTCACACTCAGAGAAACTGCTCCTTCTGGGGTCAGGCAGGCCAAAGCAGCTGCAGTGCAAAAAAAAAGCGATGGATGTGCAACGCAACCCTTCCTCCCACAGCTGCCCCGCTCCAGTATCCTCTACTGCTGAAGACGGGCTCCATTATCACAGAATAAGGACTGAAGAATAGATTTGGAGCTGACAGAAGAAATCGGCAACTCCCATGTTCACCCCCTTTGGCTACTCGGCTTTCCGTGTGCACCTTCCTACCCGCATTTGGACTTCGGCACAGCAAAACAGCTCTGTGTTTCCGCCTCCTAAGATACAACCACACTTCAGAGATGTGGAGTTTCTCACCTTCTCCCCAGAGTGAGGAGCTGCACAGTAGAAGCGGTCCTCGGATCCATTGTGGGCCACGTTAATGACCCTCAAATTGTCAAAGCTTCACAGGAAATTCTGTTCCCTAAAGGCAGAATTGTAAAGTTCACCTCCAACAACTTGTAAATAAAGTGAAAAAAACAAAAACAAAAACGGGAAGGAGGAGAGTGAAGACAGGAACAGCATACGCAAACAAACACCCACAGATGGCAAGGAAAGAGAAAATGCACAAAGCGAACTGCAGTCCTCAGTTCTGAAATTGATCGGGAGGCTGTGTTTGGCATCCATGGCTTCCTTCTTCCATTGCCGATTCCATGCGTCCCCTGCCCTCGGGCCAAATTTCAGCTGGTCAGAGTGGACTGACAAGCCATCGTTCCTAGACGGTGGGAGTCTTCCAACTGTCCTGCCTGTTTGGGTTGCCATAGCTTCTCATTAACCATTTCTTTTGGGTGTGGAAGCACTAAGAGGCGCCCCCAGAGAACCCCTTGGTTGCAGACCTTCTTGCCCCATTGTGTAGCAGCAACCCAATGCCCCCTTGGTAATTGGGGTCAATCCATCCAGCAAGTGGAATAAACCCTTTTGCTTCCTGTTGTTGTTGTTAATTCTATTGGGGGGGGGGGGGGGTTTTGTTTAATTCTATTTGGGGGGGGCATATAAAGTACCTGGTTCAAAAGTCAAAACCACATAAGAAGGCATTTTAAGGAAATCACGCTTCGATCTCCACTCCTTCTAGCCTTATTTCACTCCTCACTGCTCCACAGGTAACCGTGTTTACTAGTTTCTAGATGTATCATTCCAGTGTTCCGTTGTGCAAAATTAAGCCAAGACACATAATTTCCCAGCCTTGCCTCCGCAGAAGACAGCACACTGTGCACACTGTTCTGTGTCTTGCATTTTCACTCATAATCGCTCCATTATTACCACTTTATTGACAGTTCCACATCCACCCTCCTCGCCTTGCTCTGGGATAATAGACCTGGGTTCTATATTTGCCACCTCGCTTGATGGTGAGCTTTGTCGATAGAGGGCGCTGGAGGGACACTGCCAGAGGAAGGAGATTTCTTCCAGGTTCTGGTGAGTTTCTTGTTTGCGCGGCAGGTAACTCAGTTTTTCCTGTTTGCAGGTTGCAGCTGACAATGCCCTGCGATGTGATAGGAAGTATGCAGCGTTACCTTTTGCCAAATGGTTTACCCTGAATCTTGCCAAACATTTAGACTTAACTTCTAATACGGCAATAATAGGGGATAGAAGGGTTAGATGTAACCATGATGGGAAAAGAATTAGGTCTAAAATGTGCGGAAAATTTAAAAAAAAATTTTTTTTTGTTAATGTGTATTTATTTTTGAGACAGAGAGAGACAGAGCATGAGCATGGGAGGGGCAGAGAGAGAGGGAGAATCTGAAGCATAACATGTGGGGAAAATTTTTTTAAATGTGGGGCCACGGGGCTAGAGTCTTCAAAAAGTTAATGTTGCCCTATCCTTCCTTCTTCCGCTTTCCAGGGAAATACAATCCAAGGGTCATTAACAGGGGCCAAGCAAGACAGGTGTTCAGGGGCTCCTTGGTGGCTCAGTCGGTTAAGCGTCTGACTCTTGATTTCAGCTCAGGTCTTGATCTTGTGGTTCTTGAGATCGAGCCCTGCATTAGGCTCCACACT
Organism: Panthera leo; assembly: GCF_018350215.1. Classification (NCBI taxonomy): domain Eukaryota; kingdom Metazoa; phylum Chordata; class Mammalia; order Carnivora; family Felidae; genus Panthera; species Panthera leo. The sequence continues at coordinate 56,423,556 of NC_056680.1, forward strand.
GAAGCACAGAGCCTGCTTGGGATTCTCCCTCTCTCTCTCTCTCTCTCTCTCTCTCTTTCAAGATAAATAAACTTAAAAAAAAAAAAAAAAAAGACAGGTGTCCAGCCAGGCTTGGAGAAGGACAGGCTTGGAGAAGGAGACTGGAGGCCTGGAGCGAGGTGAGGAGGGCATCCATGTGGCGGGGGAGGGGGCGTGCAGCCACCTTATGAGCGTGTTAACAGATGAGTTGGATCAAAACATAGGAGAGGAGAATAAAGTGGCGGTAGCAACGGACATTGGTTGCATGGAAGGAGACTGACAAGCAAATTAGTTAAGACTAATGGGAGCCAGGCTTCTCATTGTCAGAGAAGGGAGTTACAAATATGGAAAGAGAGAAATCAAGAATGAACCCCACAGGGATGGACTGAAATTGGACAATTGGAGTGTATTTGTTATTTTTTTAAGTTTTATTGATTTAAGTCATCTCTACACCAACATGGGGCTCGAACTCACAACCCAGAGATCAAGAATCACATGCTTTTCCACCTCAGCCAGCCAGGCACCCTTGTATTAGCTATTTGTTGTTGCATAAGAATTACCTTTAAAACTTAGCCGCTTCAAACAAAACATATTTTTGATCCCCCAGTTTCTGTGGGTCAGAAATGCAGGAACCGCTTAGCTGGTGGTCCTGGCCCCTGGTTTCTCACAAGGTTGCAGTCACAGTGCCAGCCAGGGCCACAGTCATCTCGAGGCTTGACTAGAGCTTTCAAGCTCACTTATGTGGCTGTTGGCCAGGGGACTCCGCTCTTCACCATGTGGCCTTCTCCATAGCACAACTCCCAGCATGGCAGCTGGCTTCCCCCTACAGTGGGTGATCTAAGAACCGAAGCAGTGCCACATTGCCTTCTAAGACCTAGTCTCAGTGACACAGGGTCACTTCTGCCTTATCCTGTTCATTAGAAGCCATCACTAAGTGCAACCCATATGCAACGGATGGAAATCACACTGGGGTAAGAATGGGGACCATCCTGAAGGCTGCCTGTCAATGTCTACCCTCTAGTCTGCAATGATTCCTGTGGGTCCCACATGCAAAATATGCTCACCCTTCTTCCCCAAATCTCATCCCAGTGTAGCACCCGCTCAAAGTCCAGGATCTTGCCATCCAGGTGCAGATAAGACTCTTCAAAGGCAGTTCCTTTGACTCATGAACTGAAGACACAAATTATCAGCCCCTCCCCACCCCACCCCTTAAAGTACACACACCAACGCACAAATGGTGAGATATAGGCGTAGGATAACTGTTGTAGACCTATTCATAAAGGGGGAAAATGGGAGGCACACCGCAGTCAGTGGTCTAAGACAGTTTGAAATGCAGCCAAGAAAATATTGGGAGCTCACTGACTGGGATTCAGTTCTATTCCTGCCCAGGAGTGACTCTCCATGGCTCTTTGCTCCTCCCTCTGGGGCATCTTTCCTTTTTCGTGAAAGGTAGTATGTGTTTGCAGCTGTGTGATTTGCTCCACCTGTTTTCTTCCAGTAGACTTCTGGATGCCCAACAGCCTCTCTTCATTTCTTACAGTCTCTGTGCCTTTCAGACAAGGACGTGAATCCCAGGAGGCAGGGTCATCAAGGACCATCTTGGAGACTGGCTACCACTCGGCGTGAACTCAAGGTTTTCAATATAGAAAGATAAATGATAGGAATAAATAGAGATGTAAATAGGTTAGAAATACGTATATTCCCTGTGTCCACTGACAGGAATTGGGAACAGTGAGACTTCAGTAGCCGCAAGTGCACTTAGTGCCCAGATCTTGGCTTCTAAATGCTATTCTCTATGAACAGGAGCCAGGGCTCCAAGGGGTAATGACTGATTCCAGGACGAGGGCAGGGAAAATACAAGATGAGTCTGGAGCACTTCATTGTGCCAGAAAGTAAGGACATGCTCAAAATGACACAGGAGCCAGCTCGAAAGGGCTCCTACTGCACAAATACGGGATAATTTGAGTTTTAAAATAAGTAATTATAGTAATGATTATAAAAATCATTGGATGCAATAGGAATCTGTATTATCAAGTTAAAAATGAATTAATTAAACATCTGATAAGGATTGGGATATTTACATAGTCCAAAGTACCAGGGGCACCTGGCTGGCTCAATCAGTGGAGCATGTGACTCTTGATCTCAGGATTGTGAGTTCAAGTCCCGCATTGGGTGTAGCGATTACTTTTAAAAGAATGTACTTTCCTACCACCCTTATGTTTATTTCAGCATTATTTACAGTAGCCAAGATACGAAAGCAATCCAAGTGCCCATCCATAGATGAATGGATAAAGAAAATGTGGCATATATATGTGTGTGTATATATATATATATATATATAGATATATATATAGATATATATATATGTGTGTGTGTGTGTGTGTATATATGTGTGTATACGTATATACACACATACACAAAATACAGTGGAGTACTACTCAGCCATTAAAAAAAGCATTGAAATCTTTCCATTTGCAACAACATGAATTGATCTAGAGGGTATCTTACTAAGCATAGTACTTTCCCACAACATACTTATTTGTTCCAATGGGAAAAAGACCAACCTTTCCGTGAGTAAGCCTGGCAGGTGCCACCTAAATCATGCGCCAGCCAGGAAAATGCAACGAGAAGAACACAGCGTTGTTTCGGTGATATTCTTGTCAAAGATGCTTGTTCTGACTCTAATGATGAGGTGTCAGATGAAGCCACTTTGAGGGACATTCTACAAAATCGCTGGCCTGTAGGCTTTAAAAATATGGAAGTAAAACAATCGAAGGTATGAAAGTAAAGGAACGACGGGGGCGTTTTTCTAGATTGAAGGAACTAAATGCAACCCGTGGTTTGGGGCTTCATTCTTTTTGCTGGGAAGGTCTTGCTGGGATGGTAGGAAAAAGCCTGAAGGAGGTCCGAGGATTAGATCGTGGTACCGCATCAAAGTTAGCATCCTTATTTTGATGCGTATGTCGTGGCTCAGCGCCTCTCGTGAGCCTGGAGTCAGGATGTCAGCAGGAGCTGGAGGCTCCGAAGCCTTGAGTGGGGCTGGAGGACCCACTCCTGAGCTTGCTGTGGGCAGGGGGAAGCTTCTCTTCCTCACTCGCCAGGTGAGGGCTTTCTATAGGGCCGGGTGTCATGACACAGCTTCCCCCAGAGCGTGTGATAACTCTTGATAACTTGGGCAGGGCGAGAGAGCCCAAGATAGAAGCTGAAGTGCCTCCAGTGTAATCTGGGAAGTAATTTACCAGCACTACTGATCACACAGCCATGCAGGAAGGGGATACACGCGGCTGTGAAGTTGGGGATCATTGGGGGCCATCCTTGAAGGCTCCTGCCACACCCCCATTCACTCTGCTCTCCTTTCAGGGGCAAACATTTTAATCAGTTGAAAATCAACTTTAAATTAGATGGAGTTACTGATTATTCTCCTTTCAGTAGTAAAGCCTATTAGACCAGCAGGGAAATTGCTTGGGCACGGGAAAGGATCCTATTTTCCAAGTTAAAGGAAAGAATGGCAGAGAGGAAGAGCATGGCACCTGTTAGAATGACTCCTTTGGATGCTGTTGATGCTGTGGAAGCATCTCCCCCTGTGCCAGGCACTCTGCTGCCTGCTTTCATCCGTACCGTAGTTTTGTATTCTCATATCACTCTTGTCCAAGAGGAGGAAAGTGGCTCGGACGGCTTGTCACTTGCGCACGGTGACACCGTTAGTAAGCACAGGAGCAGGCACAGAAAACTACTTCTGTCTGGGTCCTAGTTGTGTGGTCTTTCTTTTCCTCCCAAACCTTCAGATTCACAGATTCTCCTAGGGGCAGAACCAGCGGCAGGCAACGCTTTTTTATTTATCGCATGGACTTGTTTATCCAAGTTCATTGGCTTGAATGTCCCACTCACCTTGGTGAGACGGCCAGAATAAAATGTTTGCATTAGAGTGTGGGAAATGCTACAATAACCTGGCAGGTTGTTTTGTAATCCTGCCCTCAAGAATTCTCATTGGCAGAAATCCCAGTAAAGTGATTAATAGTGACAAGCATGATTTGCTTAGATCTATTTAGTCTCGTTAATTTATTTTTAATAATTCATGCACATGATAGAAACTTCAAAAGGAACAACAACAAAAATCAAATGGTGAAATAGTCTTCTTTATTCCTCCTTCTTCCCAGCCTGCCAAATCTCTTCCCCAAGACAACTATTGTTTCCAGCTTATTGGGATTCCTTCCAAGGCTATTCTTGCATATAATCCATGTGTGGTTGAGAATTCCTCTTGTTAGGTAGCTTCATATATATATATATATATATATATATATATATATATATATATATATACACACACACATACATGCATATATGTATATACACACGTATATGCATATATATACACATATATGTCTATGTACATGTACATAAATATATAGGTAGATGTATATTTTATTCTGATATAAAACCTATGAAGATCAGAACATTCTTGCCAGAATATTCAGAGAGAGGCACCAGGCTTCAATGCAAGCAAGCATTCACATTATGCTTGGGGATCTTATTGATAGAACGGAGATTTCAATTATTTTCATGGATGGAGACAGATACAGAGCCCTACACTTTCCTTAGTTACACATGTTTGAATCTTCTTAAATGTCAAGGGCTTACTCTCTAGGACTGTTGAATGGTAACCCAGCTAGGGGTTCCCCTCACACTCTGCTGTACTGGATCCCCTGTTTCCTGAGTGTCATGTCCTTTTTTGTGGTCTGTTCCTCGCTTTGATAGAGCATATCCTCCAGTAGCTTCCTGAAAAAGGATGCACACATGGGAGATCAATTATTTGAACCTTTGCACATCTGAAAATGGCTTTTTGTTGGGGGGGGCACCTGGGTGGCTTAGTTGGTTAAGCACCTGACTCTTGATTTCGGCTCAGGTCATGATCTCAATGGTTTGTGAGTTTGAGCCCCGTGTTGGCCCCTGCACTGACAGTGCAGAGCCTGCTTGGGATTCTCTCTCCCTCTCTCTCTGCCCGCCTCCTCAAAATAAATAAATACGAAAGAAAGAAAGAAAGAAAGAAAGAAAGAAAGAAAGAAAGAAAGAAAGAAAGAAAGAAAGAAAGAGAAAGAAGGAAAGAAAATGCCTTTTTTTCCCCTTACTTTACTGAGAAATTAACTTTCAGATTACTGCCAGGATCAAGGAGAGGCAGTTGCCCAAGCAGATTTGGAAAAGGCCCAATTTGACTCTTCCCAAACACCTTTTACCCAACCCTCCATATTATAGCCACTCCTTACCCCCATTTCAGGAGATACTGGACTTTCCAGTTCCTGAGCTTTTGAGAAATCTATGGTATAAAGATTGCTTCTCAGCTGTCTCCACTGCCAGCTGAGGGTTTGGCTATCTGTGAAGTCACTTTTGACTTGTCCATCTGCTTTCCAGCTTCCAGATTGTTAGTGTATTGTCTCCTCTCCTGTTCTCTTCAAGACGAAGGATTTATGTCCGGTGCTGTTGTTGTGAAAACACTTATTCCGGTTTTAGTGGGAAGGGAGCAAATATAGATGGACGTGTGCAACCCGCCCCTTGCCCAGAACTCCAGCCTGACGTTTTGATTTGTGTATTTTGAGTTTTGAGTTTTGTGCATTGAAAAAGATGGCTAGGATGTATTTGCTATGTTCCTGCCTTGCCTTTTTCCACAAAGGATTTTGTAGTGGGAGTGTTATTTTGGACAGTGTTTAAATCTCGTTCCTCAAAAATGTTTCTGACCCCATTATGGTATATTGTTGGTAAACTTAGGACTCATCAGAGACATTCGGGTAGTTCTTTTGCTCCAAAAGTCGAACTTTAGAGCGTGCTGAGAAGCACCTAGCTGCTTCTGTGTGTTAAGAAACACATTGCCAGCCAGGACACCGTTGGGTTTTTCAAGGTATTTGCATTTCTTGCTGTTCAGAAACCAAGTATTCATGCTTTTCGGTTGTTCATAGTATTTCCTTGGGTCCTGTAGCCTTGCCTGGCATCAAAGCCATAGCAAGGGAAAGGTGTTTTGTTTTTTTTTTAATGGTTATTTATTTTTGAGAGAGAGAGAGACAGAGCGTGAGCAGGGGAGGGGCAGAGAGAGAGGGAGACAGAATCTGAAGCAGGCTCCAGGCTCCGAGCTGTCAGCATAGAGCCCGACGTGGGGCCCGAGCCCCCGCACCGTGAGATCACGACCGGAGCCGAAGTCAGACGCCCCACCGACTGAGCCACCCAGGCGCCCCAGTAACAAGGGAAAGGTTTTGAAGGAGAAACAACACTGCATCACCTTTGGGTCTACAATCCATCCTTTACCCCACAGTCCTCCTTACTTTTTGAGTTAAAACCCATTTCACACATTTGGAACTCAGGCTAAATTCATTATCCTTAACACCCATAAGGGGATCATTATTTTACAACACCCGATAATGTAAGTTTACAATTACCTTTTACTCCCCTAGAAATCATTTTGGTAAGAGGCGCCTGGCTGGCTCAGTCGGTGGAGCGTGAGATTCTTCTTGACCTTGGGGTCGTGACTTCGAGCCCCACATTGGGGGTCGAGTTTATGTAATAAAGAAACTTTTTCTTTTTGAATTTTGGGATCCACAGAAAAAAATGTTGGTGACTGAATACTGCTTTCTCTCCCTGGCTGAATTCATACACTTGACTGGGCTTTGTGTTCAAGGCAGGGAGGTATTTACTCATTCACGTGTGGTGGACACTGAGAAGACACAAGTCTTCATTCTAGGGAATATTTCTTGGTAGATGGCACCCGAAATGGCCTTTTCACTGTGACTTGGAAGTCAGACCCGGATGTCTGACACCTTTGGCTGGACATCCTGAAACCCACTGTTACAACGCCATTTGCAGGTGAAAGCTCAGAGCAGAGCTGTTTGCAGGGGTGCTGGCCACTTACAGTTGATAGACCACAATCTGGCCAGCCGTTGAGTGTTGGATGTTCAGGAAAACAGGGGGAAAAAACCTATTAATTACAACGTATTACAGGGGAAAATGTAAAATTGGCTCCTCAGATGAGTTTCATGGAGTTCTCTCTCCTATAAATTACAGCTGGAGGAAAAATGAATCCAAATAAATGCCAAGTTCTATTAAATGATTAAGAGAAGTAATTGTCTTTAAAAGGGAACAGATACAGTTCCCTTTTCCAATAACTTTTTATTTCATGCCAAATCTCCGCAGTCCTGTACTCTGCATTTACAACCTCTAGGAACAACTGGGAGGAGTTTTTCACACACGTCATTCCTTTGATGGCGTGTGAATATACACTCCAGATCCTTCTAGGAGGCAGACAGGGTAGAAATGATAAATGAACAAACGTGGAGGACAGAGCTGATTATCAATTCTCTGCATCGAAAATCACATCGTCTGCTAGGTATTTTATGGAGCTTTAACGTGGAGCAAACTCTTTATCAACTCGTGCTGAGTGAGCATTGGAAGCTTTTTGAAATGCAGGCACTGGTTTGGGAGCCTGAACAGCCTCTGCCTTCTGTGCTCAGTGGGTGAACCATTAAAATGAATTCCCCACATCGCACTTCATTATCTGGTTTGCAGTCCCACGGTCACTGGCTCAGAGGATTACAGAAAATATTGTTGTTAGCGCTGAGTGCTAACTGCCGTTGCTACAGCCCCAGGGTTTTCTGGAAAGAGGTTGGCTGTCGCCCTTGCTGACAGTGACCTGCTGTGTGTCCTGCTTCCACTGCAGCAGGCAGCAGGGTGATGAGCTACGCTTTCCCAAATATGTTTCCCGGTATTTATTTGTTCGAGTTGAAGAGGAACACAGTGGTCCTCCCTTATCCACAGGGGATGTGTTCCGAGACATTTAGTGGATGCCTGAAACTGCAGATTGTACCAAACCCCATATATATATATATATATATATATATATATATATATATATATATATATATATGTGTGTGTGTGTGTGTGTATGTATATACATATATATATATATATATATATATATATATATATATATATATAGCTTTTTTCCATAGACATGCATGTCTATGATAAAGTTTAATTTATCAATTAGGTACCCTAAGGGATTAACAACTATAGAGCAATTTTGGCAATATACTGTAATACAAGTTATGTGTTCTCTCTCTCAAAATATCTTTTTTTATGTTTATTTTGAGAGAGAGAGCGCGCGAGCATGAGCGGGGCAGGGGCAGAAAAGGGGACAGAAGCTGAAGTGGGTTCTGTGCTGACAGCAGACGGCCCGACGCAGGGCTCAAACTCACAAACTCTGAGATCATGAGCCGAAGTTGGACACCCAATGGACTGAGCCACCCAGGCCCCCTCAAGTTGTCTTCTTGTGACGATGTGAGATGGTAAGATGCCACGCGATGAGATGAAGTCGAGGGAACGACGTAGGCATTGTGCCGTAGCATTAGGCTACTAGTGACCTTCTGAATGTACATCAGAAGGAGGATCTGATGCTTCTGGACTGCAGTTGACCATGGGGAACTGAAACCATAGAGAGCAAAACTGCGGATGGGGGTGCTGGGCGACGACAGTCCTCCATAATATAGTCCCTTTAGCCAGGACTGGCATTGCATTTTCTTTATGTGTAGTTTCCCACGAGTTAAGGTTTTTCCATGCTGGCTCTGCCTCCTCACCATCTCGAAATGCGATTTCACTCTCCTGGCTCTTGTGCAGATACAGAAGATCCCAGTGGGTTAATGCGAATACCTGGTTCTTACTTGCAGCAATTGCTTCGAGAATTCTAACACTTTCAACACAGCTTTGTGTTGCTTTACACAGTTTTCATGCTGTAATAGCGGGGGCCACATGCTCTAGAACTCGGACCTTAGGCTATTTTGGCTTTTGAAACACAAGAGAAAATCATAAGTACTTTGGTTTCGTTGTTAGTGCTCTTGATACTTCAGCTCTCCCGAGGTTTTGAAAAGATCATTAGGATCAAGTCTGAACTGGGGCGCCTGGGTGGCTCAGTCGGCTAAGCATCCGACTTCAGCTCAGGTCATGATCTTACAGTTTGTGGGTTCGAGCCCCGCGTCAGGCTCTGTGCTGACAGCTCAGAGCCTGGAGTCTGCTTCGGATTCTGTGTCTCCCTCTCTCTCTGCTCCTCCCCTGCTCACACGCTGTCTGTCTGTCTCTCTCTCTCTCAAAAATAAATAAATATAAAAAATTTTTAAATTTCCAGGTGCCTGGGTGGCTCAGTCAGTTAGGTGTCTGACTTCAGCTCAGGTCATGATCTCTCGGTTCATGAGTTCAAGCCCCATGTCGGGCTCTGTGCTGACAGCTCAGAGCTTGGAGCCTGCTTCAATTCTGTGTCTCCCTCTCTCTGCTCCTCCCCAACTCACGCTCTGTCACTCGCTCTCTCTCAAAAATAAAAAAAGATTTAAAAATTTTTTTAAAAAAGGATCAAGTCTGAACTTAAAAGCCTCTATTTTTGGACTTTTTTTCCTTTTTAGCGGGATTGCTAGATTCTGAAATCTAGGGTGGGTGGAACGAGAAGAGAAGCCAATGTTAATCTATTTAATCTTATTTAAAAATACATCCTTTTTATTGACTTAATCATTTTATGAAGGAGGAAGAAACTGAGATCCTGTGATATGTCTTGCCTAAGGTGCAATGGCAGTGATGGCAATGATGGAGAGGGAAGAACAGGATAACGTGTCTTGTCTGCTAGGCAGAAAGATTCCTTAGATAAATCCAAAATATTGAGACTGGGGCGCCTGGGTGGCTCAGTTGGTTGAGCATCCGACTCTTGATTTCAGTTCAGGTCATGATTTCACAGCTTGTAAGTTCAAGCCCCATATTGGGCTCCAAGCTGACAGTGGGGAGCCGGCTTGGGATTCCCTGTCCCTCTCTCTCTCTCTCTCTCTCTCAAAATAAATACGCTTAAAAAAAAAAAAAAAGAGCTTCAGAATATTCAGACTGATGGTTCCACCTGAGAAGGAATAGCACATGCATACGACGAGAACCTGGGTACCAGGTGCTGCACTTGCCCTCCAATGCAATCTTGACCTAAAGGTCCTGTCGCCTTGGATGAGTTGGCAGGGGTGGAGAGTGAGAGATGACCTGATGGGGCTCCTGACCTTATCTGTTAGACTCATTTGGCCATATTTCAGGTCAATCAGTAATGGGGGAAAAGAGCACAAAGAAAGAGGGCTACGCGTCTCTCTTGACCTCGCCTCCCCCTTTCATCTCAGGAAAACGGCAGAGGAAGAGGGACAAGAAGACGCGGGATCAGGAGGTGGTTAGAGAGGCCCCGAGTCTGGCTTCGCTATTTAGGGCTGTGTGACCTTTCAGTATGTTGTCGCGCTTGTAAAATGGACATAAAGTAACAACGCTGAACGCCCAGGCGGGTTTGGAGAATTCAATAACACAGCACAGGTGAAGTACATGAAACAGTGTCTGGCACAAAAAAGCCCTAAGGGGGCCGCTGGGTGGCTCAGTCGGTTGGGCGTCCGACTTCAGCTTGGGTCACGATCTCGCAGTCCATGAGTTCGAGCCCCGCGTCGGGCTCTGGGCTGATGGCTCAGAGCCTGGAGCCTGCTTCCGATTTTGTGTCTCCCTCTCTCTCTGCCCCTCCCCCGTTCATGCTCTGTCTCTCTCTGTCTCAAAAAAAAAAAAAAAAAAAAAAAAGCGCTGAGTATTAGCTGCTACTATCACGGTCTTTGAGGCACTGTCTCCAGTGACCAAGACGGGGCTTAATAATACCAGTGTGGTTGCCTGGGACTCAATTAATGTGTCTGATGAATGTGATGGGCTCTTGGAATGATGGCTGTGTTTATGCTGTACCTTACCGTACTTCAGTGTTTTCTTTGAAACTTGGGAGGTATTTTTGTCAACACTGGTTGCCATAACAAATAAACCCCGAAATGTCAGTGGCTTACTACAACGGCTATCTCTTGCTCGTGTAACAGTTCAACATGGGTGTCCCTATTCTGTGGCTGGCTGTTCTCCATATGGTTGATTCAAAGACCTAGGCCCCTTCCGTCTTGTGCTGCCGTCCCTGGGGCCCAGAGCCCCCAGCTTCCAGCTGGTAGAAGAGAGGATGTTTTCATTTCTTAAAACAACAGAAGTCACACATCACTTCCATTCACACTGGGTTGGTGCGAACGTCATTCTGGATGCAGGGGGCCGGGGGAACGTAGTCCCAGGCTGGCAGCTGCCTTGCACTGACAACTGGATGCTAAGGATGTGGCAGGCTTTTTGGGCCACTTTTTTGGCTAATGCACTGCTTCCAAGTCGTAGGCAATACGGTTGAGGCTCCGAGGCGAATCCCACAGCCGGCAAGTGACAGAGTTGGGGCTCGGTCTCTCTTGAAGCCTCGTGTTGTTCTCACATCTTGCGTCTCTCCTCTACCTATACCACAGGCTGTGCTGTCAAGTCTAAGGGGATTCCCCAAAATGTTTAACTGTGCCAGGCTCCTATCATTTACAAAACTATTGATTCCAAACCGCAGCGAAAGCTGTGGGCGTATGGGTTCTAAGACACAGCCTCGGTCCTGCAGTCACTATTAGGCCCTACTTATGTCTAAAAACCCTGTGTACCAAGGATCACATGTCTCATATTAGTCTGTGAGGGCTGCTCTAATAAAAACCACACACTAAGAAGAAGAAGTTCGGCCTCAAAATTGGAGTGTCAGTTCCTGCTTGAGTTTCCAAGTGTGTTGCATGCCTACAGTTTGACTCGCCAGTCCCTACAATCATGGAAGTCAAGGCTTTGACATAAACCTCTCAACATATATTTTAAAGACAGAAAAGAACTGCAGACCAGGTGGCTTAAACAATCCATGGTCTTGTAGTTCTGGAGGCTAGAAATCCAAGATCAAGGTGTCAGCAGGGTTGGTCCCTTCTGGGGGCTGAAAAGAAAATCTGCCCCAAGCTTGTATCCTAGCTTCTTGTGGGTTGCTGGCAATCTCTGGTGTTTCTTGGCTTATGGAAATGTCAACCCAGTCTGGGTCTCCATTCTCACATGGGGTTCTCCTAAGGGCACCAGTCATATTCGATTAGGGGTCACACTGCTCTAGTGTGACTCATCCTAACTTAGCTAATTACATCAGCAACAGAATACAACAGGAAGTCCTCTTTCCAAATTAGGTCATATTCTTCGGTACTAGAGGGTAGGACTTCAACAAATGAATCTTGGGGGTACACAATTCAACTCGTAACACTCTATTACCTTTGTGGCTTTTAAACCAATGACTTCCATATTTCTGTAAGAACTAATGTATCCCAAATGGGAACAAATATACATCAAAAAGGGAGTAGCCTCTACTAGGGGCGCATGGGTGGCTCAATCCGTTAAGCCTCCGACCTCGGCTCAGGTCATGATCTCCCGGTTCGTGGGAGCCTTCTATATATTTAGGATCCTGCCCAGATTCTGTGTCTCTAAGTAACACAGATTGCATTAGATACTTGCAAAGATTTTGCAACCGGAAAAGTTTTTGAGCTCTTTTCCCCTGATGTTGTGTCATCAAGTCAACCTTTTATTGGACCGGGCCGGCAAAGCACGCTGAGACCGACTGCGATTTCCCACTCTTCTCCAGGAGTTCACAGGGTGGCAGCAGAAAGCGTTTTCCAATACTGTGTCAATGCCAGAATCAGGGTACAAGCACAAACAAGAAATGTTCCTGGAGGAGGCTGACTTAAAACCACGAGAGAATGCCCACTTGCCGCGGGTCAGGCAGGCATCGCTGCGCAAGGACCTGGGGTGCCACGGGACTGCGGGCCCTCCTCCCTGGGCCCCATGGCCTTGCCCGTCCCGTCCAAGTGTACACACCCCTTCTCGGTTCCCTCTGGAGCTTCTCTTCCTCCGCCTGCCTTTTAAGTTGCTGTTTCCCAGGGAGAGTTTTGTGACTCAGGATTATATCCAGACCCCTTTCTGGCAGAACAAGCTTTTTATTTTCCTCTTGCAAAATAAGGATATGTAACATACACGAAAGCCACGAATCAAAAGGAATCCACCATTCACTTTTTTAAAAAACATTACGCCTACTGAGCTCCCCCCCAGAGATAAACCAATACTGTAAATTCCTCCCGCCCCATTTCCTTTTCTTTCGCTATGCGGCGTCCTCAGCGCCACAACTGGCGAGAGGGAGCTGGGCGTCCCTGAGAAGTTTCCCCCGGCTGGCAGGGACGCAACCACCCACCGGCATTTGAAAACAAACACTTCGCAGCAGCCCCTCCGAGCCGAGCACGAAGCCGCCAACACTGCAGCAACCCCACCCCCTGCGACCTCCCCCTCCCTGGCGGAAGGCCGCTCAAGCGCAGAGGCGGCGGGCGGGGCGGTGCAGACCGGCGGCTGGGCTCAGGCCGGTGACGTCATCCGGCGGCGCGAGCCGCGTGCACGTGACCGGGGCTCCAAAAAGGAGGCCTCCACCGCGGGGGTGGCGTGGTCGACTTCAGCAGCATGAGTGCGGTGGCGCACCTCTTGCGCAGGGCGGCGGCGGCGCGTGCCTGCCGGACCCTGGTGGCCTTCGCAGCGAGCCGGCGCCTGCTGCGCACTAGTCCGCCGAGCGGGGCTTTCGCCAAGGAGCTCTTCCTGGGCAAAATCGAGAAGGTAACGCCGAGCCCTGGTCGACCCTTGAGCTCTTGCCTCTCGCTTTTTGCCCTTTAGCAGAAAAGAGGGGTCGGAGTGAGTGAGAGTCCCCATACTTGGCTGACATATATACCCGTCGGGGCGGCGGGGGTGGAGGGGCGTGCTAAAGTTCCCAAGTTCCTGAGCTCCGCTGGAACCTTTCCAGGGAAAGGGAAGAGTCCCGGGGACGGGGTCCTGAGAATCCATCTGTGGTTGTGACGTATGTTCCAGCTAATTCTTGTTAGCTCAATTTGGGAAACCCTAGGCGAGGTGGTCACTCGACTCGGCGTTCTGGCCCCGGAATGTGCGGTGCTTCCTATCTGATTCCTAAAACACAGCTCAGACCCTGGCGCTCTTCTGTCCTCTTCCAGGGGCCCCTTAGCTTTCACGGCTTGAGTTCCAGCGCGTCCCTCTGTCACTCAGGCTCCCCGGCAGTCTGGCTTCAAGTTGCCTTCCCCATCCCTTCCTTTCCATAGGTCGTACAACCCTGTCAGTAGTAACAGCTACATTATCAAGCACTCACTGTCCTCTTATGGATTTGACCTTGGTCCTTGGTCCTGTAACTTTGAGCCTCAGTGCTTTCAGCCTTAAAGTGGAGCTAGTGATGTGTGCTGTCTCACACAGATGTGTTGTAAAGTGACATTTATAGTGTGTGGAAATGCTTTGTAAACTGTCAGGTACCGTGCTGATGCAAGAGGCAGCAGGGTAGGTAATTAATGCCGGCTTCACTTACCACTTGGATTAGTCACTTCACTTTCCCGTGCCTGAGTGTGCTAATCTACAAAATAGTAAAAGTAGTACTTGCCCACTCCTAAAAGTGCAGTGTAAAGCAGACATTTGTGTCAAATGCTTTGAGGTAGGCTGAAATGTTGGCTGATACTGTATTATTTAAAGTTACTCCCTGGTGTTTTCTTTTAGACTGTTCCTCTAATCAGGCATTACAGTTGCAGAAGCTGAAATTCAGAGTGGTTTGCCCTGCTAGGAAGTACAAACCCAGGTTTTAACATTTGAGAAACCATTTTTCCCAGAACCTGGGGCCATTGGGCACTCAGCCCTGGGATGTCATGCCTTCCAGCACATGAGTGAAAAAACCCAGAATCTTTCATGCATCTCTTTCTCGAAGCCTCTTGCACCACCTCCCCTGTCTTCACACCCACCTGTCAACTTTGCTTCTTGTTTCACTGAGAAAGTACATACAGTCGGGTGAGAACCTCCGCCACATTTACCCCTCTTCCCCACACATGCCCATACGGTCTACGCTCTTACTGTGGACGAACTATCTACTCTTGGCAAAGACCAACCTCATCACTAGATCCCCTGCCTTCTCACCTACTCAGGGGCATTCATTGATCCAGTAATTCTCTCCTTTCTCATCTACATCAGTGATTGTTTCCTCTCTGCTGCGTCTTGCCCCCATACCATTCAGGCTCCTGTCCTTAACAATCTGCTAAAACTGCTCTCCTGCATCAGTGGTGACCTCCCTGTTGTCAAATCTAGTGGTATTTTTTCATCTTACTTGACCCATCTCTGGCATTTGACACAGTTCATCACTCCTGGCTTCTAAAAAAAAAAAAAAAAAATCTCTTCTGGCTTTTTTGTTTACTTTGTTGGCTAATGCTTCTCTGTCACTTGCTCCTTACCCCATAAACAGTGGCCAGTCTGACTAGCCCAGTCAGAGTTGGAAATTTTTTTTTCTTTTTGTCTAGGTTTTTAATTTTAGTTCCAGTATAGTTAACATGCAGTGTTATGTTAGTTTCAAGTGTACAATACAGTGATTCAGCAGTTCTGATCATTACTCAGTTCTCATCATGGTAAATGTACACTTTAATTCCCATCACCTATTTTAACCATCCCCCCTACCTACCTCCCCTGTAGTAACCATCCGTTTAGTCTCTGTAGTTCAGAGTCTTTTTCTTAGTTTGCATCTTTCTCTTGTTTCCCTTTGCTTGTTTGTTTTGTTTCTTAAATTCCACATGAGTGAAATCATATGGCATTTGTCTTTCTCTGGCTTATTTCACTTAGCATAATACTCTCTAGCTCCATCCATGTTGCCAATGGCAAGATTTCATTTTCTTATGGGTGAATAATATTTCATTGTACACTTATGCCACATCTTTTTCCATTCAACTATCGATGGGCGCTTGGGCTGCTTCCATAAGTTGGCCATTGTAAGTAATGCTGCAATAAATACAGGGTTGTGTGTATCTTTTTGAATTAGTGTTTTTGTATATTTTGGGTAAATCCCCAGTAGTTCGATTACTGGATTGTAGGGTGGTCCTATTTTTAACCTCTTTTTTTTTTTTTTAAAGTAATCTCTATACCAAATGTGGGCTTGAATTCATGACCCCAGGTCACGAGTCAGATGCTCTACCAACAGAGTCAGCCAGGCTCCCCTAACTTTTTATTTTTTTATTTTATTTTTTTTAATTACAGTATAGTTAACATAACACTGTTATATTAGTTTCAGGTGTATCTTTTTTTCTTTTTTTTTAATTGAAGTATAGTTGACACACAACGTTACATTAGTTGCAGGTGTACAACATAGTGATTTGACAAGTCTATATTTAGGCTCGTTACAAGTGTAGCTGCCATCTGTCACCATACAACAGTGTTAGAATACCATTGACCATGTTCCCTTTGCTGTACCTTTCATCCCTGGAAACCTGTACCTCCCACTCCTCTTCACCTATTTGGGCCATTCTCCTACCTCCTTCTCTGGCACCCTTTAGTTCTCTGTATTTATGGGTCTGTTTTTCAGAGTTGGAGTTTTCTGAGACTCCGTCTATAGACTTCTCTTTTTATCCACAATTCTTCTTTTAATCTAATTTAGTATTGTGGCTTTAAATACTGTCAATATCCTGGGGCGCCTGGGTGGCTTAGTTGGTAAGTGTCAGACTTCAGCTCAGGTCATGATCTCATGGTTCGTGAGTTTGAGCCCTGCATCGGGCTCTGTGCTGACAGCTCAGAGCCTGGACTCTGCTTCAGATTCTGTGTCTCCCTCTCTCTCTGCTCCTACCCCACTCACACTCTCTCTTACAAAAATAAATAAACATTAAACATTAAAAAAAAAATTAAATACTGTCAATATCCTGGTGACTCAGATCTATTTCTCCAGCTCAGACTTACTGACCTCCAGGCTCTTGACCTCTGCCTTTATACTCAAAAGCTCCACTTAGATGTCTAATATGCACCTCAGATTTAGCATACTAAAATTGAGTTCCTGGTCTTTCCACCCAATCTTATTCCTCCCACCAGTCCTCTTTATCATAGATGGTGGGGCCTCTGTTCCACTTGTTCAGGCCAAACGCCTGGAGTCTCCTTTGATGCCTCTTATTCTCGTAATCCACATCTAAGCCAACAGCAAATCCTGTTTTCTCTACTTTCGGGATATATTTAGAACGTGACCACTTTTAAGCCCTTCCACTGCTACTGCCCTGATTCAGGCCAACCTCCTCTCTCACAGCATCATTGGGGTTTGAGCAGAAACATGGCATCTGAGATGCTAAGAATCTCAGAAGAGAGAAAAACCTTCAAGATTCTCTAGGCCTGTAGCTGTCACACTGCCAGCAGTTCGACCCTTGCTATTCAAGGAAGTGTCCCAGCGGCTACTGCAGGGACCAGTGGAGAGTCGAATGGGAGGCGTGTAGGTGACCTCCCCATCCCCCACCACAGCAGCTTCGCTTTTACCTGTTTTTCATATTTGGCTTCTGTAGTAGATTTATTTGAAAAACAGGTTCCACTACTTTAAGAATGTTAAAACTGCTGAATAGAAATTAAGCCTAACATCTATAAGGCACCCCATTAGGTTTTTGAACTTTGCTATCAGAGATCTGTTCTTCCATGCACTTGAGATCTCTCTTCCTGTAGCAGTCCTACAAATCCAAATCCAAAGGGTTTTGGTTATAGGTGCGGCCGGTTAGCTCAGGCTGTTCTCTTGCTCACTGGTACCAGCACTGAATAATCTTCCTCTAGCACAGCCTAATGCACAAGGCCCACAGGAACTAATGAGGCTGTGAAGGGCCTGGGTTGAGCCTCTAGATGCTCTGCTAAGCAACCGGTTTTGTTCTGAGACGATGAAAATCTCAGCGTATTTTCCTTCTAGACCATCTTGAGGGCAGAGTAAGGGATGGCCTGGGGGTGGGGGACAGGAATTCCTTTAAGTCTGCTGTCATTTTTGGATAGGGATCCACCACAAGCCTGGAATCATGGGTCCTGAGAGGAGAGAACAGACCTGGGAGCATGTTACTAGAGCAGACAGGCTTCAGTGGCTGATGAGCCACACGAGAGACTGGAGGGGGAAGATTGAGGACTCCTCTGCTTTGAAGACCTTTCTTGAACACTTGGTGGGAGGTGCCGTGAGGAGAGGCAGGGCTCCTGGAGGCTGGCAGCCTGTGATCGGCGACCTCACTTCTCAAGTCCCAAGTACTTGCGCTGTGCTGGCAGCTGAGGGGTAGCAGGAGCTCAGAAAGCCAGAGGCGCTAAGAGCACAGCAGGAGGTTTTAGGCAATATATGGTGACGACCCAGTGAGGAATCCTAGACCGGCCGGAAACATTGGGCACTTGACAGTTTGAGACAGAGACTTGAAGCTCAGAGCAGAGCCAGTATCTCATATGGATAATCAGTTACTTTGGGTTCCAGGATACACCTTGTCTCTTGAGAGCCTCATCTTCTGAAGCGTCCTCTGTAACAGAGGAGAAACTGACACTGAGAAAGGCCAAGTCGCACATGTAAGGGGCAGAGCCGGAGTTGAATTCAGGCTGATTTGCCTCAACCTGCAGTGGCCCTCCCTACAGGTAGCAGGTGTTATCAAACAGGAGGGATGGAGGCTGGCGTACGCAGCCGCAGCCGGGTGAGAACCTGGCGGGATGTGCGGCCTTGTCACCACAGTGTATTCTTGTCGGCGTAACATCTTTGAACTCACAAAATAACCAGTGTAGAATTTTACGTATCGGTAGAGAGCTTTCCCGTCTATTCCTTTTCACAATCCTCGCGACACCATTGAGTAAATACTACCTGCATGTTATGGATGGCATAGGAAGAGGTGAAGGGGGTTGGCCAAGACCACCCAGTTAGCAGGCTGCAAAGCAGGGAACAAAACCCAAGGCTTTGAAGTGTTGGGGCCCTTTGCTTTGTGGGACACTCCACGCAACTTGTTGCTGATTGGGAAAGCAGATCCAAATCCAGAATAAACCTGCTCAAGTTGGAGGGAGGATCTCCATGGCTGGTGGAGTCCTGCGCACAACTCCTGTTCTAGAATTTGCATTCTGACTTCTTCAGTGAGTAAGGCCCCGCCTACTGGACACAGAATCTACCAACTGTTTCCTACCTCTGCCTTTTTTTTTTTTTTTTTTTTTTTTTTTTTGAGAGCGAGGTGGGGAGGGTGGAGCAGAGAGAGAGCATGAGAATCTCCAGCAGGCTCCACACTCCGTGCAGGATCATGGCGTGAGCCAAAAGAGTCAGAGTCCAACCAACTGAGCCACCCCGGTGCCCTGTTTCCTCCCCTTTTGACTGATATTACCACTCTGGGAGGTTGTTAACAATTAAATTTTTAGTCAATGTTTATCATTTTTAGAAAGAAGTTTTCCCATTTCCAGAAGTTAGCCAAGATGAACTTAATGAAATCAATCAGTTTGTGGGACCTGTAGAAAAATTCTTCACTGAAGAGGGTATGTATGATCTTTATCGTTACTCATTTCCATTTTAAGGATGGTTGTTTAGATATTTACATTAGAAGCAATACTCATATGGGAGCTGTCTTGAATATCATTAATCATGGAGAAATAATATCTATTGATAATATTTTGCTTTAAGAATCATCCCAGTTTATAAATGCTATTTAATTACAAGGCATCTAGTTTAGTGCTTCTCGATGTTTCTGTGATGAAGGATCACTGTTAAACATTTCCAAACTGTTGCAGAACAACACTTTCGTAAACTATAATAAAATGAACAACTAGAAAAATGAAAAGAAAAATAACCAAAGATCTATAGAATATAAATCCATTGATCATGTGCTTGGTTGTGTGGCAATATAAAAATGCTGTAAATGTTTTTAAAGATTTACTCTCTCATTAGGAACCGGGAATAGTCCGGCAGCCTGCAGAGCTCGGGTTTTGAGGGCCCCAGTACAGCCTGCGGGATGCCTCCCTTAGAGCTGGCAGCCAGCCCTGGGATGGAGCTGCGGCCCCTCGGCGGACAGAGCTCTCTGGGGAGCTCAGTGATGATTCACACACAGCCGGGACTACCTCTCTAGCACTGAGGACTCCAGAGTTCTTTTTGATGTGGGTTTTCTCTAGGGACATGTGCCCTGCTAGAAGATCAAAACTGAGAAATTTAAAAATTACTGTGTTCATTTATTACTTTATTTTAAATTATGAAAAGCCCATTACATGTTAACAGAAATGATATTTTAAATGACAAATAATATTTCCTTTTTTAAATTATTTTTTAATTTTTTTTTTTTTTTGAGAGCGAGAGCGCAAGCGGGAGAAAGGGGCAGAGTGGGAGAGAGAGAGGGAGAGAGGGGTAGAATCATAAGTAGGCTCAATGCTCAGCACAGAGCCCAGTGCAGGGCTTGATCCCACAACCCTGGTTTCATGACCTGAGCCAAAATCAAGAGTTGGATGCATGGGGCGCCTGGGTGGCTCAGTTGATTGAGTGTCCTTCGGCTCAGGTCACAATCTTGCAGTTTGTGAGTTCGAGCCCCGTGTCGAGCTCTGTGCTGACAGCTCGGAGCCTGGAGCCTGCTTCGGATTCTGTGTCTCCCTCTCTCTCTGCCCCTACCATGCTCACACACTGTCTCTTTCTCAAAGATAAACATTATTAAAAAAAAAAAAAAAAAAAGTTGGATGCGCAACTGACTGAGCCACCCAGGTGCCCCTAATATTTAATTCCAAACAAATAAACAAACAAACAAACAAAAATAGGAGTGGTATGGTTTTACAGTTTTACAGATCTTTTAAATATTTGGCTTATTGTTGTATGCAACAGATATCAGAATCTAACTGGAACCAGAATCCAGCTGGATTCCCAGAACTGTTTCTGCATTTAATCTATGATATATTTCATGTAGTCCTTGGAAAACCCCACTCTATACTCATGACAGAAATAGAATTAAAAAGGCAAAGAAAATTTTACCATTGCTAAAATAGCTTTGGCCCTGTGGACTCCCTGGAAGCGTCTTAGTCCTCCCCTCTCCACCTCCCCCCCACACACACACACACACATTTTGAGAAATTTTATATCACTAAGTGTTGTTACGTTGCTAGTTTTAAAAGTTGCTTAGTTGTGTATAAATATCTTATATTTAGAAATACTTCTGTTTTTGGTTTAGTGATTATCTTCTTGTATCTTTTCTTAGTTCCTTGCTCTTTTACTTAAACTTTTACTATGTGATTTGTCAGGGTTTTCATAAGCTTTATGGAGGTGTAATTTGCACATATTTAAAGGGTAATGTCTGATAAATTCTGATATATATGTACTCCCAAGGGAGCATCAACACAATTACGTTAATAAACCTATCCATTACCCCTCAAAGTTTTCTCATGCCCTTTTCATCCCCTCCTGTCCCCAGGCAACCAGTGATCTGATGTCTGTCGTAGATAAGTTTGCGTTTCCTGGAATTCTGTTTAAGTGGAATTCTACATTACGTATGTTTTCGTCTAGCTGCTTTCAGTATAACTTTTGAGTTTTCGTCTGTGTTGAGTGTACTAATAGTTCATCCCTTTTAATGCCACGTAGTATTTCTTTGTGTGGATGTACCGTAGTTTATTCATTCACCTATTAATTGACATTATGCATCCAGACTTTAGCTATCACAAAAGGTGTTGTGAGTGTTTTTCTATGAGTCTGGTGCACATATGCTCACATTTCTCTTGGGAAAATACGAAGGTGTGGAATGTCCGGATTACAAGATAGGTTCACATTTAACTTCATCCACCAAACTGTTTTCCACTGTGGTCACCACTTAACATTCCCACTAGTGGAGTATTACACTTGCCGTTGCTCCGCATTTTCACTGACACTTCATATGGTCTGTCTTCTATTTTAGCTGCTTTAGTAGGTGTCTTGTGGGACCTCATTGTGGCTATGCTTTTCATTTCCCTGATCACTGATAATGTTAGGCATCTTATGTGCTTGCCTGCAATCTGTGTATCTTTTTTGGTGAGATGTCTTCCAGATATTTTATACATTACAAAAAAAATGGGATTGTCTTACTGTTGAGTTATAAGAAGTCTTTATTCTCAGTGCTAGTTTTCTGCCCAATATCTGTTTAGCAAAATTTTTCTCCTTCTAGTCTGTGGTTTGACTTTTCATTTTATCTTTTTTTTTCTTTTTTTTTAATTCATTTTTTCAACTTACATCCAAGTTAGTTAGCATATAGTGCAACAGCGATTTCAGGAGTAGGTTCCTTAATGCCCCTGACCCATTTGGCCCATCCCCCCTCCCACAACTCCTCCAATAACCCTCTGTTTGTTCTCCATATTTAAGAGTTTCTTTTGTTTTGTCCCCCTCCCTGTTTTTATATTATTTTTGCTTCTCTTCCTTTGTGTTCATCTGTTCTGTGTCTTAAAGTCCTCCTATGAGTGAAGTCATATGATATTTGGCTTTCTCTAATTTTGCTTAGTATAATACTCTCTAGTTCCATCCACAAAGTTGCAAATGGCAAGATTTCACTCTTTTTGATTGCTGAGTAATACTCCTTTGTATATATGTACCACATCTTCTTTATCCATTCATCCATCGATGGACATTTGGGCTCTTTCCATACTTTGGCTATTGTCGATAGTGCTGCTATAAACATGGGGGTGCATGTGCCCCTTCCAAACAGCATCCCTGTATCCCTTGGATAAATACCTAGTAGTGCAATTGCTGGGTTGTAGGGTAGTTCTATTTTTAATTTTTTGAAGAACCTCTATGCTGTTTTCCAGAGTGGCTGCCCCAGTTTGTGTTCCCACCAGCAGTGCAAGAGATCCTCCTTCTCCGCATCCTCGCCAACATCTGTTGTTAACTGAGTTGTTAAAGTTAGCCATTCTGACTGGCGTGAGGTGGTATCTCATTGTGGTTTTGATTTGTACTTCCCTGATGATGAGTGATGTTGAGCATTTTTTCATGTGTCACTTGGCCATTTGGATGTCTTCTTTGGAGAAGTGTCTATTCCTCTCTTTTGCCCATTTCTTCACTGGATTGTTTGTTTTTTGGGTGTTGAGTTTGACAAGTTCTTTAGAGATTTTGGATACTAACCCTTTATCTGATACGTCATTTGCAAATATCTTCTCCCATTCTCTCGTTTGCCTTTTAGTTTTGCTGATTGTTTCCTTCGCTGTGCAGGAGCTTTTCATTTTGATGAGGTCCCAATAGTTCATTTTTGCTTTGGTTTCCCTTGCCTCTGGAGACATGTTGAGTAAGAAGTTGTTGCAGCCAAGATCAGCCTGCTTTCTCCTCAAAGATTTTGATGGCTTCCTGTCTTACATTGAGGTCTTTCATCCATTTTGAGTTTATTTTTGTCTATGGTGTAAGAAAGTGGTCCAGGTTCGGGACGCCTGGGTGGCTCAGTCGGTTAAGCGGCCGATTTTGGCTCAGGTCATGATCTCACGGTCCGTGAGTTCGAGCCCCGCGTCAGGCTCTGTGCTGACAGCTCAGAGCCTGGAGCCTGTTTCAGATTCTGTGTCTCCCTCTCTCTCTGCCCCTCCCCTGTTCATGCTCTGTCTCTCTCTGTCTCAAAAATAAATAAATGTTAAAAAAAAAAAAAAATTAAAAAAAAAAAAAAAAGCGGTCCAGGTTCATTTTTCTGCATGTTGCTGTCCAGTTTTCCCAGCACCACTTGCTGAAGAGACTGTCTTTATTCCATTAGATACTCCTTCCTGCTTTGTCAAAGATTAGTTGGCCATACGTTTGTGGGTCCATTTCTGGGTTCTCTGTTCTGTTCCATTGATCTGAGTGTCTGTTCTTGTGCCAGTACCATACTGTCTTAATGATTATAGCTTTGTAATACAGCTTGAAGTCCGGGATTGTGACCCCTC
Source organism: Panthera leo (assembly GCF_018350215.1). Lineage (NCBI taxonomy): Eukaryota > Metazoa > Chordata > Mammalia > Carnivora > Felidae > Panthera > Panthera leo. The sequence goes on from NC_056680.1 coordinate 56,447,142, forward strand.
CTGTGTTGGTTTTCTTTTTGAAGATTGCTTTGGCTCTTTGGGGTCTTTTCTGGTTCCATACAAATTTTAGGATTGTTTGCTCTAGCTCTAGGAAGAATGCTGGTGTTATTTTGATAGGGATGGCATTGAATATGTAGATTGCTTTGGGTGGTGTTGACATTTTAACAATATTTGTTCTTATCCAGGAGCATGGAATCTTTTTCCATTTTTTTGTGTCTTCAGTTTCTTTCATAAGCTTTCTATAGTTTTCAGTGTAAAGATTTTTCACCTCTTTGGTTAGATTTATTCCTAGGTAGTTTATGGTTTTGGGTGCAATTGTAAATGAGATCGATTCCTTGATTTCTCTTTCTGTTGTTTCATTGTTGGTGTATAGGAATGCAACCAATTTCTGTGCATTGATTTTGTATCCTGAAACTTTCCTGAATTCATGAATCAGTCTAGCAGTTTTTCGTGGAATCTTTTGGGTTTTCCGTATAGAGTATCTGCAAAGAGGGAAAGTTTGACCTCCTCCTGGCCGATTTGGATGCCTTTTATTCCTTTGTGTTGTCTGATTGCTGAGGCTAAGACTTCCAATACTATGTTGGATAACAATGGCAAGAGTGGACATTCCTGTCTTATTCCTGACCTTAGGGGGAAAGCTCTCAGGTTTTCCCCATTGAGGATGATATTAGTATTGGGTCTTTCATACATGGCTTTTACGATCTTGAGGTGTAATCCTTCTATCCCTACTTTCTTGAGGGTTTTTATCAAGAAAGGATGTTGTATTTTGTCAGGTGCTTTCTCTTCATGTATTGAGAGGATCATATGGTTCTTGTCCTTTCTTTTATTGACGTGATGAGTCACACTGATTGTTTTGTGGATATTGAACCAGCCTTGCATCCCAGGCATAAATCCCACTTGGTCGTGGTGGATAATTTTTAAAATGTATTGTTGGATATGGTTGGCTAATATCTTGTTGAAGATTTTTGCATCCATGTTCATCGGGGAAATTGGTGTGTAGTTCTCCTTTTTACTGGGGTCTTGTCTGGTTTTGGAATCAAGGTAATGCTGGCCTCATAGAATAAGTTTGGAAATTTTCCTTCCATTTTTGTTTTTTGGAACAGCTTCCAAAAAATAGGTATTAACTCTTCTTTAATTGTTTGGTAGAATTTCCCTGGAAAGCCATCTGGCCCTGAACTCTTGTTTTTTGGGAGATTTTTTGTTACTAATTCGATTTCTTTACTGGTTGTGGGTCTGTTCAAATTTTCTATTTCTTCCTGTTTCAGTTTTGGTAGTGTATAGGTTTCTAGGAATTTGTCCATTTCTTCCAGATTGCCCATTTTACTAGTGTATAATTGCTCATAATATTCTCTTATTACTGTTTTTATTTCTGCTGTGTTGGTTTTGATCTCTTCTCTTTCATACTTGATTTTATTTATTTGGGCCCTTTCCTTCTTCTTTTTGATCAAACTGGCTAGTGGTTTATCAATTTTGTTCATTCTTTCAAAGGACCAGTTTCTGGTTTCATTGATCATTTTATCTTTTTGAAGAGCAAAAGTTGGGGCACCTTGGTAGCTCAGTCGGTTAAGCATCTGACTCTTGATTTTGGCTCAGGTCATTATCTCACAGTTCATGAGATCGAGCCCCTCATTGGGCTGTGCGTTGACAGCACAGAGCCTACCTGGGATTCTCTATGCCCTTTTCCCTCTCTCTGCCCCTCCCCCCCTCTTAAAATAAATAAATAAACTTTTAAAAGAAGAATAATATTTGTTAAGTAAAGAGCAAATGTTTTTAATACTGATTTAAGTACAATTTTATTTTCTTTTTTAGTTCATATTTTTTTTTTGTATTTTATATAAGAAATCTGCCAAACCTAAGGTCTTGGTGATTTCTGTCTATATTTACTTTAGAAGGCTTATATTTTTAAGTGTTAACATTCAGATTTATGACCCTTTTCCGGTTAATTTTATATATGATGTGAGGTAGAATTGGAGGATTTTTTGCATATGACTGTCCAATTGTTGCAGCAATATTTGCTGAAAAGATTATCCTTTCCCCATTTAATTCACTTGGTACCTTTGCCAAAATCAATTGACCAGAGAATTCTGGGACAATAGCAGAGTGGTAGGAAGCACCAGGAATCTGTCTCCCCACCTGGACAACAGTGGCAGAATCTGTGTGATGTAACTGTTTTTGGAACTCTGGAGTCCATTTAATTTTGGTCAGTTAGCTCTGAGCACAGCTACCCATTCCCCACCCCAGCCCCAAAGTAGTCAGCTGTGCACTTGTTCCTGGAGCAGCTTGCACTCAGTTTGTGGGAGCCAGAGGAGACAAAAACACCTTGGCCGTCAGGTATTAGGGATCTGTGCTCTGATTGCTGCTTCTGATCACAGAGATACAGACCAAAAGGCAGAGACCATTTTTCCACTTTCTCTTATTGTTGCAAACCCTTACCCCTGTAGCAAAAGTGACAGGGGATGCTGTGTGTCTTTTCTTGTCCCCCCCCCCCCCTTCATTTTTCTTTTTCCTCTTTTGGGAACCAGATTGAAGACCAGGACATTCAAAAGCAATCATATATACAGGGGGAATGAATTAGAAAGTCACCACATATGCCCAGGGAAAGGCATAGACTCAGGAAGGACCTGAGAAGGCCTTAGATTTATACCTGGGGCTGATCACTGGCACTGTTTTTAAAAAAAAAAAAAACAAAAAACAGTTTTTTAAAATCCAAACATCAAAAGCACAATCAACAAAAGCAAAAATCAACATATGGGACTGTAGCAAACTTAAAAACTTCCGCACAGCAAAAGAAACCATCACTTAAGAATTGGGAGAAAATATTTGCAAACCATATATTGGATAAGGGGTTAATATCTAAAATACGTAAAGAGGGGCGCCTGGGTGGCTCAGTCGGTTAGGCGGCCGACTTCGGCTCAGGTCATGATCTCGCGGTCCGTGAGTTCTAGCCCCGCGTCGGGCTCTGTGCTGACAGCTCAGGACCTGGAGCCTGCTTCATATTCTGTGTCTCCTTCTCTCTGATCCTCCCCTGTTCATGCTCTGTCTCTCCCTGTCTCAAAAATAAATAAACGTTAAAAAAAATTAAAAAAATAAAATAAAATACGTAAAGAACTCTTACAACTCAGTAGCAAACTCAGGCAATCCAATTTAAAAAAGGGCAGAGGAACTAAATAGTCATTTTCCAGAGAAGACATACAGATGGCCAACAGGTACAAGGGGTGCCCAATGTGAGTAGTCATCAGGGAAAATCAAATCAGAAGCACACTGAAGTATCAGCTCACACCTATTAGAACAGCTCTCATCAAGAAGATGAGATAAAAGTGTTGACACGGATGTAGAGAAAAGGGAATCCGTGTACCCTTTTGATGGGAATGTGACTGTTTCAGATATCGTGGAAAACAGCACAGTGGTTCCCCGAGTGAAAATACGGGGGCGCCTGAGTGGCTCGGTCTTTAAGCATCTGACTTCGGCTCAGGTCATGATCTCACGGTCCAGGAGTTTGAGCCTCACATCTGGTGAGCTCAAGCCCCAACTTCTCTCTCTCTGCCCCTCACTCACTTGTGCCCTCCCCTCTCCCCCCCCCCAAAAAAAAAGAAAGAAAAAGAAAATAGAATTATGGAGCCACCTGGGTGGCTCAGTCGGTTAAGTGTCTGACTCTTGATCTCAGGTCAGGTCTTGATCTAAGGACTGTGGGTTCAAGCTCCATGCTGGGCTCTATGCTGGGCATTGAGCCTACCAAAAAAAAAAAAAAAAAAAAAAAAAAAATTACCAAAGGTTCCATCAGTTCTACCTCTGGGTATATATCCAAAGAAAACAGAAAATGAAAATAGGGTATCAGAAAGATGTGCACTCCCATTTTTATTGCAGCGTTAATCACAGTAGCCAAGCTGTGGAAACAACCTAAGTACCCATCAACTGATGAATAAAGTGTGAGTTATGTGCGTATATAAACACACACAAGCCTGCTGTTTGCAACAACATGAATAGACCTTGAGGACATCATGCTAGGTGAGATAAGCCAGAGAAAGACAAATACTGTAAAACATCACTTGGGGCGCCTGGGTGGCTCAATCGGTTAAGCGGCCGACTTCGGCTCAGGTCATGATCTCGCGGTCTGTGAGTTCGAGCCTCGCGTCGGGCTCTGTGCTGACAGCTCAGAGCCTGGAGCCTGTTTCAGATTCTGTGTCTCCCTCTCTCTGACCCTCCCCTGTTCATGCTCTGTCTCTCCCTCTCTCAAAAATAAATAAAACATTTAAAAAAAATAAAAAAAAAAAAGAAAAAACATCACTTACATGTGGAATCTAAAAAAGCCAAGCTCCTAAAAACAGTAGAATGGTAGTTACCAGGGGGTGACGGTACAGGAGAGATGTTTAAGGATACAAATTTGCAACTACTAGATAAATAAGTCTTTAGCAGTATAGTGATTATAGACAACAAAACTGTATTATAAACCCCAAATGTGCTAAGGCATAAAGGTCTTACTCCCACCACAAAAAAGAAATGAAAAATATACGATGCGATAGAAGCATTAGCTAAGGCTACAATGGCCATCTTATTGCAATATATAAATGTATCAAATTCAACATGTGGTATCCTTAAGCTTTTAAAAAAAATTTTTTTTAAAGCTTATTCATTTTTCAGAGGGACAGAACACAACAGGGGAGGGGAGAGAGAGAGGAAGACACAGAGTCCAAAGCAGGCTCCAGGCTCCCAGCTGTCAGCACAGAGCGCAATACCGGGGCTCAAACCCATGAACCGTGAGATCATGAACTAAGCCAAAGTTGGACGTTTAACAGACTGAGCCACCCAGGTATCCCTAGTATCCTTAAATTTAGACAATGCTACATATCAAATATATTCAATTAAAAGAACAAAAAGCAGAAGCAGAAACCCTGCAAACTCTGGGGGAGAGGGAAGATCTGATTTCCAGAGTTACCACCTTTTATCAGATTCACATCTCCAGTAAAAAAAAAAAAAAAAAAAAAAAAAAAATCACAAGGCATACAAAGAAGCAGGAAAGAACCGCCTGTTCAAAGAAAAACAAAACCAAACCATCGAAACAGTAGAAACTGTTTCTGTGAAAGATCTGATGGAGGACCAGACTTTAAACCTGCTGTCTTAAAGATGCTCAGAGAACCCATGGTAGACATGAGGAAAGTCAAGAATGTATGAACAAAATGGAAATGCTAATAAAGAGAAAACCTGGGAAGAAACCCCTTCTTCAACTCATTTGTCAGTGCTAGGAGTTTTTTGGGTAGGTCGTGGAGGATTTTCTGCATAGACAGTGGTGTTGGTGAAGGGCAGTTTTCTTTCTTTCTTTCCAGTCTGGTTTCCCTTTCTTTACTTGTTTCATCGTGGTGGCTAAAACCTCCAGTATGGTGTTGAACATAAGTAGTAAAAGCAGACTTCCTTGCCTTGTTCCTGATCTTAGGGCGAGGCAGGCAGTCTTTGACCGCTAGGTGTGACGTTAGCTGTACTTCTGTCCACGCTCTGTATTAGGTCAAGGGAGGTTCCTTCCATTTCTAGTTTGCTGACCATTTTCATCATAAATTGTATCGAATTTTGTCCAGTGCTTTTTTTCCACATCTCTTGAGGTGATTATTTTCTGTCTTTATGGACCTGGTAAATTGCATGTTGATTGCTCACCCACCTCACATTTCCAGGATAATTCATACTTGGTCGTGATGTTATTACGCTTTCTTACATTGTTGGGTTCAGTTTGCTAAAATTTTAAGAATGTTTGCATCTGTGTTCCTGGACATATTTGTCTGTAGTTTAATTTTCTGTGATTTTTTTAAAATCAGAATAATGCTGGCCTGCCATATAGACTAAGTCAGGAAGTGTTTCCTCCTCTTAAAGTTTCTTTGAGGCCTTGTGTAAGGTTGGTGTTATTTCTTCCCTAAATATTTGGCAGAATTCAGCAGTGAAGCTATTTGAGCCTTGAATTTTCTTAATGGGAAAGTTAACTAATTCAATTTCTTTAATAGATATAAGGCTATTTAGATTATATAATTCTGTGAACTTTGATGGTTCATAAATTTTAAGGAATTTATTCATTTTATCAAAGTTGTTGAGCCTACTAACTTGAAGTTGTTTATAATCATCTCTTTATCCTCTTTTTTTCTTTAAACAAATTTTTTTATGTTTATTTTTGAGAGCAAGAGAGACTGAGCATGAGTGGGAGAGGGGCAGAAGGGAGAGAGAGAGAGAGAGAAGAGAAGAGAAGAGAAGAGAAGAGAAGAGAAGAGAAGAGGAGCACGAGCAGGGGAGGGGCAGAGGGAGAGGGAGAGGGAGACACAGAATCCAAAGCAGGCTCCAGGCTCCGAGCCGTTAGCATGGAGCCTGACATGGGGCTCGAACTCACAACCCGTGAGATCATGACCAGAGCCAGTCAGAGGCTTAACTGACTGAGCCACCCAGGTGCCCCATTATCTCTTTATCCTCTTAAAGACTGTAGGCTTTGTGCTGATATTCCCATTGTTGATTTCTAAAAAGTTGTCCATTGTGGTCAGGGAACATTGTATGACTTGAGTTCTCTGAGATTTACTGAAATTTGTTTTATGGCCATAATACGGTCTACTTTGTGGGTGTTCTTCCATGTGCATTTGAAACAATATTCTCCCATCGTTTGGTTGAGTGCCCTATAAATGTCAATTAGGACAGATTGGCTGGTAGTGTTGTTCTAATGTATCCTTACAAATTTTTTTAGCGACTTTTTCCATCAGTTAATGAGAGAGGGATGTTGACCTTTCCAGCATGGTTGTATGTTTTTTTCCTTTTCATTTCTATCAGGTTTTTTTCATGTATTTTGAGGCTTCGGTATCAGGTGCATGAAAATTCAGGATTATTTGTCTGTATGTTGAGTTGCTGAGTCCTTATGAAATGAAATGATCTTTTTATTCATGGTGATAGCATTTGTTTAGAAATCTACTTTGCCTGGTGTTGCTACTCCAGCTGTTCTTTTTTTTTTTTTTGCTTATTTTGAGAGAGGGAGAGCAAGCATGCATAGGGGAGAGGCAAAATGAGAACCCCAAGCAGGCTCTGCACTGCAGCACAGAGCCCGATGCAGGGCTCGATCTCACGAACCGTGAGATCATGACCTGAGCTGAAATCAAGAGTCAGACACCCAGCCCAACTGAGCCACCCAGGTGCCCCACCAGCTGTCTTTTGATTTGTGTTAGTATAGTATGTTTTTTTCATCCTCTTGACCGATTTGTGTTTTATACTCCAAGTGGGTTTCTCTTCCACTTAATAAGCATAGAAGGGATTGTAGAAATACAAAATTATCATGAAGCACACCCTATAGTAAAGTTGTTGTAGCCAAGTTCCACTAATGGATGCTAGTGTTACCAGGTTAAAGTTCGAGGAGAAACAGTTTGTTTATATAATCTCAAAGTAGTTTCCCTATGATATTTACTAATTACAAAGGGGAAAATGGTAACTTTATATAGAGAATCTTGGCAAACACCACCTTGCACAAGTATTCAAGGTTAGTATCACCAGTAGTGAGACTTAGTGACATCATGTACCCCCTGATATGATATTCCAAATCATGAGAAGACTTCATAACGCCTGTGATACTCTTGCCCAAAACATATAACCTCAGGCTAGTCGTGTCAAAACATCAGGCAAACCCAAATTGAAGGACATTCTACAAAGTAACCGGTGTTTCAAAAGTATCAGGGACACAAAAGACCAGGAGACACTGAAGAACTCTCACAGACTGTAGGATACTAAGGAGACATCACTACATACAATGTAGAATCCTGGATTGGATCCAGGAACAGAAAAAGGACATTAATGGATAAGAAGTGAAATTAATTCCGGAAGTGAGTTAGTAATATTGTATGAATGCCAGTTTCCTAATTTTGAGAATTTTTTCTGGTTCTTACAAGGTTCTCTTAAAAGCGGGATGAAGAGTATATAGGAACTCTATACTATTTTTGTAACTTTTCTTTAAATCTGAAATTATTTCCAAAAAAAAGATTTTTTTAATGTTTATTTATTTTTGAGACAGAGAATGAATGGGAGAGGGTAGGAGAGAGAGGGAGACACAGAATCCGAAGCAGGCTCCAGGCTCCGAGCTGTCAGCACAGAGCCCAACATGGGGCTCGAACCCACAGACTGTGACACCATGACCTGAGCTGAAGTCAGACACTCAACCGACTGAGCCACCAGGCACCCCTGTCTGCCTGCTATTTCTAATCTTCATTTCCTCCAGTGTAACTGGATTTCTTTCTGGTACCATCCCTTTCCATGGGAAGACTTTTTGATATTTCTTGTGTAGCTTTGCAGGATGAATGTTTTCAAGTTTTATGTGTGTGAAGTTTATTTCATCAGAAAAGATTTCTTTGTTGACGGTATTGTTCTTCCAGCCCCTTGAAGGCTTTGCTCCACTGTCTTCTGACTTAGTGTTGTTTCCAGCGAGGTGTCTGCCGCCATCTTATTCTTACATAACGTCCCTTTATTCTCTGGCTGCTTTTGATTGGGTCTAGGAAAATCGGATTATAATATGTGTTAGTGTAGTTTTCTTCCCATTTCTTTTGCTTGGGATTCTTTGAACTTTGGTTCTTTGGTCTGTGTGTTCATAGTATTGACCAACTTTGATTAGCTTTTCGCCATTATTTCTTTAAAATTTTTTTTAGCACCACATCTCCTGCCCTCTCCTCCCCCACCCTCCTTTGGGGACTCCAAGTGTGTGTGTGTGTGTGTGTGTGTGTGTGTGTGTGTGTGTGTGTGTTCTCTAGAAGTTCAACTTGTATGTTTCTGTTTCTTCCATGTCTCCTTAACATGCTTGTATTTTTTCTAACTTTCTCAAGCATTTGGAATATAGTTATAATGGCTCTTTTAATGTCTTTGTCTACTATCTGTGTTGTTTATGTGTCATGTTCAGTTGATTGTTGTTTCTTTTCACTGTCAGACTGTCAGTCATATTTCCCTGCTTCTGCATGTGCCTGGTAGTTTCCTACTGGGTAGCAGTCACTGTGGGTTCCACATCATTGGTGCCAGGTGCGTGCATGTGTGTGTGTGTGTGATGTTAAGCTTTGTTCTAGGGTACGGTAGATTACTTTGGAACAGTTTGATCCTTTGAAGGGTTGCTCTCTCCCCCACTACCCAAAGAGTAAGTTAAAGTGTTTTCATTGTGTTCATGTGTTGTCTGAAACCATTCTTTTATGTGGAAATGAGAGCACAGTAGGAAATGTGGGCATTTTATGTACCAGTTAACAAGGAATGAGATACAAAATACTCATATTTACATACCAAAATTATTGCAAATAAAAAGTCCCTAGACACTATTGATAATGCCTCTTAAAATTATTTTGAATATAAGAGAGGGTCCTATATTGTCTACAACAGCAGAATTAAATTGGATTGTTTAATACTGCCTGAGGACCAGTTTATCCTTTTTTATAGTTAAATGATCATTTTATTTTATTATATTTTAATTGAAGTGTAATTAACATATAATATTATATTAGTTTCAGGTAAACAATCTAGTGAGTGATGCAACGTTTATGTACATTACAAAGTGATCACCAGTATAAATCTAGCTCCCATCTGTCACCATACAAAGTTGTTACCTATTATGAACTGTATTCCTTATGCTGTACATTGTATCCCTGTGTCTTTTTTTTTTTTTTTTTCTCGTAACTGGAAGTTTATATCTTTTAATTCCCTTCCCCTACTTCTGCCTAGCCCTCCATCCCCCCTCCCCTCTGGCAACCACCTTATTGTTCTCTGTGTCTGTGAGTCTGTTTCTGTTTTGGTTCTTTTGTTTTTTAGATTCCACATATAAGTGAAAGCATATGGTCTTTGTCTTATCATTTCACTAAGTATGATACCCTCTCCATCTATCCATGTTGTCACAAATGACATGATTTCATTTTTTTTTATAGCTGAGTAGTATTGCATTGTATATGTACATACCACATCTTTTTATCCATTCATCTATTGATGGACACTTAGTTTGCTTCTGTATTTTGACCGTTGTTAATAACGTTGCAGTAAAGATAGAGGCAGTATGTACTTTTTCAAATTGGCGTTTTTGCTTCCTTAATACAAATACCCCGAAGTGGAATTACTGAATTGTATGGCAGTTCTATTTTAACATTTTTGAGGAACCTTCATACTGTTTTTCCACAGTGGCTGCCCCATTTTGCATTCCCACTAATAGTGCACAAGGGTTACTTTTTTCTCCACATCCTCACCGACACTTGTTATTTCTTGTCTTTTTGGTACTAACCATGCTGACATGCCTGAGGTGACATTTTATTGTGGTTTTGATTTGCTTTTCCCTGATGATTAATGATGTTCAGCATCTTTTCTTGTGTCTAATGGTCATCTGTATGCTGTCTTTGGAGGACTGTCTAGTCACATCCTCCGTCCATTTTTTAATTGGATTGTTTTTTGACATGGAGCTTTGAGTTCTTTATGTATTTTGGATATTGATCCCTTATCAGATCTCTTATTTGCAAATATTTTCTTCCATTCAGTAGGTTGCCTTTTATGTTGATGGTTTCCTTTGCTGTGCACAAGCTTTTTATTTTTTTTATATATTTACTTTGAGAGCATGCACGTGCATGAGTTGGGGAGAAGCAGAGAGAGGGAGAGGGAATCCCAAGCCGGCTCCACTTAAACCTCATGAACCAACTTCTGCTAGCTTCACACTCAGCTGTGGGTTTGTCATCTGTGGCCTTTATTATGTTAAGTTCCTTCTATCCCTACTTTGTTGAGAGTTTTAATCAGAAATGGATGTTGAATTTTATTAAGTGCTTTTTTTAAAATTTATTTTTTTTTAATTTTTTAAAATTTACATCCAAATTAGCATATAGTGAAACAATGATTTCAGGAGTAGATTCCTTAATGCCCCTGACCCATTTAGCCCATCCCCCCTCCTACACCCCCTCCAGTAACCCTCTGTCTGTTCTCCATATTTATGAGTTTCTTATGTTTTGTCCTCATCCCTGTTTTTATCTTATTTTTGCTTCCCTTCCCTTATGTTCATCTGTTCTGCCTCTTAAAGTCCTCATATGAGTGAAGTCATATGATTTTTGTCTTTCTCTGACTAATTCACTTAGCATAATACCCTCTAGTTCCATCCATGTAGTTGCAGATGGCAAGATTTCATTCTTTTGATTGCTGGGTAATACTCCATTGTGTATATATATGTACCACATCTTCTTTATCCATTCATCCGTCGATGGGCATTTGGGCTCTTTCCATACTTTGGCTATTGTCGATAGTGCTGCTATAAACATTGGGGTGCATGTGCCCCTTTGAAACAGCACACCTGTATCCCATGGATAAATGCCTAGTCGTGCAATTGCTGGGTCGTAGGGTAGTTCTGTTTTCAGTTTTTTGAGGAACCTCCATACTGTTTTCCAGAGTGGCTGCACCAGCTTGCATTCCCATGATTTTTATCCTTTTTGTTAATGTGATGTATCACATCGATTTGCAGATATTGAACCATCTTTGCATCCCCGGATAAATCCCACTTGATCATAGTGAATGATCCATTTGTTATATTACTGAATTCAGTATTTGTTAGTGTTCTGTTGAGGATTTTGCATCAATATTCCCTCAGGGATATTGACCTCTAATTTTGGTGGTGTCTTTGGTTTTGGTCAAGGCCTGCTTTCAAGTGTCGTTTGGTGGGAGTAGAGCAGCCTGTAGAGCAGTGTTTGTCAACCTGTTTTTCATTATTGCCCCCTCTCCTCCTGTCCTTTATGGCCCCCTATTTACACCCTACTAATGAAACTTTAATGCCACAGTTGTAACAAATATCTGTTTGTGTATTATTTGTATTTCTGGTCTTTATACATTAAAAAAATATTTTTGGCTGCTCCACGCCAGACCCAGTTTTTTTTATACCTTGGGGAGTGCTGTTGCCCTTGTTGAGAATTCGTGATCTAGGGCTAATTCTCTACTGGTGACATGTTGCTCTCGTGCGTGCTGTGCCCAGTGCCCTGTGCATTTAGTGTCTTGTGGAAGGAGGTCATTCCAGTCCCTGGTACTCCATCTCCGTTGGAAGCAGAGCCCTCCCCCCCCCCAGATCCTGGCGGTTTCTTATTACACATACTCTACCTAGTACAGCCCAAGCATTCCACTCCAAAATAGTGATGCAAGAGAAATGAAGACAGAGCTGTGTGAAATGAGCATATGAATGTTTGTGGAAGCTCTGTTTCTAAGAACCAAAACCTGAGAGCCATCCAAATGTCCATCGAGAGGTGAATGGATAAGCTGGTTTTTACCCATACGGTAGAGTATTGAACAGTAAAAAGTATTATGATAAAGTACTGAAACATGCAGCAATATGGATGAATCTCAAAATCATACTGAGTCAAAGAAGCCAGCCCCCCAAAATACATTCTGTGTGATCCCATTTATATAAAACTCAAAAATGCAGACTAATCTACAGACACAAAGGAGGTTGCCTGGGGTTGGAAATGGACTGAGGGATTGATCACAAAGGAGCAGGAGGAGGCTTGGTGGAAAACGAAATTTTTATTCTTTATTTATTTGGTGGGAGTAGTTTCATGGGAAGATGTGAGAACTCAACAAATGAAATATTGTAAATATGTAAGGTTTACTATATGCCACTTGTATATGTCAGTAAAGCTGTAAAAAAGGTAAATAAAAAAATGAGAGGTTTGGAGTTTTGGAGGGAATGTGTATTTCTCCTTTGTGACCTCTGTGCATAAAAATTCCCAAGTGCAGGTTATGATAGTTTTTCAAATTTATGTTAGTAGTGAAATTTAATTTGCTGACAGTTTGAAAGGGCATTTGAACTTGCTTCAGGCAAAATCGTGTATGTATAAAGTGCACGATGATAGACCTAATGCCGCTGGTTGCTCCATTCTGCTCTAAGGGAAGTGAGTAGGTGTTAAACAGATTACGCCGCCCTCAGAACCTGTGGGCTGTGGTGAAGCAGTTGTGATTTCTGTAGACTAGGTGAATGTGGGTCCAGATAGCGCCCAGAATTTGGCTATCTAGCCTCACATTTTTGGACAGTTTTGGAAGTTGCATGCTTAGTTTCTAATTTTCTAGAAGGTAATGGTAATAAAAAATTCAGGTAGAGTATGCCTTCAGAAAAGTTTATATTGTGTAATTTGCTGGAGTTTTACGCAGGAAATACACCCATGTGAATAGCACCCAGATACAGGACACTACCTGGTACTCGTCATCTTTCTTTCTTTTTAATTTTTTTCTTCTTCACGTTTATTTATTATTGAGAGACAGAGAAAGACAGAGCATGAGCAGGGGAGGGGCAGAGAGAGAGGGAGACACAGAATCGGAAGCAGGCTCCAGGCTCCGAGCTGTCAGCACAGAGCCCGACACAGGGCTTGAACTCACAAACCGCGAGATCATGACCTGAGCTGAAGTCGGACGCTTAACCGACTGAGCCACCCAGACACCCCTGGTCATTTTTCAAAATCAAGTGCTGGCTGGGCTGATTAATTAGGTGAGCTTGAGCACCTGCTGACTAACTGACCAGACCACTCCGTTTTGAAGTTTCTGACCCTGGGGAAATTGTTCTGTTTACTTTTATTTGTTTAAACATAGCTTCTGTTTTACTTAATCAAACATTTTCTCTTGGCAGTGGATTCTCAAAGAATTGACCGGGAGGAAAAAATCCCAGATGAAACGTTAGAGAAACTGAAGAGCCTGGGTCTTTTTGGGATGCAAGTCCCAGAAGAATATGGTAAGTAAAGGAAAACACCACCCTGCTGGCTCTTAAGAAAGTGCTTCATATTTGCCCCAAAAAAGGGTTCTGTTTGGGAAAGAACAGTATGTTCTTTCACAGAAGTCAGGAGCTTTTCTTGATATTTTGTCTCCCTACCTGGTTTATCTCCAGAAGTTACAGTTAGGCCTGTGTTGTTCCTCTCCCACCCCTGTAGCCAGGCACCCCTGGGGGGCCTCAGTGTCTACAGAATAAGTTCCCACTGTTACCCAGTCTGGAGCTGGTCCAGTCTGAGACCAAATGTGAACATTTAGGACCAACTAGGTGTAATGGAGTGCAATGCCGGCTTGATTCTGAAGCGTGTGTGTGTGTGTGTGTGTGTGTGTGTGTGTGTGTGTGTGTGTATTTTAAGTTTACTTATTTTGGGGGAGGGCAGAGAAAGATGGAGAAAGAGAAAGAATTCAAAGCAGGCTTTGCCCTGTTAGTGCAGAGCCTGACACGGGGCTTGAACTCACGAACCCCGAGATCATGACTTGAACTGAAGCCAAGAGTCAGACACCCAACCAACTGAGCTACCCGGGTGCCCCGATTCTGAGGCATATTTTTTTTTTAACGTTTGTTTATTTTGGGGAGTGAGAGCATGCACGCGCGGTAGAGGAACAGAGAGAGAGGGAGACAGAGGATCTGAAGCAGGCTCTGCCCTGACAGCACAGAGCCCAGTACAGGGCTTGCACTCACAAACCGTGAGTTTACATGTGTGTTTACTGCAGCATATTAAGGGATTAAACAGTTGTCATTTGTCCTTTATGAAACAGCTCTCCTCACATCCCTAAATGTATAAAAACAGCCCCTTGCAGAGGCCACGAAGCCATCAGTGACGCTGCATCCCCTGTGGCAGGGTGTGGCAGCATGCATGGCTGCAGAGGGCGAGACACGTCCTGGGTTTCCTTGCCAAAACCTGTAGCCTCTGTGTGCGGTGGGGGGAGACTGAGCTCTGCCCAGACTTGGGAGGCTTGTCCGTGTCCGAGCTCACAAGGGACACTGTCCCCCGTGGTGTGTGGTCCTTGGTAAATACTAGAACAGAACGAAGGTGCAGGCAGAGCCAGAGAGCTAAAGTGGGTCTGTCATCGGCTATAAATACATACATACCTACCTGCCAGTCCACCAACCTACCAACCAGCCGCTTGGAGAAAGCATAAGTGGAGAAGAAAGCCTCTAGACCTACCCAGGTTAGTAATAGTATATATTTCCCCTTCAGAAGCATTTTTAAATTCCCTCTTGCTTGGTGAAAAGGACTTCATTTTTTCTGCAGACACTTTGTGTCGGTTTGGGATGTGACTTCACCTGTGTGTGTGTGTTTTGTGCCAGCATGTATGGGCGGGGGTGTGTGTTGGCATGAGGTTGGACAACTCTGCACCCCTCGTTTTGGTTTACGTGCTGTTCTCTGGTGTGAAAATGTTCGTTCTTGCCTGTGACGAGTTTGGGCCTTTTTTTACTCTTTTCTTTTTTCTTTCTCTTTTTTATCCTTTCTTGGGAATTTTAAGACAAGCACAACCTTATGGGTGGGCCCCAAATTTTTGAGGGAAACATTCCCAGTCTGGAGTATTCTGAAGACTGGCTGGAAACCACCATCCTGGAAAACGGGGGCCCTTTTGCCAACCGAGCCTGGATTTTCTCCCCCAGGTCCCTGTGTGCTGCCCAGTGTGTGACCGTTTCCTGTCTCAGCCCCTCCCCAGCCAGCCGTCTCCGCCTACTCGTCATCTGTCTCCATGTGATTGCGTTCCCCCACAATTGTGATACTTACATCAGGGGAAAAGCATCAGAATTTTTTATTTTACATTATGTATTTATTTTTGAGAGAGGGCACAAGTCGGGGGCCTGGTTAGAGAGAGAAGGGGACACAGAATCCGAATCCGAAGCAGCCTCCAGGCTGTCAGCTGTCAGCACAGAGCCCGACACAGGGCTCAAACTCACAAACTGTGAGATCATGACCTGAGCCAAAGTTAGATGCTTAACTGACTGAGGCACTCCAGTGCCCCCCCCCCACCCCCAGCCCTTTTCTTTTAAACAAACAGTACTGACTCCCTCAGTATATGAAATGAGTAAGACCAAAACTTTTGTTTGCAACTGAGGCACGGATGGAGTAGGGGGCGTGGGGATGGGATACCATGGAGCCCCGGCCTTCCCTGGGTACTGATCCCAGGGGACTGCACAGTCAGGTGGGGCTGCCCTCCCCTTTATGTGCACCTATTGCATTTGGGCCGTGCAGGGGGCTCCAGGGCCAGAACCCCACCCGAACTCAGGGCCCAGCTATGCTGCGTGTTGGCCACATGACCCTGGGCCCCAGTTTGTCACTTTTAAGATGCACATAGGCCACCCAGCCTCCTCGAGGTTAAAGAGGAAATGCAAAATACATGAGTTCAATGGAGTTTTTTATTTTTTTAAATCTTTGTCTTCTTCCTAGAAAACTCCCATCCAGGGTGAATTACTGCCCCCCCCCCAGGGAATGTTTGGCAATGTCTAGAGATGTCTTTGGTTGTCAAAACTGGGAGAAGGGGAGCTATTGGCATCTCGTGGGTGGAGGCCAAGGTTGCTGCTAAACATCCTGTGGTACTTTGAACAGTCCCCCACAGCAAAGAATGATCCATCCCAAAATGTCAGTAGTACTGAGGCAGAGAGGCCAGCCCTGGAGTCCACTGGATACCAGGAGTGGGATGCTAGACAGCTGTCTTGTTTATAAAGATCTAGGTCTGTGACAGAAGATATTCACAACATTTTAAATGGTTTAATGCGTGTGAAGGTACTCTTTTTGTATTAAATGTTATGTTTTTATGATAAAAATATATGCTTATATACCTAAAAAAAATCTGAAAGGAGGTACACAAAAATGCTCTGGTAAGTTTATGGGTAATTTTTGTTTTCTTCCTACCTTTCTGTAAGTATGACTTCTTAAAATAGTGATCTGGTATTACTTTACAAGCAGATAAAACAGTCAAGGTCTTTGCCTTCAGCGGGAGGAATTTGGTGCTGGACCATAAGTAAAGCTGGTCTGTTTTTTCTTCAGGTGGCCTGGGCCTCTCCAACACATTGTATGCGCGTATGGGAGAAATCGTCGGCCTGGATGGGTCAATCGCTGTGACCCTAGCAGCACACCAGGCTATTGGCCTTAAGGTCAAGTGTCTATGGCTTCTGTCTGATGCTCTCTGTTGGTCTGGAGTCACACGGTGGCATTGAGGCAGGAGCCTTGCTCGTTTTTACCAAGAAGTGAATTAGGCTCGCCGTGTCGGGTCTTGGAGGGGCCCCTGCAGCAACCCCCTGGTACACCTCCTCTCTCCAGCCACACCAGCTGATGCTGGGTCCCCCACAAGCAGTGGTGCTTCGATTACACTGTCCCCCCCCTTGGAATCCTCCTGTCCCCATCGCCTTTGACCCATCCTTTGAGGCCCACATCAGATACTCTGAGGAGCCTGTCTTCACCTCATGCTGGAAGCCAGCCTCCCCTGCTGAGCTCTTGAGTCACTAGGGGCCTGAGCATGTCCTCCCCTCCCTGCTGTCTGTGCACGTGTCTTCTTTACCTCTGGGCTTGCAGCATTTTGGGCAGGTCCACTGTCACACTCAGTGACAGTCCCATTACTCAGGCTGTCTCTGCTCAATGGAGAAAATGAAGGGAGCCAAGTGAACAGTGTACTTGGGCCCCCCACCCCCCACCTGTGCTCCGAGCGGTCATTGGTGGAAAGAGCGGACTTCTCCCCAGGGCACCGACTGAGAAGGGGTCAGACAGTTCTGACATTGACCGCACACCTTCTTTATGCACTCCCGTGTATTATCCAACACCCCTCCCCGGTGGGTAGGATTATCCCCAGTGGCATGGAGTTAATGGCATGGAGGCTCAGAGAGGGGACATCCCTTGCCCAAGGCCACCCAGCCTGGTGGTGACAGTCCCTGAGTCTGGCTCCCATACTCATCAGCACCTGTTCATTTCTCAGCTGGGGCTGCTGGCTCTGAGCTCAGAGTGTTTCTTCTTGTGTGAAGTATTTTCTCTAGAAGGGACCACATTCTGCAAGCACACTTCACACTTTCTTTTCCCCACAGCTGATAGCCTGTGTGTGTTTGGTTTAGGGGATCATCCTGGCCGGCAGCAAGGAACAAAAAGCCAAATACCTGCCCAGGCTGGCATCTGGAGAGCACATTGCCGCCTTCTGTCTGACGGAGCCTTCCAGGTCTGCCCCCTGACAAGAGGTGCTGCACGGCAGCCTCTGGGGAACCTTCCAGGGCACCCTGGGATGAGGGCTCTGGCTCATAGCTTGTGGCTTTTCTTTCTTCCCTCCCTGAATCTTCCAGAGAGTCAGCTCAGCAACTTTTCTTGCCAGTTCTCTTATCTTTACCTTATTTCTCTGTCCTATGGATACTTACAAGGGAGATAACATACCTGATGGCACCTATCAAGTAATTGTTTTGTGTCCACAGCACACCTTACACAGGATAAGCATTCAGGCCTCTAAGCAGCTTTGCAAGTGGTATCGTCCCCACTGAACATGTTAGGAACCTTAGTTCAGTGGGGTTGTGTCATCAGCCCAAGATCACACGGCCGGCTTAGGCCTCAGGGCTTCTGCTGACAAGTCCGTTACTTGGGCCGTGCTCCATCCGGAACCGGGGGGGGGGGGGTTGGGGGGGGTATCCTGCACTCCTCACAGGAGCTCACATGAGCCTGTTCTCTGCACACATTCCTGTGTTTAAACCTAAGCCCAGGAGGTTTTCACTGCCACTTTTTTTTTTTTTTTTTTTTTTAAAGCCTAGGCCTGTTGTTTCAGAGTCTTTGTTTTAGTTTTTAGAGTAGGGGGGCAGAGGGGCATAGGGACAAGGAGAAAGAGAATCCCAGACAGGCTCTGTACTGACAGCACAGATCGATACAGGGCTTGAACTCACAAACCGTGAGATCATGACCTGAGCTGAAGCGGGACACTTAACCGACTGAGCCACCCGGCTGAGTGTCCCCACACTGCCACTCTTTGATGTGATAAAGCTGGGGTGGCCGGCCGGCCCCTGTCTTTGTAAATAGGGTTTTACTGAAGCACGCCATTTGTTTACAGGTTGTCTGTGGCCACCTGCGTGCCACAGCAGCAGAGCTGAGCAGGTGGGACAGACATCCTGCGGGCTGCAAAGCCAAATAGATATACTTTCTGGCCCTTTATTTTTAAGTTGGCGGACTCCCATGTTAAAGTACCAAACCGTCCATTTGTAGCCCCCCAGAGACATTGTTCACCCCAGCATCACTCGCTTCAGCCACGTGTTTCTGTTTCTGCAGTGGGAGTGACGTGGCCTCCATCAAGACCAGGGCCACGCTAAGCGAGGACAAGAAGTACTACATCCTCAATGGCTCCAAGGTAGCGCTCCGTGGCCTCTGCGGCCTGCTTGGGGTCTCAGCCACGGCCTCCGCCACGCACTGACTGCTTCCTGCACCCCGCGGATCCTAAAGCGTGTACACCTCAGCTCTTGACTGGCAGCTCTTGGGTGGATGCTGCTCTTTTTGAAAGAAGAAACGCTCGAGGTGAAGTGACTTGCCAGTGGCCTGTGTCTGCTCAGTAGCGGAACCAGGATCGGAAGCAAGCTGTCCTGCCTCCAGACCCTACACGCCTGTGCAGAACTAGCTGCCTTCCGGTAGCTGGGGCTGGTGTTGTGTGTTTGTGTTTTAATTGATTGCACAAAATTTCAAACACGCAACAGTTTAGTGTAGTGAGGCTCCATGCGGCCGTCACCAGCTTCAGCAGTTACTCGCCCACGGCCCGCCGTGTCTTTTCGGTCAACATTGCCCCCTCTGGTCGCATCCCTACGGTCTGAGCGTGTGTCTCAGCCAGATAAGACTATTTAAAAAAACCCGTTGGTCATTTCTTCGTCTCTGGTCAGCATTCCAGACTCTCTGGTCATCTCGTACCTTCTTATTTTTCAAATAATTTGTTTGAACCCAGATCCGATTAGGTTCCGTACATTGCAGTTTGTTGAGGAGGCTCTCTCTTGCCCTCTCCCTCCTTTTCCCGTTTCTTCTTTGCCTCTCCTCACTCCTTCCCGCCTGCTCTGTTTCCTTGAGGAAACCTGGCTGCTCGGTTCTAGAGCCTGAGCCGTCTCGGTACCTCTGGCGTCTCTTCCGTGCGCATGTGCACACACACGGCCACTTGTGCCTCTTGGGGAGATCCTTGCTCTTGGGAGATTGCGGTGATCCCCTGTCTTCTGCCCACGCAGGCTTGGCTTCCCCCGAGCCGAGGGCTTTATGTTTGTGGCCTGAAATTTGACAGGCCCCTGGAGCATCCTGTAGCAAAGATGGAGCTGAGAGGTGATGCGTAACAGTTTTGCTTTCTCCAGAGCCCTTTTTCTTTCTTCCCTCAGGTCTGGATCACCAATGGCGGACTGGCCAATATTTTTACCGTGTTTGCAAAGACGCAGGTTGTTGATTCTGAAAGCTCAGTAAAAGACAAAATCACAGCATTCATAGTAGAGAGAGACTTTGGTGGAGTCACTAACGGGAAACCTGAGGATAAGTTAGGCATACGTGGCTCCAACAGTAAGTAGCACGCGTGTGTGTGTGCATGCGGTATGTGTGTGTGAAAGAGAGCCGCCCTTCAGCCCCATCCAAATGCAAGGGAAAATGAGATGTAAATAGTGTTGGTTTCACATAAGCATGTCAGCAAAATCATGTTAAGAATGCCACAGTGAGAGGCAGCTGGGTGGCCCAGTTGGTTAAGCATCCAACTCTTGATCTCCACTCAGGTCATGATTTCACAGTTTGTGGGATCGAGCCCCATGTTGGGCTCTGCTCTGGCAGCGAGAAACCTCCTTGGGATTCTCTCTCCCCCTTTCTGCGCCTCCCTTGCTCATGCATTATCTCTCTCTCCGTCTCTCTCAAAATTAAAAAAAAAACAAAAACAAAAAACCACAGTGACTTCATGGCAGTGCAGAGGAGCCCTTGAAGCTAATTTATTCTTTCAGCTCATTTATGCCCTTCCCCACGCAGCAGGCACTGGCGATCTCCACGAGAGCTCATCACAGCCTCATGGAGCGCTCCATCCTGTGAGGCAGGTGTAACGGACACCAGAGAGGCAGAGAGGTGTCCTAAGGAGACACCCCACTGCAGGACACCCCATCTTTCCTGCCTGGGACCTCCTCCTTCCTCTGGCGCTCCCTTATACCCGCCCAGTGCTGCCATGGAGTCCTTACAAGACTCTGCCTCTTGGGGATCCTAGTTTAGATCGTGGGGTGTCTGTGATGTGGGGACCAGCGTGCTGCCCTCGGCACCTCTGGACCTGCTTGTTTGCCACTCTGTGTTCTGGCTGGCGATATTTGCCACAGCAGCCTGGTTCAGAGGGGTCAGAGGAGCTCTGAGCTCTAACCGGACTCCACCACCTAGAAACACTGTGACCTTGAACCAGCTAGCTTACTTTCCCATGCCTCCGTTTCCTCACCTAAAGGCAAGAGGTGATAACAGTAATGTGACACGGGAAAGAAGTGTTACAACGTCTGTACGATGCTTAGTGCACACGAAAGCAGGACAGCGTTAGCTCCTGCCATGTTCCCAGAGGGAAAGGAGCGCGCCCAAAGGCCCAAGGTAAAGAGCTTGGCGTGCTGGTGAGGGAAAGGGGGCCCTGACAGGGGAGGGAGCAGGGTGGCAGGCCTGCACACTGCTTGGGCAGTGTCCACACTGAACTCAGGGTAGGTGGTGCCCCTGGGACCATGCAGTGGCCCTGCAAGAGTGGAGTGAGTGACACAAGTTGAGGTCAGAGAGGGAGGCAGAGTCCTTCCCACACTCCACAGCTTGGTGAAGGAATTCGAGCCACTGGGACAAGCGCCTGGCCCCGCAGCCAAGGTGGTAAGCTAGGACCCGGCGGCCAGAGAGGTGGAGATTTCATTGTATTTCACGACCAGGCTGTTGGAATAGTAGAATAAAAGGTTAGTGGACCCAGTTGCCCACACTTGACTTGCCTGCTATGTGGCTGCTCTTGAGCCATGACCTTCTTTGTCCCGAGTCTCCCTTTCTTCCAGTGTTAAGTCGCTGGGAGTTGCAGTGTTTATGTGACAACGTGCAAAAGCACGCTGCTACAGAAAACGTGGGTCAAAAGCCCCTGTTCTGTCCTGCCTCTGTCGTCACCACTGCCATGCTTTCCCTTCTCTGCCTGCCTCTGTCACCTTGACCTTGGCTTTCTGCTTCTGCACACCCAAGTGCTTCCTCACTTCAAGGTCTGCTCGTCCTCCGTCACCATCGTCACCTTTGTGAGAAGCCACCCCAGCACTGAGTTGACAGAGCGAGCCGTCCTCTCACTCAGCCTGCTTCAGCCTGTGGTTTGGCTCCCCGTCTGCCATGTGTCTGCCGTGTGCGTGCCATGTTGGGGCATGTGTTCCTCACAGCAGATCACGGCCCCTGGGGGCCAAGCTGGCTCACACCTAAGGCCTCGGCTCATGTCGGGTCAGCTGTGTGTCCCTGGCGACAGCTAACGGGGAAGCGCAGTCCGCTTCCACAGAGTCACAGCGTAGGGTGTGGCTGCATCCAAGCTAAGTGGGACCCGTACTCCCGTGAGATACAGGGACCTTACAAAGGCTGTGCTGTCCACTTTCATTGTTCCGCCTTTGGCTCTTGTTCCTCCTTCACACTTCTGCTGAATGTCAGCTTAGAAAATCCTGATGTAAGCCCTCGTCAAAAATATTACTCACCTCCTCTCCAACCTCTGATTTTGTCACCATGCTCTATTTTTTTAAAACATTTTTTTAAGTTTTTTAGAGAGAGAGCACGAGCAGAGGAGGGGCAGAGAGAGGGGTGGGGAGGGAGCGAGGATCCCAAGCAGGCTGTATGCTGTCAGCTCAGAGCCCAATGCAGAGCTTGAACTCCCAAACTGTGAGGTCAGGACCCAAGCTGAAACCAAGAGTCTGATGCTTAACGGACTGAGACACCCAGGCGTCCCCACCGTGTTCTATGTATTTCCTCTGTAGCACTTACAACACCAACATGTTCCTAGCAAAGTATGAGCTCCACGTGGACAAAACCCTTGTTTTTCTGTACTGTCCTGTTGTAGCTGGAGAATGAATGAGTGAATGAATTTGTGCCTATGGGTCAAGTGCAGAATGGTTCGCATTTGTCAAGTAAAGCCTGCAATTTCATCTTTTTCAGCTTGTGAGGTCCATTTTGAAAACACCAGGGTGCCGGTCGAGAATGTCCTTGGAGAAGTCGGAGGCGGGTTTAAGGTGCGTGGTTAGAGCAGGCCCTGGGAGGGCTGCGGTTTCACGGTTTAGCTTGTTGGCCCCCCAGTTTCCTGTACCGTCCCTGTTTGTGGCCGACCAGTGCACTTGCCAGGTGACTGCATAATTCTCCACTGGGAAATCAGAGTGGAGAAGAGTTGGTTCCCAGAAGAGGGAGTGTGTAGTTGGAACTCCATCTCCTTCCTCTGCAAGGCTTTGTTTGCCTTGAGGAGGGTTAGGAGTCCTCTCTCCAGCGAGGGTAAGAAAGCAGGCCAGTGGGCGTTGAAGAAGCTCCAGTTCTCTGAATGCACAACCCTGGGTCCTGAGTCCCTGCCCTAATTTTTCTTGGAGTCAGATTTAGTATTGTTTTTAATTGATATGACTCACATAACGTAAATTTACCGTTTTCAGATGTACACATGGGTGTTTTTTTAATATATTCACTATGTTGTATAGCCATCCCCATGGTCTAATTCTGGAACATTTTCATCACTCCAAAAATGCCACACCTTCTCATTGCTCCTCTCACCATCTTTGGCGTCGCTATTTTTCTGTTTCTGTGGATTTGCCTATTTTAAACGTCGCATGTGCGGAATCCTTATGTGATCTTTTGTGTCTGGCCTCTCTTCACACAGCAGAATGTTTTCGAGGTTCACCTACCTTGTGGCACGTGTCATTCCTTTCCGTGGCTGAATAATACTCATCGTGTGGATACACCACACTTGCTAATCCATTCATCAGCTCACGGGCATTTGCACTGTTTCCACTCTTAGACTATCGTCAATAATGCTGCTGTGAACATGCACGTATAAGTCTTTGCGTGAACAATGTGTTTTCAGTTCTTTTAGGTATATACCTAGAAGCAACATTGCTGGCCACGTGGTGACTATATGTTTAACTTTTTGAGGAACTGCAGACTGTTTTCCAGTGGCTGCACCATGTTACGTTGCCAGCAGCGATGTAAAGAGGTCCATTTTCTCCACATCCTCACCAATACTAATCTCTGCACCCAACATGGGACTCAGACTCACCACCCTCAGATCAAGAGTTGCACTCTCCACCACATGAGCCAGCCAGGCGCCCCTCCTTTACACAGTTTTATACTGGGCTATTTGTCTTTACTGTTGCCCTGCCCTAATTTCATGGGTGACCCGGGCAAGCATCTTTGCCCTGGGGAGCCCCACCCACCTTGGCTATGAAGCGGGGATCACAGCAGTACCTTTCTCCCTTTCTGGGTGTTACAAGAATCTGATGTGTGCCATTAGCCAAAGCTCCTGGCCCAAGGCTGCCCGGTAAATGTCTACCAGAGGACTTTAGAGGTGGGCAGACAAAAAGGGAACAGTTGTATGCACACGATGGTATGTTTATCCCGGATGTTCTGTACAGGTAAGAGAATGTAGATGGGAAAGATGAAATTACTGAAGGTTGACTCCAAGAGAGTTGATATTCATCGTTCAGTTTGGGTGCTTATCTTCCTAGATTTTGATCTTTTTAAAGAACATCCATCTCGTAAATATTTGGTAACACCATTTGTGTAATACAGCCCGCAGTTTTTCGCTCACCAAGAATTCCAGTCTTGTCTTCGTGCCAGTGAATATATGTTGCTAATATTTCACGGTGCAGAATATCTTTGGGACGGCACCTTTGATGTTCCCAGTCCCTGAGATCGGGCACGCGGTACTGTTCACACACCTTCCCTGCTCAGAACCAGATTGTGTGGTGTATGTCCTTGCTTGTAGCTGTACACACTTGTCCTGAGTTTAAACATCCAGCAGGAGACTTGCCAGGTCGGAAAGCACTAACATTTTTAGTTCGTGGCCCTTGCTGCCAAGCTGTGTGGGGAGTTGAGCCAGCGCCCACCCACCAGCGGCGTGTGGGAGTGCCCCTTGCCCTAGTCCTTTCCACACTGCATTAACACATTGTTCCCATCGTGGTAGATGAAAAAAACAATTGTTTTAATATACAAAAGAAAGATTTCCAAAGCCCTCTCTTTGTTATTAGTAGGATTACTTGCCAGTTAGCCTAAACGCTAAACAGTGAGTGATTCCAGAGACCACAGAATGAGCAAAGGCCAGGGGAACATTGCCTGGCTGATGTGGGAGAAAAGTAAGCCTCTTCCTGTGGACAGTCAGAGGTTTTGTCCATGGTCAGATCTTTGAGGCATGGAGGCAGTGAACGGTCGGGCAGGGGCTGTTGAAAGCGCGGAGTATGTGTCTTGCTCGTGGGCAGGCCGCGATGTAGAATGCAGCTTAGAAATTATGGACAGAGAGGTCTGCAGTAGGGATGCTGTTGCAGCATTCTGGGGCTGCACGGGCAGCGGGGGGATCCTGGGGTTAAGTAGGATTGACACTTGAGCTCGGGAGCCCCTCTTGAGAAAGGGTGAAATCTGTTAGGTCGTTGGTCCTCTGGGGAATGAGACCTCGTCTCAAATCTTTTTTTCCTTCAAAATCAATTTTTTTAATGAGGTTAAGAATAAACTCTGAAGAGGCCACGAAACGGATTTCATTCGTAAAACCGTGAGCCGGCTTTCGCAAGCCTGTGTGGGCAGAGGGAATGAAGGTGGGGCGTTCGCGTCCTCATCGTAGTCCTGGCAGGTCTAGACTGGCGCACACCCACGGCCCGAGACTCAGGGAGTCTGAGGCCAGAGGTGGCCCAGGAGGAAGCAGGGCAGGATCTGGGTGTCTGTCACACTGTGGTGGCGCATAACGGCACCCTCTCCTCCATCCAGCACCCAGGGCTGGGCCTTGTTCCTGCATTCCCGTGGGAACTGCACTCGCCCCTCCCAGCAGTTGTTGCCAACCTCACAAAGTCTGCTTTGAGATTCTCCTGTTCAGGTTAACAAGTAATCATAAATTCAGATTCAGCTGCATGATTTATTCATCCAAGTCCTCTATAAGCGTTCAGTCAAAAGCTGTAATACGCTTGAAGTTGAGCTTTTAAGAAAACTGTGGTGTTCACAGACTCCTTCTGCCCTCAGCCCCAGCCTGCCTCTGAGGCATCACAGGCATGGTAGGGGCGTGGCAGGTCACTACTATTTCTCAGTAGTGGTGGGAAAGTCCAAGTAGCTTGCAGGGGTACCTGGTAGGTCTTAGTTTCTGCTCCTCTCCTCTGAGGACTAAGAATTGTCCTGTTCTGGAATAATGTTCAGTTCCTTTATCAGGGGGTGACTCCAAGGATGTTTGTGATTGAGTTACCTTGTTGTAACGTGTGGGGACTACACTCTCTCCCAGCCTGGTGGGGATTGGCAGAACAATTAACTTTCCCAGATGCTGCTACAGAATTCTGTACCGACTTGCCTTTTGTCTTCATGAAACCTGGTAAAAATAGACAAGCAGTGCTGCAGTCTGGCCCTTGGGCTTTTCCTAGTACAGCAGGGGTGAGCAGGACACTTGGGCAGTGCAGTCCCAGTGAGCCACCCCCACTCTCCCTGCAGGTGGCCATGAACATCCTCAACAGTGGGCGGTTCAGCATGGGCAGCGTTGTGGCTGGGATGCTCAAGAAACTGATCGGTAGGTACATTGGGGGCAGGAGCCTTTTGTGGCACAACCTTGCTCCTGCGGCCCCCACTCCATCCCGGAGGCTCTGCCACGTCCTCGCAGCAGGCCGGTGCTGAGCCAGGCCACTGGACAGACAGCCCAGCTGCAGGTTAAGATGCGGGCTTTGGTTTAGACCAAAAGTCGTAGTCAGTCTGCGCCCAGGTGGCTAATGTTCCCATTTCACACTCCTCTGTTTTACTTACAAAGGATCGGGGCAGCCGGTGTAGTCTGCCAGAGGTCAAGAGGGGTTGCTACCCTGACCACTAAGAACAGAGCTACTTAGCAAACATCCAGATGTGAGCAGCACATTAGTGCTGTTTCTCACAAGATGCCCATTTTGTAGTGACTCAGTGGGTGAGGAGTGGGACTCCTATCACTTGGTTTCGGGATGTTGCCTTTGTTTTTTCCATTAGCGTACCTGAAACCTAGAAGTTTTTGTCAGCGAACTTAACCCTGTAGGATTTTGTTGGGCAAGGATGTCAGCTTTGTGGAAGTGACTTGAAGGGAAAGGCACAGAGCTGAGGGTTACCTGGAGGCTGGTAGAGTTCTTGTGAAGTTCCTCAGAGTGCAGGGCCAGGTGGGGGACAGAGAGGCTTTGTTTTAGGCTCTTGTCTCCATTTCATAGATGAGGAGCCTGAGACTCAGAAAGGATCACTCATTTGCCCGAGGCCACTCACCTGGGCCAAAATCTGACCCTGTCAGACTCCAAGCTCCGGGCTCATCTCACTTTGCTGAGCTGCCAAGACCCCTGAAGCCGTCTGGGCCTCTGCTTCCTCTTCCCCGTCGGGAAAACTCAAGAAGCATGAGGAAGCAAGAGCTTCATGGGGGCGCTCATGGTTTGCCTGTCTCCAAAGGATGTAGACTCTTGCGATCCCGAGGCCCGAAGGAATGTGTGAATGTGGGTGCCTGTCTACCTCCTGAACCCATCATGGGGGCCAGACCATGGTTGGATCATGCCTGTGAAATGTTCAGAGAACACCGCAGGGGGCGGGGCTGGCCTTTGCTGCCGACTGCTGAGAGGCTGCCGTGTCCTCTCAGGTGACCTCAGAGCTGGGCGCCTGTTCACAGCTATACACAAAACAGGCTGCCCTCCTGCTCTGCTGAGGGCCGGCTGGGACAGGTGTGAGCCTGCTCCTCTTGTCGGGGTGCTTCTGGGGCCCTGGCTCTTGCTAGGTGCCTTACACCTTCCTCTCTGATAACCTTGGCAGCCATGCTAGGAGGCCGGTAGTGTTGCTCAGGGATGTTGGCTGCTTGGCCCGGCCTACTGTCTGGTAAGGAAAAGCGCCAGGGTCGGGCCCGACTCTAAACTCTTTGCTTGTGCCCCTGTCCACTGCTGAGGCACCCGGAGAGTGGACAGCTGCTCCTCTGACCAGATACACTAGGAAGGGGCAGCGCCATCTTGCAGGGCGTTTGGTCTCAGCCGACCTGCTTCTCATAGTTCCTGCCTGAGTGTTCGCAGGGACGTGATGATAGCCTTAGGAGATCATTCTAAGATAGCCAGAAAATGGTTTGTGATGACTCTGCTCTTCTCCAGAAATGACTGCCGAATATGCCTGCACAAGGAAACAGTTCAACAAGAACCTCAGCGAATTTGGATTAATTCAGGTACTGAAGGTTGTGGGTGCTGCACGTGTCGATTTCACGTGTGGGCGTTACACGTATGCTTTTGTGGTCTGTACTGGGGACTCTCGTGCAGCGGTTCGGAAGACCGCGAGATAACGTGCCTCCCTGTTCGGGATGCCGGGGCTTGGTTCTCTTGGGCACCTAGGCTTTGGCCTTCATTGCCTTCTCTGCTGGCTGGCACATCTGGGTCTCAGCACGTGCAAATTGTTTCTTGATTGTGTTTTTTTCTGAACACCCCAGGAAAAGTTTGCCCTGATGGCTCAGAAGGCTTATGTAATGGAAAGTATGGCCTACCTCACCGCAGGGATGCTGGACCGACCAGGGTTTCCTGACTGCTCCATTGAGGCTGCCATGGTGAAGGTAATCCCTGCACAGCCCGGGAGAGAGCAAGAACAGCTCCTTAGCTGTGGCCTTTCAGACCCAGTGTTGCCTGCCACCTTCCTCTTCTCTTTAGCTGATAGGCCAGTTTATCATCGACCCAGTATCCGTGGTGTCCCCACCATGTGCCAGGTACAGCCCTAGGACACACATGGAGAGACCAGGATAGCATAGGAGAAGCAGCAAAGAACAGTGCCCAGTTGAGTCCGTTTCTAGGACAGGTCAGTGTCTCCTGAGCACAGTTTGTGCCAAGTTGTCTCCGATCTGTAGCAGATGGAGAAAAATCTAGGCCATGTATGTAATTTCACGTCAGTGTAAAACAGCAGCCAAGCTTTCTTAGGACTTTTGTTGTGAGTGTTCAGCCTTCCTGTTTTTGGGTAAATACTAGAGTTTTCAGTACCTTCATTTTGGGGAGGGGGGCGGTGAGGAGTGTCTTTTTTTTTTTTAAGCTCCAGTATAAAAGAGGCATCCCTGGTTCAGGAGAAGTGGTGAGAGGAGCTCAGAGGAGAGACCCTGCAGTGTCTCGAGGCGCTTTAGAGGCACCGTCAGTAGGTCTCTGTGCCAGGCACTTTGCATTCACTGTGCCCCCTTATCCTTCACCGACAGCCAGACACAGGGACGGCCCCTGGATGCAGCCTCTGCCCAGAGGCTGAGCTCCCAGCCGAGGACAGTGACTCTGCTGTCCGGTGCTCACGTGTGGACAGATGTGTCTTTGTGTCACCCACAGCCAGGTGTCGGGCCAAGCAGCTCGCGTGCAGAGGGGCAAGCTGTGGGTGAAAGGGCCTGGGCAGGCAGGGTCGGGCCTCGTGGAGGAGGACAGGAGATTCCTCTGTGGAAGGTGTAGAGTGGCCCCTTCCACTGTTAGGAAGCCTCAGAGGTAGGAGGAGTCACGGTGGGTGGGGGGCCAGAGCTGGTCATTGTGGTCCAGGAAGCAAAGGACTTGCCTGAGGCCTCCCCGGGAGATTGCATCGGGGCTGCTACAGGGTCGGTCTCATCCTAGAGACCAGTTCTCCGTGCCCAGTCACCCCACCCTGGCTAAGACCCCCTCTTGGAAGGGACTCGGCCCTGCCGCCCCCGTGCTGACCGTGTCCTGGGTCTGTGGCAGGTGTTCAGCTCAGAGTGTGCCTGGCAGTGTGTGAGCGAGGCGCTGCAGATCCTCGGGGGCTCAGGCTACATGAGGGACTACCCGTACGAGCGCATGCTGCGTGACACCCGCATCCTGCTCATCTTCGAGGTGAGTGCCCACCACTCCGCCCCCCACCACCCACCGTGAGCGCTCTCGTTTGTCCCTCCTCACGGAGCCTCTTCCCCAGGCGTGGAGGGGAGGCCGAGGGGCCAAGCAAGGGCCTCTTCCGAGCCTGCCGCTTCCGTTCGCTATGTTGAGACAAGCAGAGGTCTCATGGGAGGGCCTGGTTCTGCCTCCAGGGCTCTCTCTGGGTCTGGGTTTCCTTCTCTGGGTATTGAGGCAGCTGAGGGTCCTCTCCATGGGCTTCCCCAGTCCTGACCGCTCCCTCTCTAATTACTGCCCCCTTCCATGGGCTCACAAGCCTAAAGAGGGACTTCAGTGAGTAGGGAGAGGCCGAGTGGGGGGGATAAGGAAAGGGGACGTGGGGGCCGCCGAGAAGCTCTCGGGGAGCTCATGGTCTGACTGCACGGCCAGACTAGTGCAGTGAGGGCCTGAGGTGCTCCTCCTCCTAGAGCAGCTGGAGTCTCAGGAAGCAAGTGCACTGGGCCCCTGGCGGCAGAAACAACTTAGGCCTGGCCTACGGGAGGGTGGTTTGGGCCAAGCAGAGGAGATGGAGTATGCCAGGCCCAGACAGGGCCTTGCCTGCCAGCACTAGGTAGAGTAAGCAAACCTTTGTGGGAGCAGCGGACAGTCCTGGTTGGGGGGAGCTGGGGCAGAGGGTAGAGAAGAAGGAGAGGCAAGTAGCCAGGCTGTGGAGGACCGTGGCCAATAAGCAGAGTCTGGATGTTACTGTGAAGGTGCTGGAAGCCGTCAGAGGTTTCTGAGCAGGGAGTGACTCGGGTACATTCCCATTGTGGGAGATTCCCTGGGGCTGACATCAGGGGGTGGGTTGCAGAGGTGAGACCAGAGGCCGGGTGCACGCAGCAGAAGAGAGAGGTTGAGTCCAGAGGCTGTGGAGATGGATGGGATTTCAGGATGCACGCAGGCTGTAAGAGAGGCAGGCCCATGGACCAGGCTCGGAGCCTGAGCAACTGGTGTGGTTTCTGAAGGGCCACCTTCAGACCATGTGCAGGTGGGGCCCTGCTCCTGGGCTACCAACTCAGGGGAAGGCCTCAGGGCATGCTCTCCACATCCCAGCCCCTGTGGTCCTCTTTCTTAGTGGATACACAGGATGTGACCAGCCTGAAGTCACGAGTCCCAAGGGCACGGGGATGCGTCACATCCCTGCTGCCCCAAGAATGCTTCTTCCAAGGCCCCATTCCCTCAGCCTGGTTGAATTCAATCCTGTGTGACTGGGTGGGGCAGAAGCTCTGAGGGGCACGGACCCCTCGGTGCGAAGCAAATGCTCTAGTCTAGACTGCGAGACGGGGCATGGCTCGGCCTGCGGTCCTCCAAGCTCTCCTTCCTCTCCCATGCGAGTCTCCCGTCCATGGCTCAGCCCGGCTGTAGCGCTCAGTGCCCCATGCTGGCTGTGTGTGTGACCCACAGCCCCACTGGCTCCCTGAGATAATCCCAGGGAGTAAGTGGTGTGCGTGGGCACAGCAGCAGGTACTGACACCTGGTACCTGGGCACAGTCAGAGGCTGCCCCGAGGAATCTGGTGTTGCCCGCACAGCACTTGCTGCGCCCTGGGCATCAGCATCCCTCCCCACCGGGGAAAGTGGCTTCTCTCATAAAGAAGCCGAAGTAGAGGCTTGGAGAAAGGAATGACTCCTGTGCAGTTGGTCATAGAGAATTGGTAGGTCCCTAGGGAGGCCATGGTTCTCTGGTCAGCCCGCAACTCCTCCCCATGGAGGTGGTAGCCAGCATGTTGCCCTGACCCTCAGGTCACAGCCCTGCTCCCTTTTTGAGGTCGCTTCCAAAAACAGCAGCTTCTGTAGCACAGGTAGGCAGTGGTGTGACCTACCCAGTCACGTGCACAGCACAGGCAAGGCCATCCCGAGGGGGCAGCCTCTGACCTCCATACTGCTGGCCACAGGGAACCAACGAGATTCTCCGGATGTACATTGCCCTGACAGGCCTGCAGCACGCCGGTCGCATCCTGACCGCAAGGATCAAGTAGGTGCCAGCCCCACTGTCTGCTCCTCGGGTCCCACCTGCCCATCAGAAGCCCATCCCAGGGCAGCTGGAGGAGGGAGGCCGCCCCGTCCCAGTGAAGCCATGCAGTGCTCAGCTCAGTCACAGGCTGGCTGGAGGGAGGGAAGGGGACAGGAGCCTTGAAATTAAAAGCCGTGCTCCAGAGCTTGGCCTGCACCTGCAAGTGACGGGAGGGTCCGCTGCCTCAGGAAGTCACGGGCCGCCTCCACTGGCAGCTCCTGCCTCCCACACTACAGGGAGCTGTGTTCTCAGAACCTAGGGACTGAGAGGTACCCCTCAGGTGCTGGGCTCCCAGGCTAAGAGGAGACCACTTCCTTCTCTCCCTCATGGCTCCCCTGGACCCGTGTCATGGGCTCGGAGCAATTAGAAATCACTGCTGGAACCCCATACGGGTTGCTGAGACTATTTGCAGACTCCTTAACCCGAGAGCACCTGGGGGCCGGCTGTGACTGCTACTTGTGGAGAGAACTCGTGTGGCTCCACTCAGAAGGACCAGCTGCTCTCTGACAGGCGTGCAGCAGGCCCAGGCCAGGGCAGGCAGCACGTAGGTCTTGAGTAGGTCCCTTTAATGCCTTGGATAGTCCTAGGGAAGAGGTGCCCTGCAGTTCTGGTGTGCCACTAGGGACCCTGTTGCTGGGCAGTGGAAACCAGCAGTGGGGCCTGAGTTCGTGGGGCCATGGGCTTTCTGCAGTGAGCTTAAACGGGGCAATGTGAGCACTGTCATTGAGACCATCAGCCAGAAGCTTCGAGACTCCGTGGGCCGAACCGTGAACATGGGGCTGACAGGGAAGCTGGGAGCTGTGCACCCCAGTGTCACGGTGAGTGGGCACAGCTGGCATACCCCCCATCTGGGTGCCCTTCCGGGGGATGTCCCTTTCCAGAGGGCTGTGCCCAGGGCATTGGGGAAGACGGCCCCTGCCTGGTAGCAGAGCCTGGGCCCCAGAGCCCCAGCCGTGCCGTGTCTGGGTAGGATGGGCACCATGGGGAGGGGACGCTGAGCAGTCACTCCTCTGACACTCCTCTGACATACTAGGACAGCGCCAGCAAGCTCGAGGAAAACGTGTATTACTTTGGCCGCACTGTGGAGACATTACTGCTCCGCTTTGGCAAGGTACCTGGGCCCCTGCCAGGTCTGGGGAGGGCAGGCCCCCTCCGACTTGGGAGCCAGGGAGATGGGCTGTCTGAAGTGTCCACCTTTGGGACCAGGCCTAGAAAGAAATCTTGGTCACCATGGAGGCATGGGGTGGGGCTGGCTGTGCCAGGGGCCACTTGGGTGGGTGCCTTCCAGGCAGAGAGAGGCTCCTTGGAGCCCAAATCTAGGGCCGTTGCTGCTCCCGGTGACATGAAGCACAGTAAGCACCAGCCTGTGTCTCAGTTTCCTGGGACCTGGTCTTACCTTGACCCCTGCCCAAACCGAAACAGAAGGGAAAACCGGGCATCCAGTGAGCCAGCCTCCCCCAACCCAAAGGGAGAGGCCGTGTTAGGCATGAATTGAGGCCTGGAGGTGGGTGAAGATGTGCCCGGGGAGGGAGGGCGTGGGCGGCGAGCCTCCACCCTGGGCCCTGTGCTCCCAGACCATCGTGGAGGAGCAGATGATCCTGAAGCGGGTGGCCAACATCCTCATCAACCTGTACGGCATGACGGCGGTGCTGTCGCGGGCCAGCCGCTCCATCCGAGTGGGGCTCCCCAACCACGACCATGAGGTGAGTCTCCCTGCCCGCTTTATCCTCTGAACTTTAATGAGGCCAGTGGTTGGAGGAGGGGGTCAGTGAGCCGCATGACCCAGTCAAGGAGTCTCGGGAGCGAGGGACTGGGCAGGTCAAAGGCCTCAGCCCGGTACTGGTCCAGGAGGCTGCTGGTTTGCTGAGTTGTGGCCGTGGCCCGCACTGGCGGTCAGCTCTGAGGAGGAGGTCTGTGCTGCTCAGGACACAGGGCTACTCCCTTTTGTCTTCCTACCTGAGGGAAGAGGAGTGGGTGAGTGAGGAGGGTCCCAAAGCTGTGCCCTCCTCTGGCTGCCTCCCTTACCCTGCCCGAGGGGCCGGATGCCGTAACTGAGCACCTGCTGTGTGCATTGTCCCACAATAGCCTGTGGGCACTAGGATTATGATGGCCTTCCTGCCACAGAGGAAACTAAGGCTCAGAGTGTCGCATAATTAGCTAACTAGTTGGGTCAGGGCTGGAATTAGAATAATGACTCTGGCTCCTGAGCAAGGCCTTTTGACCCCAGCCAAGCTGCTTAGTTTGGCTGATGGAGTTCCTTAAAGCTCACACACCAGAAAGGGGGTGCCCTATGTCATCTCTAGGTCTCTATGTCAACTCTTTAACCTTGGTTCTGGCAGGTTCTCCTGGCTAACATATTCTGTGCCGAAGCTTATTACCAGAATCTCTTCACCCTGTCCCAGCTGGACAAGTGTAAGTAGGGTGGCCTTGGGGGTGGGAGGGGAGGGCCTAATTCCAGGTGACTGTTGATGGTGAGCTGCTCCTGGCCCCTGTCAGGCTCCCAGGGCCTGCTGGCTGTTCACCAACCTCTCCCTTGAGTGAGGGAGGGTCAGCCGGGCTGGCCAGCCTGCCGGGCTGGCCAGCCTGCCAGGCTGGCCTGCCGGGCAGGAGCAAAGACTGTCAGAGTCCCCACAGGTGTCTGCCCAGCATGCCTAGCCCCAGTCTGGCAGCTGCCTAGTGAAGGTTTGCACAGGAAGGCAGCGTTTTACCTGCCTCTTCACCCCCTGCACTCCAGGGAAAATCAGTCTGCCTTCTAGCAGAAGTCCCAGGCTTTGGCTCATGCAGCTGTTGGTCTGGAATGCTCCTCTTCTACTGTAGCCACTTGGCCAAGTCTGGGAACACCCGGCTCACATTCTTCTTCTGACCCTTACGGTCATTTGGCCTCAAGGCTCTGTGTCACGTGTCCCCTGCAGAGCCCACCCCTGTTGCCAAGTGACGGAGGAGAGGAGCCTGTGATCGTGTACAGCTCCTGGCCCTGGGTGCTGGCATGTCTGTTACGTGCTGTGGGGGGAGACACGCTTGCTCCTCTGGCAGGTTTGCCTGGTGAAAGGGTCCTTCTCCAGCCCCTGCTCCCACAAGATCCAGGGTTCTTCGGGGTTACCAGGATGAACCCTTTGGTTTACGGGATGAAGCCCCTCTCCCTCCTTTCTCCCTGCAGCCAGAATCACCTCCTTGGGGGTTTGGAGGAAGAGGGTCACCTTCAGGACTCCCTTCACAGTGGGTAGGCTGTTCTTTGAAAAAAAAAAAGAAGTTCCAGGAATATTTCTGTTATCACAAATCTATTCTTTTTTCCTCCCAGATTCTCCAGAAAATCTAGATGAACAGATTAAGAAAGTGTCCGAGCAAGTCCTAGAGAAGCGAGCTTACATCTGTGCCCACCCCCTGGAAAGGACGTCCTGAAGCAAGAGGACAGTGTTCCTTGCTGCCCCCAAGCCATGGCCCATCGCTGGACAACTCTTTCTCTAGAAGGTGGAGGACTTGGGGTTTTTTACAAGTGGAACCGTTTCTTCCCAGTCTATACCAAAAGGGCCTTCTCCTGGCCTCAAGGCACCTCTTTAGGCTTTGCCCTGCAGGCCCTGCTGCTTGACCTGATCCCAGGTGCTGAAGAAACGGAGAGAAGGCAGTTGGTGACACCTGGGATTTGAGGGGCTTCTGCTAGTTTAGTGGGAGACATCGCTGCCTGTGGCACGAGGCTGGTGGGGACCTGTTTTGGGCTTGGGGAGCTGCTTCTGCCGGACCACACATTCTTCTGGTGGGCTGTGCGTTCTCCAAGAAACCACCTGCCAACTGTGTACGTGGAGCATATACACTTAAAACATATACTGGGAGCTAATGAAAACCAGAAAACATCGTTTGTGTTTCAGCCTTTGCCGCCCTGGTCACGTTTTTCCTCAGAGCCCTGGGATCCCCCGTCTGGTGATGGCCTCCAGTTCCCTTTGTGTTCACCCCGCAGGAAGAGGAAGGCCCTGAATGCTGACGGGCAGGTGCCCAGGCCACAGTGCTCCAGGGAGTACCAAGTCCCTGTCTCTGGGCTTTCTTGGGTGATGGGTGAAAACCATATGGTCGGCTGCATGACAGCATATGCTGTTTCTTGCCTGGGGCCTGTTTCCTGTCTCTATAGAAGTTGGCCTTCACTCTTGAAGAGGGGACAAAAAGGAATCTTGAGGTGACACTAATAGACCTTTGCATTTCTCTAGACTCTTTTCTGATGTTGTTAGCCAGATGCCTTGGTCCCTGTGTGCTCACACTGGCACGCTTCCAGGCCTCACCTGGTCCTGAGAAGTTTGGGGCTCCAGAAAGCCCGCTTTGGCCATCACCTGGAGGTGGGAGGAGGCGGCCAGGCCCTTCCCTTTCCCTTCAAATACGAGTCAGTCTGCGTGGACGGCTGGCCTGAGCACTCCGCCAGGGTTTGGGGAACTAATCTTCAAGAGGTAAAAGTTTACAAATCTTGTGACATTGGACGTGACTTTCCAGTGAAACCTGACATTCTTAGTGTTTTGTTCGCAGGGAAGCATTCTGTACAAAATGGAGAGTACTAACCTTCTAGTATAGTGCCGGGACCGGAGGCTGCATGGAGCACCTTTGCCAGGGAAGCATCTGTTCAGACCTCCCGCCCCTGAGGGCAGCCCTCGGGAAAGGGCTTCACTGTGGGCCCGGAGTCATGGTTGCCCCTGGCGGCAGCTGGTTCTCTGCATCCAGCTGAGTTTCAAAGGCTGGGGCCCCTGGTTCAAATCTCCCTTTCCCACCTGCCGTTTCCAAGTTTTCCTTAAACACATTGTGGGGAGGAGAGGCCCCAGTGTACGTCTGTGGCCTGCTGTCAGCTGGCACTGGCTACCCACCGTGCCCAGGGAACGCGGCTTGGGAAGGCCTGCAGTGGGGCCTGGCATCGCTGGGCCAGGCCAGGAGACCTTCACGCAGCCCCAGAGCCTGTTCTGGAGGGAGGCAGCAAGGGCCAGACAGGAGGGAGGCCAATTTCAGCAGCCTGCCAGCATTTCCAACTGTTTCTCAGAGCTGTTACCCACTGCCCTCGGGGCTTGCGGGAAGAAAGAAATCCATTTTATCTATCTGATCTAGCTTTCTGAGAAACGTTTCTCTGGCAAACCAGAGATGAGTTTCTCCCTGACCAAAGGCTCTGGCAACCAACAAGTCTGGATTCTCTGTTAACCTGTAAATGAGGCCCATCTTCATAAACAGGGTGAGAGGGACCCATGCTCCTAGGCTCCCTCCCTCCCCCAGAGAGGGATGGCAGCATCTTGGAATAGGAAAGGAGTCAGAAGGTCCCAGAGCCCCTGCCCCCAGCCACTGGCCAGGCATCTGGTCCTGGGTAATGTGTGTTGGGGCTCAGAAAGCCCTTAGACCTATCTTCCGACTTCTGCGTTTTGTAAGAAACCAGATCCAGAGCAGTGAAGCAACTTGCCCAACGTCACACAGCAAGTTAGCATGACAGCTGGAATTAGAATCCAGGGCCCCTGAGTTTTCACCCAGCCCGCTGACGCCAAACCCAAATCTGACTCTCAGAAAGTCTGGGCAGCTAAAGCGAAATGGATCCTGCCACAAACGCACAGCAGCAGAGTTCCCAACTGCCCATGGCATCGGGAGGCTCAGCCCCGCAAAGGCCTCTTACCTGTTCTGGGCTTTAGCACTGGAGAAGGGGGCAGCTCGAAGAAAAGTGGTGGCTTCCTGTACAGGTCAAAGTCCTGGTGGCGCCGGTCCCACGTCCACCTCCTTCGATCCAGCACGTTAGCGAGCGGTGTGTTTTCCCTCCACTCCTGCGTGGAGGACGGCACGGTAAGTTAGGAGGGAGGTTCCTGTGCACACCCCGCCTGAGGCCCTACTGCCCCCCCGCCCCCCCTCCCCGGACCTCGTTCAGCTCTGTGACCATGCCAACGGGCGGCAGCCTGATGCGACGGTCGCTTTCGGTGCTTTTGTGAAGACCTGTCAGTTGGAATCCGTTGGCCGTGAGCCAGGCCTGGCGGGATTGCTTCTTGGCTTTCTTTTCCTCTTCCTCAGAGTCCTGGGGCTCCACCATGGCTGAGAGGTAATTCTGGGAGTACGTGAACCTCTTCCTTGGTTCCTAGAAACGAGGGGCAGACACGAGGGTAGAAGGGCTGGTAACAGACACGGACAGGGCCGACTAGCCCTCCAGTCTCCAAGCAGGTGTCAGAAACGGCGGCATAGGGGGGACAGAATGACAGTCCCTGACAACCAGACCTCCAGAGTAACTGAACCGTGAGGGTGGCGTGGGTGTTCTCGACGGAAGCAGCCCTCTTCTAAAGGTCACGTGCTGGCAGCCTCAGCCAAGGCTTTTCCTTCGGGGTGACGGCAACAAGAGCTCTCTAGGGAAGGCGAGGCCTCCGCACTTGTGTGCAGACAGGTGCCCGGGAGCAGGTGTTGAGGATCGCTTGGCTCTCCCACGTGTGGAGGATTCACATGTAGCATGGGAACAGAACACCTCTCCCTCCGGGGTGCGACCCCCCCCCCCGTCTCCTTCCCCTCACTGGTTGACTCTCTTGTGCACGTCGCAGAGTGCCTGCTGACCTCCGGGCAGCATGGTCACGAGAGGAGAGGGTTCACCGGGTTAGCTGCATCCACTGCCTCCCTCTCTGGGCCTCTCACCTTGGCCATCTCTCGATACAGCTCCTTCTTGGCAAGCTGTGTGGAATTCAGGGTCTGGATGCTGTAGTTATAAACCGCGTCTTTGGCAGGCACTGCGATTCTGATCACCTTCACCACAGACTTCGGAGGCTTCTTGCCGACCTGGTAGACCCCGGCAATATTTTTCTGAAGAAAGAGACACCGGTCACAACCCGCACACAGGCCCCTCGACACCAGCTGCCAGCTTATGTGGAGCAAGCGGACCCCTGGGACATGGCTGTGGTTCAGGTGTCACTTCCTGAGCACCAGGGCGGCCACTCCATCCCAGAACACTGCCAGAGGGCCATCAGGTCCAACGCCTCACCGTCCGGGGTGGAACTTGGGACCAGAAAGGAGATTGGCGTAAGTAAGGTCGGCGTGACTGAAACACACAGCACCCAGCCATGGAGAGAATTTGTGGCTCAGATGGCCAGAAGTGGGAGAAGCTTCAGATTTTCATGGTATATCCCATCCTTGCCCGTGGTCACCTTTCAGTGCTGACTACATAGGGAGCGTCCCCGTCTCTCCAGAGCCCCACGGTGGTCTGTCAGCTCCCTTTGTGAATGAAAACAGCAGTGAGGAAAGAGAACAGTGCAGGGAAAGGTGGCGGGGCCCCAGGAGGAAGCTGCACTCCGTACTGTGCAGCACCCATAGCCTGCCCTTCACTTGCCTGTGCACCTCCAGCAAAGTCACCATCTTT
Source organism: Panthera leo (assembly GCF_018350215.1). Classification (NCBI taxonomy): domain Eukaryota; kingdom Metazoa; phylum Chordata; class Mammalia; order Carnivora; family Felidae; genus Panthera; species Panthera leo. Next base: position 56,486,191 of record NC_056680.1, read on the forward strand.
TGCTTTGAAGGAACTTTTTTTCTTAACCGAAGATGGTGACCTTGACTCACATACTAACCACTACTTCAGGCCAAGCCCCAGTGTCTTAGTCTCTGAGCAGTTTCCGTAAGAGAAAGCAAAGTAACCAAGGGAAAGATTAAATAAATCTGTGACTCAGACACGAAGGGAAGGTCAAGGCAGTCGGACCCGCATGGCTGAGAGCAACAGGGACTGAAGGCAAAGGCAGGCCACACGTCATCGGGTGAGGGACAAAACTCTTGCCTTGGAGCACCTTCCAGATGACCGTGCCAGACGGGCCATCTGAGCTAGGACCCTGTGGTGGCACACACATGCCTTCGTCAGAGCACTGAGTATTTGGTCCAGTTTTTCCAGTGGGAGGGTTGGTCGGAATGAGTCAGTCTGCGTCAATAAAAGTGCAAGTCCTCAGAGCTGGGGGATTACGACCTAAGGGAGTCCGCTTCTTCCTTTTATGATACTTCCTGGAGTTTGAGGTTGAAGTTCCAACCAAAAGAGATTACGTGAGGTCAAAACAGTGGTCAACGGTGTTTCTGGACGCCCGGCGTTCTCTGCCCTGGGGGTGGAGGCTGCAGGGAAAGTTGGACTCTTCAGCCAAAGTAACTAGATGCCTGAGGAGGAGGACCAGTATCCAAGACCAGAGGCACAAACTGAACTGAAGCCAAGCTATTGGAAGGGATGGGATAAAAATTGATCGTACATGCAATCCTAAAAACGGCAGACGAAAGAAACAAACACTGGGGGCAAAACACGAGAGTTGAGATCAGGGGCGTGGGCGAGTGAGACGCCGCAGAGTGAACTCGTGAACTGGAATCCAGGCTCAGACAGCAAGCCCGAGTTTAAGGAATGGGAACCAAACCCAAAATGCGTGAATAACAGAAGCCCCAAAAGGAAGGGGGAAACGAGAATCGGAACTCTTAAGAAAGCAGGAACATCGGAATAGATCAGGAAACTTCCAAGCCTGGACACACTGTTTATGAAGTGTGAGACCCCAAGAGACAGCAGGCCACCTGCGAAGGGAAAAGTACCAGACTGACCTCAGATTCTACAAGAGCAGGAAACAAGGTGGAGAACTTGAACCTAGGACTGTACATCAGTTGAGGTGAGTGTGTCAGGTGTGCAAGGCCTGGGAATTTAGGCAGAGACTTTGGAAATACACTGGGAAGAAAATTCAAAAGGGAGGAGGAAAACCCAAGAGTTTGGACAAAGGTACCAAGTGATGTTTTCTTGTCTAAAAAGGACCAGAAAAGCATAGTAACCTAGAACTGAAATTCTGGAGACTTAATATATAAAAGGGATGGTAAGGTGTGCATAGGAAAAGGAGGGCATTAATATAAAAAGTTTCAGGGGCCGCCTCTGGGTGGCTCAGTCATTTGCGTGTCCGACTCTTGATTTTTGCTCAGGGCATGATCTCACAGTTCGTGGGTTAAAGCCCCATGTTGGGCTCTGCGCTGACAGGCCGCAGCCTGCTTGGGATTTTCTCTCTCTGTGTGCCTCTTCCCCTTTTGCACACACTCTCTCGATCTCAGAATACACTTTATTAAAGTTTCAGAATTCAGTAGGAATTTACAAAAATGAATGTGGTCTTTAGGACAGCCACCTTAGAAACCAAGAATGTGTAACTCTTAAATCTTTGGTCTAACCAAAGAAAGGAAGAATTTAAAAGTGAGCCTCAAAAGCCTAATCTAACAATACTCTCAGTAAATGGCTTGCCAACTGGCAAATCTCGGACTCAATTTTTTTTTTTTTTTTTTTAAGCTAACATGCTGTCTATAAAAACTGCTTTAGGAGTGCCTGGCTGGCCCTGTCAGTAAAGCATATATGACTCTTGATCCCAGGGTCGTGAGTTCAAACCCTATGTTGGGTGTAGAGATTAATTACAAAATAAATCTTTTTAAAAAGAATGGCTTTAGACCAAAAGATACAGGGTTGCAATTAAAGGGAGGAAGAATACAAACTAGGCAAAAAGGAACCACAAAACCAAGACGAGAAAAACTGGAGTGGCATTCGGAAGACTGGAGCACATAATTCAAGATAAAAATCTATCAAGAGACCTTGTATATTGAGAAACAGAGCAAGAAGGTATAACTGTCATGAACATTTGTGCCCCTTAACAATACAGCCTCAAAGTTTATTAAGCAACTGACAGGACTGCAGAGAGAAATGGACATCTGCTTAACATCACTGGATAGTGATCAAGGAAGTCCGAATTCGAGGGGCCAAGAACCTGGAGAGAAGGAGAAAACATTGAATCCTCCCCCACCCACCCTACACAGTTTACTCTCAAGGTATTTATTTGCTGATTCCTAAATTGCTCATGAATGAGATGAATGGAGCAGACAAGAACCCAGGCAGAAAAAGCAGCCAAGATGTTCGGAGCGCCTGGGTGGCTCAGTCAGTTGAGCGACCGACTTCAGCTCAGGTCATGATCTCATGGTTCGTGGGTTCGACCCCCCACATTGGGCTCTGTGCTGACAGCTCAGGGCCTGGAGCCTGCTTGGGGTTCTGTGTCTCCCTCCCTCTCCGCCCCTCCCCCACTCATGCTCTGTCTCAGAAATAAACAGAAGACATTTAAAAAAAAAAAAACAGCTAAGAGGTTCAATGTTCAGCAGGTATTTTGGAAAGTGTCACCATGCTGGAAATCAAAAACTGGATTCCAGAGTGTGCCAAGGAGGAAGGCACCTGTTTACACCCTAAGCTTATAGTCGAAAATTCAGAAAATCTGTGCTTAGAAATAAATGCAAACAAGGGATAAGCCTTTTTAGGGGAATTTGTCCTTCATTGGCGTGCTAGAAGAAAATTAAATCCTCTCTGTAGGAAGATACAGTTTTTCCTGTACAGTGTTCACCATTTAAGGAAACACCCCAAGGCAATCTACCAATTCAATACAATCCCTATAAAAATTCGAATGGCATTTTTCACAGAAATAGAACAATTCTAAAATTTTTACCAAACCACCAAAGACCCCAAAGAGCCCAAACAATCTTGAGAAAGACCAAAGCTGGAGGCATCATTTCCTGATTCAACTATATCACAAAACTATTATAATCAAAACAGTATGGTATTGCCATAAAAATAGACACAAAGTTCAATGGAACAGAATAGAGCCCAGAAATAAACCACACATATATAGTCCATTTATAATAAAGGAGCCAGTAATATACAATGGAAAGAATGGTCTTTTCGATAAGTGGTGCTGGGAAAATAGGACAGCTGCATGCAAAAAAAAAAAAAAAAAAAAAAATTGGACCACAGTTCACACCATACACAAAAATCAAGTCAAAATGCATTAAAGACTTGGATCTAAGACCTGAAACCATAAAAATCCTGGAAGAAAAAATAGGCAGTTAACTCTTTGACATCCGTCTTAGCAATGATTTTTTTGGATTTGACAAAAGCAAAAATAAACAAGTGGGACTACGTCAAAGTAGAAAGCTTCTGCACAGCAAAGGAGGCCATCAGCAAGATGAAAAGGCAACCTACTGAATGGGAGAAGGCATTTGCAAGTGATACAACCAATAAGGGGGTTAATACCTAAACTAAATAAAGAACTCCTATAGCTCAATAGCAACAATCAAAAAACAACAAAACACACCTGATTAAAAATGGGCAGAAGTTCTGAATAAACATTTTTCCAGAAAAGATACACAAATGGCCAACAGGTAAATAAAAAAATGCTTAACATCACTAACCGTCAGGAATATGGAAATCAAAACCACCCCACACGTTTTAATGACTATTATTTAAACGACAAGAAATAACCAGTGTTGACAAGGGTGTGGAGAAAATGGGCCCCTTGCGTACCCTTGGTAGGAATGTAAATTGGTTCAGCGGCTATGGAAAATAGTATGGAAGTTCCTCAAAAAATTAATGGAACTACCATATGATCCAGCAATTCCATTACTGGGTATTTATCTGAAGGAAATGAAAACACTAACTGAAGAAGATATATGGACCTCCATGTTCACTGCAGCATTTATGATAGCCAAGACGTGGAAGCAGCCTGTGTCTATCCATGGATGAACGGACAAAGATGTGGAGTGGGGTGTGTGTGTGTGTGTGTGTGTGTGTGTGTGTGTGTGTGTTACACAATGCAATACTACTCAGCCATAAAATAGAAGGAAATCATGCCTTCTGTGACAACATGGATAGGCCTTGAGGGCATTATGCTACATGAAATAAGACTGAGAAACCTCACTTACTTGTGGAATCTAAAATGAACAAAAACACGAATTCATAAATACACAACACATTGGTGGTTGCTAGAGGTAGGGGGTGGGTGAAATTAATAAATGGTCAAAGGGTACAAACTCTTAATCATACAATAAGTAAATCATGGGGACGTGATACATAGATAGCATGGTGACTACAGTTAATAGTACTACATTGTATATGAAAGTTACTAAGAAAGTAGATCTTAAGAGTTTTCCTAAGGAAAAAAAAAATTGCTATATGTGGTGATGGGCGTTAACTGGACTTACCATGGTGATCATTTCACAATATACACAAATACTGAATCATTATGTTGTATACCTGAAACGAATAGAACATGTCGGTTATGTCTCAATTTTAAAAAACTAAGACACATGCCAAGACACAGGACCAAATAGGAAAACGAAGAGAAAAGGTAGGTAATAGAAAGAAACCCAAGATAATCCAGATACTGGAATTACAATTAATATAATAAGCTAAATGAAAAGGTGGAGAATTGAACTAGATATCCGGAATCCATATCAAATGGATTTCTTAAATCCAAATCAAATGGAAATCTTAAAATTTTTTAAATCATTAAAATTATAATTCACTGGATGGGTTTAACAGCAGAATGAACATCCACCAGAAGAGATCAATGAGTTAAGATAGATTAGTTAAAATTTGTACTGTATACTACCGTATGGTATAAATTGAAGACGCCTGGGTGGCTCAGTCAGTTGAGTGTCCTACTTTGGCAAGGGTCATGATCTTATGGTTCTTGGGTTCGAGCCCCACATTGGGCTCTCTGCTCTCAGAACGGAGCCCACTTCAGATCCTCTGTTCCCCACCCCCCCCCATCCCTCACCTGTTCATGCTCTCTCTCAAAAATAAACATTTTAAAAAATATCCAGATTGAAGAACACCCACTAAAACATGGAAAAATAAAAGCATGAGATATATAAGTAATATAAGATGTAAGTCATAGTGAAAATATCTAACGTCATTAGAATCCCAGGAGGACAGGGAGAGAGAACTTGACTAGAACAGAAGTATTTTTGAAAAGAAATACTGGTCTAGATTTTTTTTAATGTAAAGATATCAAGCCACAGATTCAATCAGCTCTACAAACCCATAGCAAGGTAAATACAAAGAAAAATACACCTAGGAGCATCATAGTAAAACTGAAAAGGAAAAGGAGAACAATTTTGGGGCAGCTGGGTGGTTCAGTCGGTTGAGCGTCCGACTTTGGCTCAGGTCATGATCTCACAGCTGGTGGGTTCGAGCCCCATTTTGGGCTCTTTGCTGTCAGTCCAGAGCCTGGAGCCTACTTTGGATTCTGTGTCTCCCTCTCTTTCTGCCCTTCCCCTGCTCATGCGCTCACTCTCGCTCGCTCACTCACTCTCAAAAATAAACACTAAAAAATTTTTAAAAAAGAAAAAAGGAGAACAATGTTAAATGCAACCAGGAGAGGACAGTATCTTCAAAAAGAGCAAAACTGACAGCTTTAAAGTGTGAAAATAACTGCCAAGCTAGCATTTTGCCAAGAAAAATGTCCCCCCAAAATTAACCAGAGAACCGTGATAAATGGAACTAATTGACACGTGTCCTCAAAATAGGACACTGAAATAACGCAAAGGCAAGCCACGCACACAGATACTTATAATGCATGTAACTCACAGCTTATCTGGATTTTTTAAAAAAAGCAAAGTCCAGATGAGCTGGAGGAAAAACTGCATTTGAACAGGCACCTCACAAAAGAAAATATACAAATAGCCGACAGTAGGTGAAAATAGGTGCTCAGTATTATTATTCATCAGGGAAAAGCACATTAGAATTAAAATGTAATACCAGTACACCTCACCAGAGTGGGTAGGACTATAAAGATGGACAAATTCAAGTGTCTGGAGCACAGATGGAAAGCTACACTCCTGTATTTGCTGGCAGAAGTGTGAAATGGCACAACCACTTCGGAAATGTGGCAGTTAAACACATGCCTACCCTATGACCCAGTAAGTTTACTCCTAGGTATATGCCCAAAGGGATGAGTAGATGGGTCCAACAAAGAGGATCTGTACAAAAACACCATAGCAACTTTAGCCATAATAGCCTCCCCCAAAATACCCTGGAAAACAACACAAATGGAAATCAGCAGGAGAACAAATAATTGTGGCATACGCATAATGGAAAACTGCACAGCAACAAATATGTAATAACATAAGTCTTTATAAATATGTTTGTGTAGCAAAAGAAGCCAGTGTGAGGATGCACGCTGTATGGTTCCATTATATAAGGTCCAACAAATAGCAAGCAAACCTATTCCATGATGACAGAATTCAAGATAGTAGTTAATTGGGAAGGAGCGTGGTACTTTTTGGGGTGATAGAAACCTTCTACCCCCTGATCTGTGTAATGGTTTCACAGGGATGTGCATAGATGGAAATGAATGAGGCTATATACTTAAGATATATGCATTTTACGGTATTTGCTTTAAAAAGTATTACCAGAGACAAAAAGAGACTTATCATATTTGTAAAAATCAAATCAACAGGATAAAGCAGTCCTAAATTTGTGTATATCTAAAACATAAGCGGGCAGATATAAGCAAAACCAGGAGAGAAGAAACAAATCCATAATCCTATTTGGAGATTTTAACAGACTTCCCCTAGTAACTGAGAGAAGAATCAGAATTTAAAGATCAGGATAGAGGTTTGAAAAACAAAACAAAGTTGATGTATTTGGAACACTGTCAACAACTGCAGGATATATTTTTTTTTTCTCAAATACTCTGGAACACTTTCCAAAACTGACCTTTTCTGGATTGTAAAATATCAACAAAGGATAGGAATTATACAGAATATATTCTCCGACAGCGGTGCGTAGAACTGAAAAACAAACAGAGGTAACAAAAAGCCCAAAGTATTTGGAAATTACAGAATATACTATTAGCTAATCCACTGATCAAACAAAAAATGAAAATGGATAGTAGAAAACATTTTTAACTGAGTCATGAAAACACAATGTATAAAAACGGGGATGCACTTGATGTTCATAGGAAATTTTTAGCCAAAATAAATACACTAAGATAATAAAATGACGCATATCTGAAAATAATCAAAACATCCATCTGAAGAAATCAGAAAAAGCAGAGCAAATTCAAGCCAGAGAAAGTAAGAAGAAGGAATAAGAGCAGAAATCAATAGGAAATAAGTGTACAATATGGAATCAAAAAACAACAGAGACACTGGTTCTTTGAAGAAAATAAGGCATTCGTAAATGCAATTTCAATAAAGATCTCAATCTCCCATAAACAAACTCATGTATGAAAAGCAACTTGATCTGACAGAATAGGCAACATAAATCATTTGGGAAGGGATGGGCATTTAAGCAAAGCGCTGGTACCATTGATCATGTGGAAGAAATGAAATTAGAGTCCTACCCTCATACAAAAAATACATTCCTGATAGATCCAAAATGTAAATATGATGAACAAAAATTTAAATCTTTTTAGAAGAGGGGTGCCTGGGTGACTCCGTCGGTTAAGCATCCGACTTCGGCTCAGGTCACGATCTCGTGGTTCGTGGGTTCGAACCCCACATCGGGCTCTGTGCTGACAGCTCAGAGCCTGGAGCCTGCTTCGGATTCTGTCTCCTCCTCTCTCTGCCCCTCCCCCACTTGTGCTCTGTCTCTCTCTCTCAAAAATAAATAAACATTAAAAAAAAAATTTAAAGAAAAAAAAGGGGGGTTGCACCTGGGTGTCTCAGGCGGTTGAATGTCCAACTTTGGCTCAGGTCATGATCTCACAGTTGGTGAGTTTGAGCCCCACGTCAGGCTCTGTGCTGACAGCTCAGAGCCTGGAGCCTGTTTCAGATTCTGTCTCCCCCTCTCTCTCTCTGCCCCTACCCCACTAGTACTCTCTGTCTCTCTCTCTCTCAAAAATAAATATAAAAAAAAACTTAAATACCAACAAGTACAAATTAAGAGGGCAAACAAAATGGAGGAAAGCCCTTCAAGCTTCAGTGAAAAACAAAAAGCTCCCACCTCGACACCGAGGTGAACACTAAGGATTAAGGGAAAGTTTTAAAAGATTCCAGAGGAGATGACAGTCTAGTTAAAAAGGAAACAGGATCAGGTGGGCATCAGACTTACCCACGATTCTTGATTTTAGAAAGCCATGGGTTTGGTGGGGGGTGGGGGGAAGGCTGCGTGCAGAGATTTGAAAGCATAATCTCAAAAACAGTTCAGGTGCTATTCAAGTGCAAAGACAATGATAACCATGGACCTGCAAGCACCCTGAAAGTTCATTATCTACAAAAACTTTCTGAAAGAAAAAAAAAATAGTAAAGCAAAGGATTACGTAGATACAACACGCACACATCATTGCAAGAATAGAAATAAGTAAAAATTTGAAGTTGGCTAGGAGGAAGACAGGACTTCTAGTATGGTGGAGTAAGGAGTCCAATCCTTCCGTCAAAAAACAATAAAACTGGACAAAACTGTCAAAAGCAACCACTGGAAACTGTCCAAAAGCATACCAAAAAACTTCAAAGTGTTTATTCATGGAAACGTGCTCAACTTCAGGTAAGAACAGGAAGAGTCAACGTCATTCCTGCCATCCCCGGGCACTTCGAGCAGTAGTTCTCCCGAGGGTGTGCGAGTCAGGAAGATCACCAGCTGCACTGCCCGCTTAAGTGCACACTTACTTGATCTGCACTGCAGCTTGCAAAGCCCACGGGCAGGGCCAATTATAAGCAACGACAGCAATCTCAGCAGCAAACCAACAGAGCAGGTGAGCTGCTCAGCAGACCTGAGGTTGCCGTCCTACGTGGCACAAGCAACAGGCAAGCAAACTAATTAATGGGGAGACACAGGAAATGAAATAGCCACCTTAATATGCTCTTCATATATCGCTTGCTGACTGCCTGCCTGCACCAGCAGAGGAGATGTGAGAGAGAGAGCAGGGGAGGGGCAGAGAGAGAGAATTCCAAGCAGGCCCCATGTTGTCAGCTCAGAGCCCAAGGTGGGGCTCGATCCCACCAACCAAGAGATCATGACCTGAGCTGAAATCAAGAGTCCCCCAACTGAGCCACCCAGGTGCCCCTACTGCAATGCATTTTAAATGTACAGTTTTCTTTCTTTCTTTTTTTAATGTTTACTTATTTTTGAGAAAGAGACAGAGTGCAAGCAGGGGAGGGTCAGAGAGACAGGGAGACACAGAATCTGAAGCAGGCTCCAGGCTCCAAGCTGTCAATACAGAGCTCAAACTCACAAACAGCAAGATCATGACCTGAGCCAAAGTCGGATTTACCAACTGAGCCACCCAGGTGCCCCTTAGGTGTCCAGTTTTCAACCAAAACTTAGGAGACATGTAAAGAAATAGTAAATTGTAAACCTTATTCAGGAAAATAGTCACTAGAAACCGTCCAGTAGGTCCAGCTGGTTGACTTTAGCAAAGATTTCGATGTGGCTATTACTACAAAAAAAAAAAACAAACCTAGAGAAAATTATTTCAAAAATTTAAAGAAAGTATACACCAAGTCAAGAAATACACAATCTGAGGGGTGCCTGGGTGGCTCAGTTGGTTGAGCATCAGATTTCAGCTCAGGTCATGATCTCACAGTTCGTGAGTTCGAGCCCCATATTGGGCTCTGTGCTGACAGCTCAGAGCCTGGAGCTTGCTTCGGATTCTGTGTCTCCCTCTCTCTCTGCCCCTCCTCTGCTCACACTCTGTGTCCCTCTCTCAAAAAACAAATAAATATTAAAAAAAAGAAATAGGCAATCTGAATTTTAAAAAGCTACAGGAAGACTCTGCAGTTATATCGTACAGTAACTGAAATGAAAAATGCAGTAGAGGGACACAACAGATTTAAGCAAAGAATCTGAACCCGAAGATAGAGATTATTCAACCTGAGGAACAGAAACAAAAGAGTATTTTTTTTACATTTGTTTATTTTTGAGAGACAGAGAGAGAGCGTGAGCAGGGGAGGGGCAGAGAAAGAGGGAGACACAGAATCCAAAGCAGGCTCTAGGCTCTGAGCTGTCAGCACAGAGCCCGACGCAGGGCTCGAACTCACAAACCGTGAGATTATGACCTGAGCCAAAATCAGACGCTTAACTGATTGAGCCACCCAGGTGCCCCAAAAGAATATTTTTTTAAATTAATAGTGCCTCAAGACATATGGGATATTAATAAGTGAACCAACATGCACATAATGGAAGTCTGAGAAGGGAGGGTGGGGAGAGAGGAAGAAGCCGCAAAAAGTATTGAAGAACTAAAGACCCGAAACATTAATCTACTGATCTAGGGAAGCTCAATAAACCCCAAGTAGGATAAATATAGAGAGATCTACACCTGTACATATTAGAGTCAAACAGTTGAAAGAAAAATACAATGATAAAAATCTTAGAAACAGCAAGGGAAAAAAATAACTCATGACTCATCATGTACAAGGAAATATGATTTAATGGCTAAACATCAACAGAAACAACAGAGACACAATGTAATAACATTTTCAAAGTGGTGAAAGAAAAAAAAGTTATTGGTAAATATACCATGAATTCTGTGTCCCGCAAAAACCATCTTTCAAAATCGAAGGTCAATAAAGATATCCTCTGATAAAGGTAGAATTTGTTGGTAGTAACCTGAAAATTATCAAATGTACCAAAGGAGATCCTTTAAAGCTGAGAATAAATGACATCAAATGGTAACTAGAATTTACATTTAAAAAATCACTGGGGTACCTGGATGGCTCAGTCAATTGAGCGTCTGACTTTGGCTCAAGTCATGATCTCACAACCCATGAGTTTGAGCCCCTCCTTGGGCTCTCTTCTGCCAGTGCAGAGCCCGTTTTGGATCCTCTGCCTTCTCTCTGCCCCTCCCCCCTCAAAAATAAGTGTTTGAAAAATCACTGGAAAAGACAAATATGTGGTAAATATAAAATATTATATACATTTTTCCTTCTCTCAACTTTTAAAAGACCTGACTGCATAAAACAATAATAACACCATATTTGGGGATTACTGCATATATAGATATAACAATAATAAAATAAAAGGAGGGGAGGAAACAGCTATATAGCAGAACAGTTTCTACATTTACCCAAATAAAGCTAGTGATAATCTGAAGTAGATTGTGCTTAAGATGCATATTATAGATGAATCCTAGAGAAACCACTAGGAAATCATTTTTTTAAGAAAAAAATCCATGAAGGAATTAAAGTGGTACAACTTTATATCTGTTCAACACAAAAGGAGGCAGTAAAGGAACAACAGAGAATCGGAATTAATATTAAATATATAAAAAACAAGACATAAATCGAACCATATCAAAAATTATATTACTCATAAATGGACAAACAGCAAAGATTGTCAGACTGGACTTTAAAAAAAGGATGCAGATATCTGCTGTCTACAGAATACGCATATTAGATGTAAAGGCACAGTTTGAAAGTCAAAGGGGTGAAAAAATATATAGTATGCAAACCAGAAAAGAGCTGGTGTGAGTACATTAATATAAGACAAAATGGTGTTTTAGACAAGACATGTTATTAGAAACAAAAGAGATATTTCATAATGATTAAAGTGTCAGTTCATCAAGAAGATATAATTATAAACACAAACACGCCTAACAACAGAGCCCCAAAAGACAATAAGAAAAATTAAACAGAATTGACAGGAGAAATAGACAATTCGACCATCAATAGAGACTTCAATACCTCAATCCAATCATTGAACCTGAGAAAGGAAAATCAATGACACAGAAGACCTGAACAACACTTATCATCCTGCCATTTATACAACATTCCTCCCAATGTCAGAAAAGTATATACTCCTTTCAAGCCTGAGGATGTATCTATGCCATAAAACAAATTGTAATAAATTTCATTCAATAGAAATCATACAAAGTACATTCCCTAGTCACAACGGAATTAAATTCAAAATTTCTAAAAGCCACAATGGAAATTATAAAATATTTTTTGGTGAATGAAATGAAAATACTACATATTAAGTTTATGGGATGCATCTAATGTAGAGTTTAGGGGGAAATTTGTAGCTGGAAACACATGCATAAAAAAAGATCCAAATCGAAAACCTGACTTTACTCCTTAAGAAACTGGAGTCACAGGGGCGCCTGGGTGGCTCAGTCGGTTAACTGTCCAACGTCAGCTCAGGTCATGATCTCACAGTTCGTGGGTTCAAGCGCCACATCGGGTTCTGTGCTAACAGCTTGGAGCCTGGAGCCTGCTTTGGATCCTCTGTCTCCTTCTCTCTCTGCCCTTCCCCCTCTCGTGCTCTTTCTCTCTTTCAAAAATAAACATCAAAAAATTAAAAAAAAAAAAAAAAGAAAAGAAACTAGAGTCACAAAATGAATCCAAATAAGCAGAAGGAAGAAATCATAATACAGTTTAGAGCAGAAAAACATGAAATAGAAAAATAGAGAAAATGAACAAATTCCAAAAATGTTTTTTCAGGGGCGCCTGGGTGGCTCAGTTGGTTAAGCATCTGACTTCGGCTCAGGTCATGATCTCACAGTTCGTGAGTTCAAACCCTGTGTCAGGCTCTGTGCTGATGGCCTAGAACCTGGAGCCTGCTTGGATTCTGTGTCTCCTTCTCTCTCTCTGCTCCTCCCCTGCTCATGCTCTCTCAAAAATAAACATTTAAAAAAAAATGCTCTTCCTGCTGTTCCTGTTTTTTTCAAAAATGGTTCTTCAAAAAGACCACCAACATTGGCAAATCTTTAGCTAGAATGACCAAGAAAGAAAAACGTACAAATTAGTAAAATCAGGAGTGATAGAGGAGACATTCTACTGACTTTACAGAAATTAAAAGGATTATAGGAGAGTACTATGAACAAGTATAGGAGAGCAAACTGGAGGGCTTACATCTAATGGATAAATTAGAAAGACACAAGTTATCAAACCTGTCTTAAGAAAGAGATATCTGAATAGACTTATAACAAATAAAGAGATCAAATCAGCCTTTTACCCACCAAGGAAAGCTCAGGCTTAGACGGAGTCACTGGTTCATTCTACCAAACAATGAGAGAATGAATACCAACAGTTCACTTGTTTCCAGAATATAGAAGAGGAGGAAACACCAACTCATTTTACAGGGCCAGTATTCCATGGGTACCAAGGTGAGACAAAGCTATCACAAGAAAAATACAAAATATTAGCAAACTAAATTCAGAAACACGTAGATAAAAAGTCATGCACCATGATCAAGTGGGATGTATTCCAGGAGTGAAAGGGTGTTTTAACGTCCAAACATCAAGTAACGTCATACACCATATGAATAAAAGACAAGAACCACAATGTGTGCAGGGGGAAGAAGGCATTTGACAGAATCCAACATTTATTCATGATGAAAACTCTCAACACACTAAGACTACAAGGAAACTTCCTCAACCTCATAAAGCGTACCCCAAACCTGTAGTTAATATCCAACTCCATGGTCAAAGATTGCTTTCCCCAAGATCAGGAAGAAAACAAGCATGTCTGCTCTTACCACTCCTATTTGACACTGACCTTTATACTACAGGTTATAGGCAGTACAAACGGAAGCGAAGGGAGGATTATAGAATGAATGCCCGCCCCCCCGACACCCCATTCATGCATTGAATCCCTAATCCCCAATGTGGCTGTATTTGGGTAAGGAAGTAATTACGGTTAGATGAGTAAGAGTGGGGGGACTCTGATCTGACAGGATTAATGTCCTTATGAGAGGAGGAACCAGGGGGCCCACTGTCTTTCTCCCCACGCCAAAGAAGAGCCACAGAGAGGGGCGCCTGGGTGGCTCAGTCAGTTGAGCGTCCGACTTCAGCTCAGGTTGTGATCTCACGGTTCCTGAGTTCAAGCCCTGCGTCAGGCTCTGTGCTGACAGCTCGGAGCCTGGAGCCTGGAGCCTGCTTTGGATTCTGTGTCTCCCTCTCTCTCTCTGCCCCTCCCCTGCTCATGCTCTGTCTCTCTCTCTCTCTCAAAAGTAAATAAACATTAAAGAAAAAAAGAAAAGAGCACACAGTGAGATGCAGCCACCTATAAGCCAAGAGAAGAGGCCTCAGAATGAGATCTACTCTACCAGCATATTGATCCTGACTTCCCACCCCCCAGGACTGTGAGAAAAGCACTTTCTGACATTTAAGCCACCCGACCGTTGTGTTCTGTATGACAATCTGCATAGACTAATGCAGGAAGGAAGGGTATCCAGCTTGGGAAGGAAGAAGTAAAGAGATCTTTATCTAGGGATGACATGATCCAGTTTCCAAAGATTTCAGGATACGAAATCAATATACAGAAGCCAACTGTATTTCTGTTATTGCAACAATTCAAAAATTAAATAATTCAGCTCATAACAGCAAAGATTTCATCAGGTGTAAGGCCTTTGTGTGACAGCTACAGAGCTTCCTGAAGGATATTACAGAAGACCCAAAAGAAGTCTAGACGTTCCATGTTTATGAATTACAAGCCTCAAAACTGTCAATATGGCAATTCTCCCCGAAACTGATCTACATATTCAATATAAGCCTCAGGAAAATCCCCACAAGTTGTTTTTTTTTTTTAATAAATTGGCAAGGTGATCCTAAAATTATATAGAAATGCAAGGGACCCAAAATAGTCTAACAATTTTGAAAAAGAAGTTAAAAGACTTTATACAACCCAATTTCAAAACTGCCTGTAAAGCTATAGTAATCAAGATAATGTGGGGCTCGTGTAAGGACAGGCATCTAAGTCAATGGAGTATAACAGCCTAGAAATAAACCTCTGCATTTCTCATCAATGGATTCTTAGGGACGGTGCGGGGATAGTTCATCTTTTTGAAAAGCGGTGCTAAAACGATTGGATATCCACATGCAAAAAAGATGAATTTAGACCCTTACCTTCCATTATGCATGCACACAAAAAATTGGTGAAGATGCTTTAAAGTCTAAAAGTAAGCCAAAACTCCAAATACCCTAGAAGGCAGCACAGGAGAAAATCTTTGTGAGCTTGGGTTAAGCAGAGCCCTGAGTTATGTCACCAAAAGCATGATCAATAAGACAAAGACACTGATAAACTGGAATTCATCAAAATTAAAAGCCTTTACACGTCAAGAGTTTTTCCTACCACAATTAAGAAAGAGACAAGCGGGGCGCCTGGGTGGCGCAGTCGGTTAAGCGTCCGACTTCAGCCAGGTCACGATCTCGCGGTCCGTGAGTTCGAGCCCCGTGTCAGGCTCTGGGCTGATGGCTCGGAGCCTGGAGCCTGTTTCCGATTCTGTGTCTCCCTCTCTCTGACCCTCCCCCGTTCATGCTCTGTCTCTCTCTGTCCCAAAAATAAATAAAAAACGTTGAAAAAAAAAATTAAAAAAAAAAAAAAAAGAAAGAGACAAGCCACATATACAGAGAAAATATTTGCAAATCATAGTTCTGATTAAGCAACTATATCCAAAATAAAGATCTCTTACAATTCAACAAGAAAACAACCTGAATTTAAAACATGTAAAATATATGAATAGCTACCAGAGATATATAAATCATTAATAAGTACATTAAGAGATATCCAATGGGTATCTGGGTGGCTCAGTTGGTTAAGCGTCTGACTCTTGATTTCAGCTCAGGTCATGATCGCACGGTTCATGGATTCAATTTGACCTGGCATCAGGCTCCACACTAGCAGTGTGGAGCCTGCTTTGCATTCTCTCTCTCTCTCTTTCTCTCTCTCTGCCCCTCTCCAGCTCATGCCCTCGCTCTCTCATAAATAAATAAATAAATAAATAAATAAATAAATAAATAAATAAATAAATGAAAAAAAAGACTGACAGTAACAAGTGTTTGCGAGGATATGGAGAAACCAACTCTTGGAGTGCTTTTTGTGGTGTAAAATGGTACAACTTCATTGTCAAACTGCTTGAAAATGTCTTAAAATGTTAAATTTACCACATGACCCAGCAATTCTCTATCTAGGTTTCTACTTGAGAGAAATGAAAATACATTTTCACATAATGATCTGTATGCAAATGTTCAAACCAGCGATATTCATAAGAGTCCCAAACTAGAAACAATACAAATTTCACCAAGTGGGGAATGAATAAGTAAACATGTGATACACCCATGGGTGCCTGGGTGGCTCAGTTGGTTAAGCATCTGACTCTTGATTTGGGGTCAGGTCATGATCTCACAGTTCGTGAGTTCAAGCCCCGCATCAGACTTCACGCTGACAGCATAGAGCCTGCTTGGGATTCTGTCTCTCTCTCTCTCTGCCCCTCCCTGCTCGCTCTCTGTCTCTCTCTCAAAATAAATAAATACACATTAAACAAAACTTTCAATGCGATACATCCAATCAATGGAATACTATTCATCAATTTTAAAAAGGAACTATTGATACATTCTGCGACATGGATGAAGGTCAGATTATACTCAGTGAAAGAAGCCAGACACAAAAGGTCGCATGTTGTCTGATTCCATTTACATGAAATGTCTAGAAAAGGCAAATCTGTAGAGACAAAAAGTAGATCAGTGGTTACCTGGGGCTGGAGGTGGTAACAGGGATTGACTTCAAACAGCAATAGGGAAAAATTTTATGGGGATGGAAATGTTCTAAAACTGGATTGTGTTGTACACAACTCCACAAATTTGCTTAAAAATTACTGATTTATATACACTTACAATGATTAAATTTTATGGTATGTAAATTATATCTTAGAGTAAAAATAGAAAAATTAAGTTATGGCTGGGTTTCAATGATTCAGTATAGCATGGATAAGCTACTTAAGGCCATTTGAAATTAGCAATAACTGAGATAATAGAAACAATATTTCCAAGTGGTTTCAATAAAATACAGATGATAGGAAGATATTAATTGTACAAACATATTACAAAATTCTAAACAGGCATATTTTTATAAAATCTTCAAGGCCCTGTGTTAAATGGCATTAACACAACAGTGTTAACCCATAAATGAATGTGATACATTTGTGTACTTGAATGCATGTGTGCGCAAGTGTGTACCTGTGTAAGTGCATTGAGAAGGTAGAATAAGGGGGTCAGGGAAGACTTCTCATAGACTCAGTGGTTTGACTTTTTTCTAGGACTGTATCTAGGTCTTGTTTTGTTCTGAAATTTCTAAGACATTTCAGGCAAATAACAATCGCAACATACAATACATGTAACACTTTACAGAATGTGGCCAAGGATGTGTACAGAGGAAAATGTGTAGCCTTTCTTATTAAATAAGGAAGAATAAAAATGAATGAAATAGTCAACTCAAGAAGCTAGGAAGGTGCAGCCACTGTGGAAAACCGTATGGAGGTGCCTCAGAAAATTAAAAATACGACTACCATATGATCTAGTAATTCCACTACTGGGTATTTACTCAAAGAAAATGAAAACACTAATTTGAAAAGATACATGCACATCTATGTTGACTGCAGCAGTATTTACAATAGCCAAGATGGGGAAACAGCCCAAGTGTCCATCAACTGATTAATGGATAAGGAGATGTGGTATATATGTACAATGGGATATTACTCAGCCATGAAAAAAGAATGAGATCTTGCCATTTGCAATAACATGGATGGGGTTAGAGAATATAATGCTAAGTACAGTAAGTCAGAGAAAGACGAATACCATATGATTTCTCTTATATGTAGAGTCTAAAAATAAAGCAAATGAACAAACAAACAAAAAACAAATAGACTCTTAAAAACAGAAAACAAACTGGTAGTTTCCAGAGGGGATGTGAGTGGAGGGATGGGTGAAATAGATAAAAGGGATTAAGAGGTACAAATGTCCAATTATAAAATACATAAGCCACAGAGATTCAAATTACGACATGGGGAATATAGTCAATAATATTGTAATAATGTTTTTTGGTGACAGATGGTGACTACACTTACTAACCGTATGCCAATTATACTTCAATAATAAAATTTAAAGAAGCTAGAAAGAAGAGAAAAAGTTTTAAAAGATGATAAAAGATAAAAAGCTGAAGTTAATTAGAAAACAGACCAGAGAAAAAGCAGATTGATGAATCCAAGAACTGGTTCTTTGGAAAAAACCAAAAACCTGAACACAAATGGGAAAACAACTTCTTTGCTGGTTCTCATAATATCCACTTGCAAAGCTCACAAACTTCTTTCTGAACTTTTCTCTCCCTGGAGATTGGGGGGAGGGAGGTGCTTCACACAGACCGTGGGCGGACAAGTTCAAGTCATACCTTGGATGTCAGTGTTTTAAGCCTTCTTGGTGGCTGTGGAGGGAGGGAGATTTTCCTTAGCGCCCAGCCTTCAAGGTGAACTCCGGGGCCAAGGTAAAGGTGACAACACCTAAGAGCGTTCCTTTTCACTTTCAGGAACGATGGGTACCTGACGGCTGGGAGTGAACGCTTCTGACCTGGTTCAGCCCCCAACCCGGCACCTCTTACGCAACCTGCCCGGGATCCCAGGAGAGCAGGTACAGGAACTGGTCATCTGCCCTGTATCCCCTGTGGTGACTGGACAGCCCAGGTGGGGCAAAGGCCTGGGACCCCTGACCCGGGGAGGAGAGAGTGCCCACCTGGATCAGGCTGCGCTCCTGGCCTCTGTTCTTTAGCGCCATGGCGTTCCGCCACCGCAGATACTTCTCCTGGTGGGCTTGGATCTCATAACCGAGGTCGGATTTCTGAGCTCGGAAGTCCTCGAGATTGGGGGCGGGAGGAGTTGGCAAGACCAACAATTTTCCATCTGTGAGGCCTTCTTGCGAAATGGGCAGCCCCAGCTCTTGGCTCAAGTCTTTTACCATGGCGGAGGATGGCAGCAGGTCTCCTGTGATCACCTCCCTGAGTTTGCTGCTGTGATAGCAGATGCAGTAGATCCTGAAACGCAGAGGGCCCCCCCGCCACAACACAGCCTCGTCTAACCTTTCAAGATGGGCGAAAGCGGCCCCATTTCACAACACCAAAGGAAGCTCAGAGGTTGGCCAGCTGGTCCCAGATCACAGACCTCATACGTGCAGTTTAGACTCCACTCGGACGAGCCCACAAAACGCAATGCCCCCTTTCCGCTCTCCTCCCAGCCCCCAGAAGTTAAGGGCTTTCCACAGTCCACTCTGATTATTTTTCTGCTACCGTGGCCTTATTCCACGCCTGTCACCAACCTGCGCCCCATCAGGGTATAGCCCCAACCAGCTAGCTGGTCAGGGGTGTGGATCTCAGAGCTCCTGCCGCAGGAGGAAGGCAGTACACACACAGCCTCGTGTCTCTGCAAAGCTCAGGACTGAGCGGCCACCACCCACACCCCCCTTCCCACGTCCCCTGCCCTGAGACTCCTCCTCGCTGCCCTCTCCCGGGGTGGGGGGGGGGGGCGGTGCACCTTGGGCACTTGGCTGACGCTGATGTTCTACAACATACACATAGCAGCTGTTACTTGCTGCTGTCTCTGACACTCCCAAGGTCCACCGCAAGGGGGCATGCCTGAGGATGGCGGGCTCTGCCTCTCACCCGCTGAGCTCTCTGGCCACCATGGGACCTTGCAGATGGGAATAAAGCCACGATGGGGACAGCTGCCCAGGATGCAGCCAGCACTTCATAAATAGCGGTTTTCTTCCCTTTCCCTAACACCCACCCACCCCCACTACTTCCTGTCACCAGCAGGGCAGGACAGGGCAGGGTCCAGCCTCCTCTGACTGACTGCCAAAGCTCTGGACACCCCCATGTCCCAGCACCTCCCCACCATGAGCCTGAGGCCCACTGCACACATGACCCTTCCTGAGTTGCAGCTTCGGCCTACTGTTTCAGGGCTACCCTGCCTAGCCCCTCAGGCAGACCCGTGCATGGAGAAGTGGGAAATAATAGGACTAAGTCCTCTTTCTCCGCTTCCGGGCTCTCTCCCTTCCTCTCTCTTGCCTCTGCCCTCTCCTTCATTAATACGTTCAATCAGCTGGGCGCCACGTCTCGGCCACGGCTGTTGCTGCTTTTAAAGGTGTAAAGAGACAGTCGGTACCCCTGCCCCAGACGGCAGTGAGAGGACTTGTCCACCTGATGAATGCCTGCTCACTGACATTCAAGGTCAGCCTTTCCTGACCTCCCGAAAGAACCAGCCACGGTCCTTCGCTGCCCCCACGAAGCCCGGCACAGGCTGGCCAGGGTCCCAGGAACCCCACCGCACTATGCTTTCTCCGTCTCTGCTTCCAAACTGGGTGTGCCTCGTTCGGCCCCACTGCTACCGGGCAGTGGCTGTTCCCTACGTGAAGGGAGGAGGTCCTCCTGGAGCACGAGCCGTGCTCAACCCAGCAGGAGGAGCACACAGCTTCCCAGGGTTGAGCACAGATTAAGGCATGCCCTGTTTAAGATCTAGATCTTTGGAGGATGCCTTTCTGACGGTGGCTTTCTGGACAGGCCGCTGGGGAAGAAGCCAACAAAAGCAAACATCCAGTTGGTAGAGACAACTGCTGCAGGCCTGGTGGATGTGGTTCTGGTCCTCATCACTCACTGGGAAAAGGGGTTTTAACCACCACCCCCCCCCCCCACTGCTCACGCTTTTCTAGGCTATTCCCCAAGAGCAGCAGAGAGCTTCATGTGACCCGTGTTCAAGTCAACCGCCCTCCCTTCCCCAGTGCGATTCCAAAACCCCCTCGGTGGGGGGGCATGACAGAAGCTCGGGGTCCCTCAGAACCGTGCTACACTCCTGGTTCGACTCCTTTGGGCATGAAGAGTATCAACAACTGCCCCTGGAGGGGCCCCCCCACGAGGCCCCGGCGCCCACCCCGAGGGAGGGGACCTTCATCTCCGTGGCAGCCCGGCACACCTGGTCAGGGCCTGGAAGGTCTTCTCTGGAACGGTGTTGCGGACGTAGAGCACCGAGTGCTTCATGAGCTGCGACAGCGGCTTGAAGAGGTGCACTTGGTACAGGACGGTCTCCAGGTCTGCGTACAGGCGGTGGCGAAACAGTAACGTGGAGTTGTAGAGCACCTTGCATTTCCCGTGTTCTGCTTTGGTGTTTCTGCAAGGAGCCCGCAGGGCGGGGTTTTACCAGCACCGCTCTGCAGGCCCCCAGAATGCTCCGCGGTTTTGCCCTTTGGCAAGAGCCTTTTCCTTTTCTTTTCACTTGTTTAAAAACACACAAGCATAGAGGCGCCTGGGTGGCTCAGTCGGTTGAGCATCCGCCTTCGGCTCAGGTCATGATCTCACAGCTCATGAGTTCGAGCCCCGTGTCAGACTCTGTGCTGACGGCTCAGAGCCTAGATCCTACTTCAGATTCTATACCTCCCTCTCTCTTTCTCCGTCCCTTCTCTGCTCATGCTCTGTCTCTCTCTCAAAAATAAATAAACATTAAGAGGTACAAACTTCTAGTTATAAAATAAATAAGTCACAGGGATGTAATGTGCAGCACAGGGAATAGAGTCTATAATATTTAATAACTTTGTACGGTTACAGATGGTAATCCGATCTACCATGGTGATCATTTTGCAGTGCATACAAACATCAAATCACTGTCCTGTACACCTGGAACTAATATAATAGTGTAAGTCAATTATAATTCAATTAAAAAGAAAAGAAGACTTGGGGCGCCTGGGTGGCTCAGTCGGTTAAGCGGCCGACTTCGGCTCAGGTCATGATCTCGCGGTCCGTGAGTTCGAGCCCCGCGTCGGGCTCTGTGCTGACAGCTCAGAGCCTGGAGCCTGTTTCAGATTCTGTGTCTCCCTCTCTCTCTGACCCTCCCCCGTTCATGCTCTGTCTCTGTCTCAAAAATAAATAAACGTTAAAAAAAAAAAAATTTTTTTAAAAAAAGACTTATGTCCACGTAAAAACCTGTACGTCATTGTTCATGGCAGCTTCATATGTAAAAGTCCAAAACTGGGAATAACCAAAAGGTCTCTCAATAAATGGATGGTTCAACTGTGGTACATCCATTTCATGAAATACTAATCAGCAACAAAGAGGAATGAGCTATTGACATACACAAAAGCTCGCATGGACCTGTCACAATCTATACTGAGTGGAGAAAACCCAATCTCCTAAGGTCATACACTGTATGATTCCATTAATATGCAAGATTATACACAGACGAAAAAATTAAGGAAGTGGAAAACAGGACGGAGAAAGAGGGTGGAACTTCATTAGCGTAGTGGTCTTACAAATTTGTATTTGACCAACTGGCACAGACAACACACACAGTGTATTGGTATCAGCGTCCTGGTTTAGATATTGTACTGTACTTAGGTAAGATGTAACCACTGTGGGGAAAGGGTATGTGAGATCTCTGCGACATTCTTTAAACTTCCTGTGAATCTATAAGTATCTCAAAATAAAAAGTTGAGGGGCGCCTGGGTGGCTCAGTCGGTTGAGCATCCGACTTTGGCTCAGGTCACCATCTCGTGGTTTGTGAGTTCGAGCTCCACGTCAAGCTCTGTACTGACGGCTCGGAGCCTGGAGCCCATTTCAGATTCTGTGTCTCCCTCTGTCTCTCTGCCACTCCCCTACTCGTGCACTCTCTCTTTCTCAGAAATAACCATTAAAAAATGTTTCAGAAAGTTGAAAATGTACACAGATTTTTAATCCAGCTGGAATTGATATGTGTGAATGGTTCGATGTAGGAAATTATTTTCCTTTTTTCTTCTGGATAAACAATTATCCCAACACCATTTTTTGAAAACATTTTCTCCTTTCCTCAGTTTTTTTTTTTTTTGCCCACTAGAGGTACTTTTCTTTTTTATTTATAACGTTTATTTATTTTGAGAAAGAGAGAGAACATGAGCAGAGGAAGGGCAGAGAGAATCCCAAGCAGGCTCTACACTGTCTGCGCAAAGCCCAACACGGGGTTTGAACTCACAAACTGTGAAATCATGGCCTGAGCCGAAACCAAGAGTTGGTCACTTAACCCAACTGAGCCACCCAGGCGCCCCCCAGAGGTATTTTTCAATTGAGATTTAATTCACACTCCATACAATTCATTCGTTTAATGTGTATACTTCAATCGTTTTTATTCATGAACCATGAGATTATGATCTGAGCAAGAGTCAGATGCTTAACCAACTAAGCCACCCAGGTGCCCCCCTAATGGCTATTATAATCTTGTTATAAAGTTATATACTGTTTAGCATGGATATATAGTCTCATTTACCTTGGGCATTTACCTCGGAGTGGGGCTGCTAGGTCAAATAGTAACTCTTTTGAGGAACTGCCAGACTATTTTCCAAAGTGACTACACCATCTAATTCACCTAATTCTTACCAGCAGTGAATAACAATTCTGATTTCTCCACATCCTTGTCAACACTTGCTATAATCTGACGTTTTAATTCTAGCCAGACTAGTGGGTGTAAAGTGATATTGCGTTATGTAAATTCACACTTTTAATGCATTTAAAATTCATTCCCACTGATTTTTCAATCTGCATATGTCATATGTCAAGTTACCACTTACATGTAGGTCTCTTTTTGGATTTTCTATTACATCTCATACATCTGCTTGTCTATCCCTGAACCAATACATGATCTTAATCACTGTGGTTTTATCATGAGTCCCGATATCTAGTAAAGTTCTCCCATCTTGTTCTTATTCAAGAATGTATTTTTTGCAGGCTGATGTAAATTCATAAATCAGCTTTTCAAGTTCCATACTTTTGAAAAAGTGGCATTTTTAAATTGATATTGCATTGAATCTATATATCCAATTTGGGGATAACTGACACCTCTACATTATTATGTGTTCAAATCCATGAACATGGTATGTCTCTTCGCTTATTTAGGTTTTCTTTAAAGTGTCTAAAAGTTCCATAGTATTCATGATAGAGGTCTTCCACTCCTTTATGTTGAATTTATTCATGCAAATTTCATATTTTTATGATACTTAAAAGTATTAACTTTTTTAAAAATGACTTTTGTATGTAGATAGTATTCAGACATTCAATAGATTTTTACATTAACTTTTATATCCAGAAACCTCTAAACTATCTCCTCTGAAAACATTTTTATATATTTGGAATTTCTTGTACATATTTAAGTTTACTGACATAGTTTACAATGCTTATTTCAATCTCTGCAACATCTATCAATCATTTTCATCCTTTCTTCTTTTCTAATGTAAGTATTTAAGTCTATAAAGTTTCCTCTAAATAACACTTTAACATTACCCCACAAATTTAGATATTATACTCTTTTCATTAGTGTTCAATTCAACAATGTCTAAATTATATTACAATTTCTCTTTTGACTCATGGGTTACTTGGAAGTATTTGCTAATTTCCAAGCATGTAAAATTTTTTCTTGGTTAGTAATTTATTTGTAGTTTAATTTAACTGGGGTCCATGAACATACTTTATATCATTTCTCCTACTGGGAAAAAACTGTTCATTGAGATACAAGATCATACCATACCCCCCAACTTAGCCAAACTACAAAATTTGAGGTCATAGTCCCCAAAACTACCCTGATTTCTGATACCAACTGAAGTTCAGGGGGTTCCTAATACCACCCCCAGGCTTACCGATTATTCAACTTATTGAAAGCTGTTATACTCACAAAGCTTATTACAAGGAAAGGATACAGATTAAAATCAGCCAGAGGAAGAGACACAGGGCAGGGTACAGGATGGTTCCAAACACCAAGATTCCATTGCTCTTTCCTCATGGAGTCAGGATGTATCACCCTTATGACACTGATGGGACAATATGCAGAGAGAAGTTCCCCCAAGCCCTAGTGTGTAGAGTTCTTATTTGGGCTCCATTACAGGGACATGACCAATTTACTGCTTGATTGCCCACATAGCAATCTCAGTCTCTAGACCAACCAACACTGCAAGACCAAAGCCCCAATCCTAACTCACACTGTTGGTCTATCTGGCATGGTCAGCCTCTATCCTATGATTGTCAGGTGAGGCTGGTCCCATTCTAAGATCTAGTGCAGTCAGCCCCCATCCTAAACAAAGGCACTTATATATGGTATGACATATGTCACCTCCCAGAAGCCAAGGAAGGGCAAAGGCCAGACCTTTTAGGCAAGGCCAGATTCTTCACCGCACACTGTAAGTCTGCCCTTTTTAATTGTAACAATTCAATGGTTTTGAGTATATTAACAATGTTGTGCGATCGCAAACATTAATTCTAGAAAATTTTCATCACCCCAAAAAGAAACTGTACCCATTATCGGTCACTCCCCACTTCTCCCTCATCCCTCCCCTGAGACCTTGGGAACCACTAATCTTCTGTCTCTGTGGATTTGACTATTCTAGGTATTTCGCATAAACAGAATCATTCAACATGTGGCCTTTTATGCCCAGCTTCTTTTACTTGGTATGTTTTCAAGCTTCATCCATGTTGAAGTACGTGGATCAGTACTTCGTTCCTTTTTCATGGCTGAACATTATTCATGTGTATGGATATATCACATCTTGTTCATTGGTTGCAGCACATTTGGCTTGTTTCCGCTTTGTGACTATTATAAATAATGATGCTGTGAACATTCCTGTACAAGTTTTTGCGTGGACCTATGTTTTCAGTTCTCTTGGGCAGGTAACTAGACATATTGCCAGCTTCTCCACAGTGCCTCTTGGCCCACTAGCACATTAAGACAGGTCCCCGCAGGGCCGCTCTTCCCTCCTGGGTGGATGCACTCAACCTCAGGACTACCTGCTATTGTCATCATCTGGGTCCTGGGGCATCTGAACTCCAAAGACAGAGAGAGGGTGTTCCCAGACTAAAACAGGGAGGTCCTTTTAACCCGAACTAGGATACATGCAAATAATAAAAGGAAAAGAGAATTGTCAGGAAACCAAAACTAAAGAATGGAAGGACCATAAGGGGCCACCTGCTCTAGCCCCAAATCAGACACTTGAATTGCCTCTCCAATATCCCCACTGAGCAGTCATCAGGTGCTCCTGGAGGCCATCAGGGAAGGGAAACCCTCTGCACCTGAGGCAGTTTTCCCAGCCCCAAAATAATCAGAAAGGTCTTCCTTGGGGTGAGTTGAAATCTATTTCCCTGTAGTGTCCATCTTATGGCCATAAAGAACATTCTTCTCCCTGTTAGCCAAGTAGGCCCCTCAGAAGTGTGAAGGCAGACCCATTTTCCTCAACCATCCTCTCTTCTAGATGCCCCTAAAGTCTTTTCTTCATCCAAAGGCAAGCAACTGCTTCTGTGATCAAGGCCAAGTACAGAGCCCTGTAAAGTGCTTTACAATAAACCCCAAGAGGAGCTGAATCAGCATATCCTTCTCACAGATGAACATACTGAACCTGATCCTGGCTTCAAAAGATTTCCCCACTCACTCAGCATCCAGACATGATGACTTTTACATGAAACACAAAACCACGCACTCACCGGCTTTGATGGCTGTCCCACAGCCGCTTCAAGCCTTGGTCAGCCAAACCTTCCAGAATGAGAAGATGGATCTTCCCATCCAGCAGGTGGAAGCCAGTGAGCACATCCAGGTCCTGCCTTTCCTGGATCCTCATGTGCATCTTAAAGGCAGACAGAATCTGCTGGATGTTCCCAGCAGAGTAGGCGTCCAGATCAAGGGCCTTGGCATTGATCATGGAGATGTCCTGCAGCAGGCTGGAGAGGAGGGAGATCTTTCTGGAGTCAAACACGAAAATGATGCGGCCAAACAGGGTGCCTGTAAGTTCAGGGTCAGGGGCTTCGGCGCTGGCCCGCAGTGGCACTGCAATGTCCACCCGCAGCTTGAGCTGGGAGTTGGCTTCGAGGTAGTTGCCCATGGGCACTGAGCTGTGCTGAAAGCCATCTGTGGGGACCCGAAACCCCACAACCTTCCTGCTCCTGCCATCTCGGCCATGATGTGTGGGCTTGGGCTCACACCTGTGGATGGGGACAACCAAGTTCAAGTACTTGTGGCCAAGGAGAAGGTCGGCAAAACTGACCTTGGCAACCCCATAAGGGTCCCATATCTTGTTTTGGGATTCAAAGGGGTTGTTCTCTGTCTCCTCCGGAGAGATGAGGGCCTGGAGGTTGAGGTGTGAATCCAAGGGGTCATCCCCAAACAGGGTGGGCTTCCAGGAATACTCTTCTAACTTGCGGTCCCTGTCGTGAACCTCCACAATCATGGGGGGCCCCTCCAGGTATTCCCTCAGGTCACTGGGCTGCATTGGCCCAAGAAAGATGACATTGATGTCCTGGAAGTAGATGTGTACTCCATGGGGCTTCCCCTCCGTCTTGTGAACTGGAGTCTTAAAGAACTTGTACTTGCAGTACACGGGGGTGCACAGCCTCTAGGAGAGAGCGAGGTGACGACAGATCACCAGGATGCAGTGGCAGTCACCCTGCCTCCTCTTTAAAGGAAGAATCCCACACGGGCTCAAATCCTAATGTCGCATTTGTCACCTGCAGCCCCTGTGGCCTGGATTTCCTCATCCACAAATACTGATGAAAAGCCTGCTCTGCCAGGTAATCCCTGGGATTAGGTGATATATGTGAAAGATGGTGGCTGACACAAGACAAGGGCTTAATAAGTATTAAGTCACTATTTCCTCCTCCCAAACTGAGTGTCATGATGACAGTCCACGTGCATTTTGCACACCTGTATTTTTACTTCCAAGCCCAGGGCTAGGTGCAGAAAAGGTGGAGGTAAGTGGTTTTTAGAAAAGGTAATCCATATTTCCCAGACATCCATCTGGAGGGCTGGCATGGGCTCACCTTCAGCATATCACTAGGTATTCAAGGAGAAAGATACAAGGTGAGGAAAGGCTCAGAGGTTTGGGGCTTAAGAGGGCATGGAGAATGAGATGGAAAGGAGGGACAGAAAACAGGGAATCTTGCAACTTTTAACCTTGGGGCTAAGATTTTATTATCAAAAGTTATCCCTTATGCAAGTTTATGATCTGAATTCATACTCCAAGTGTACTACTTATTTTACACAGAAACTGAAAATTACTTTTAAATAATCCTGGGCTGGTATGCTCCCAGGTACCTGGGAGAAGCAATCAAGAAACCTAGAGAAATCCACATTCAACCTTGGCCTCAAAGAACCCCCACAGATAAAGTCCAATTAAATGTGAGCTCATAGTAAAAAATCACAAAATAACTAAGGTAAAAGGTACTACTAGCAAAATTGGTTGCACAAAGGCATAAGATATTAGAACGATCAGATACATATAAACTAAATATATTTGGTTATGTGTATAAAAAGGAATATCAAGGTCAAATCTATTGTATTTCAATTTACTGGTGATGAATAAAGATATCACCTAGAATACCATAAAAACATAAAATGCCTAGAAAGAAATGCAATAAAAGATGTGTAAGACCTGTACACACTGAAAACTACAAACTATTGCAGAAAGAAATTAAAGAAAATCTAAATAGAGAAATACACAGTTTTCATGGTCAGAAAAATGCAATTAATTCTAGATGAATCATAGACCTAAATACAAAAGCTGAAATCTTACATCTTCTAGAAGAAGACATAGGAGAGAATCTTCATGAACAAAGGATAAGATCTCTTTGACAGGACACAAAAAAGCACTAGTTATAACAGCCAGAGCTAATAAAATTGACTTTGTCAAATAAAGCCGAGTCCTCAACTGGCATAAAATATGGGCAATACCTAAACATCTGATAAAGGACTTGTATGCAGACTATAAAAAGAACATCTATAAAACAATAATAAAAAAGAAAAATTAAAACTGGTCAAGATGAACTTTAAAATTTGGTTAAATGGAGTAAGCACATCCGCCATGTATCTCCCAGTGAATGCAACCAAAAACTGTAGACAGAATGCATGGAGCTGCTGTCAGAGGTCTCTGGAAAGTAAAAGGTAATGGGCAGATTGCAGAAAGAGAACAAACTCAAAGTACAACCAATCTAGCTGTGAGTTTCCTGGATTTTATCTTCCTCCTGTATGTCACAGACTGGATTCAAAAGGAAGCCTGAATCCCAGAATTGTGCACCAGGCATTGACTGTCAGAGCTCTAAGAGAAGCCCTTTCTTTCTGTTCTAAAGAATGGGAGGAGGGACTCCCCCCCCCCCCCCCCCGCCACTACAGGATACAAAGAGTAGAGGTTGGGGAGGATCTCCTGTTGTTTTTCTCTCCTGGCTCTGCCCTCATTCAAGTTCAAGTTCCAACACTGCAATCTGATGGCAGTGGCAGCAACTGGGCAGGCACTGAAAAATCTTTTGTTTGTTTTTTTGAAGGTTTTAAGTAATAAATACACCCAACGTGGAGCTCAAACTTACAACCCTGAGATCAAGAGTCGCATGCTCTACCAACTGACCCAGCCAACCACCCCAAAGGCACCTAAAAATCCGAAAGAGGGAAATCCTCTTTGACCAAAGTAACTGTGATACAAAGTGTGTGGCACACCCTCGCTATTGTTTTTACTCTACATGTCTTCCCACCACCTATTCTCAGAAGCAGTCCAAGTCCCAGGAAAGGCATGTTAGAGTGGAAACACTAAAGATACACCTTTCAAGCCAGCAGACCAGGAAGAGGATTCCTTAGGAACTGGAGAGTGTAGATAGGAGGAAAATCAAGAAAAGGATTCCATAAAGCTATGTGTAAACTTGGGCTTATACCTGAACTATGCATGTGTGGATCTGGCCTTAAGCAGCATACCAGGGGTTCTGAGAACTGAACTATAGAGAGACCACTGCACAGGTCTCAGACTAGCCCCTGAGTAGTGCACATGCAGCACAGGCTTAAATATCACTACAAAATCTTTGAATACTGAATTGGCCTTAAAACCACAGCTACAGAAGGTAAACTGGAAATTACACCTTCACCCTAACTGTGGTTATTATCTAATAAAACAAAGAAATCAACATTCTCCATAGGATTTAAAAAGACTCAGGGGCTCATAACATAGTATTTAAAATGTCTAAGATATAATCCAAAATTACTGGACATACAAAGAACTAGGAATGTTGACCAATTATCAGGGGGAGAGACAACCAACAAATGCCAGCTCTGAGATGACATGAATACTGGAGTTATCAGATGAAAACTTTAAGACCACAATTATAATCATTCTCCAACAAGTAACTGCAAACATTTTTGAAACAAATGGAAGGTAACCAGTCTCAGCAAATAGAAACAATAACAAAGAACCAAAGGGAAATTTTAGAACTAAAAAATATAACTGAAATTAAATATTTGCTGGATGGCCCAAAGAACAAAATGGAGATGGCAGAGGAACAAGTATGTGACCTTGAGGATAGATCAATAGAAAGTATGCAACCTGAACACATAGAGAAAGAAAGACTGAAAATTAAAAGTAAACTGAGCCTCAAGGACCTGTGGGACAATATGAAAAGGTCTCACATTTGTATCATCAGAGCTCTAGGAGAAGAGAAGAAACTTGTATAAAAGATATCTGAGGAGGCTGGGAAGATGGCAGAGTAGGAGGACCCTAAGCACACACCTCTTCCCACAGATACAACGAGATAACGCTCACATCAGTGTAAATAACCCAGAAAATGATCTGAAGACTAACAGAACAACTCCACAACTAAAGGTAGAGAAGAGGTCACATCAAAGAAGGTGGGAAGGGAAAAGACATGGTTTGGGAAAGAGACGAACTGTGTCCGTATGTGGTGGGGAAGGAGCCAATGTTGCAGAGAAGGCCAAAAAATAGACTTTCACACCAGGGAGCCCACAAAGGGAAGACGAATCCGCATAACATGTGGTATTGAAAGAAAGAGGGGCTGAGTTTTGTGAGTGAGACTTAAAGCCTAGATTTTAGAAATCAGTAGGTTCAGCCCTGGGAGAGCCCAGAAGACATTAGAAAGTAGAGTTCTCACCCTTAAAGAGACAGCATGACAAACAACCCAGGCAGACACAGCCTAGAAGCAGCAGTTTGAAAAATGCCAGGGGTGGTGGGGGTAGAGAAGAGGGAGAGTGATTCACTCATCAAAATCATGGCCCAGAGAGGCAGGGATAACAGGGAAACCTCTCCAGGAACAAAGGAGCTGGCAGATGCCATTTCCCTCCCCTACCCCCAGCAAAAACATACGGCCACCTGCGGGAACTAGTGCATCACTGACACTCACTACCTAACTGGCTTACACCAAGGTCTCCCCCACTCCACAAACTTTGGTAGACCTACCCTTCCCAGTCATGCTTGTCTCAGTCCCCACACTGCAGGGTCCCTCTCCCAGAAAACGGGCACAAACTGCACCAACACCTCATCTCCCGACCTGCATATTTTATGGGACCTTAGTTCTAGCAGGAGCAGCTGTGCTGGCAGGTCTCATTTCACAAGCAGACCAGTGCACACCTTATTAAAATGCACCCCACCCCTGCTGGGAGCCAAACACTGCCACAACAGGCAAAGACAGCCTCTGCAGGCAACTGGACTGAAAAAAAGGGAGGGTGCCAGGACTCAACAGCAGGATATAAACAACACACATAGGAGGAACTCCCTGAAGCGCCAGGTCCCAGGGAACAGGGGACACTGCAGAGCCACTATAGGACTTTTTCTTCTTAAGACCATTACCTTCAAGAGCAGGAGAAGTAGCTGACTTTCCTAACACAGAGAAACAGTCACAGAGAGTTAGACAAAATGAGGAGACAGAGAAAGATATCCCAAATGAAAGAACAGGACCAAACCATAGCAAGAGACATAAGCAAATGGATAGAAGTAATATGCCTGATAGAGAATTTAAAGTAATGATCGTAAAGATGCTCACTGGAGAAAATAGTGGAGGACTTCAGTGAGATCCTTAACAAAGAGATAAAAAAAGAATCAATCAGAGATGAAGAACAAAATAAGTGACATTTAAAATATATTTGATGGAATAAATAGGAAGCTAGATGAAGCAGAGGAATGATTTAATAACCTGGAAGACAGTAAAGTAACCAAGATGAGCAAATGAGACAACAAAAATTATGCAAACTGAGAATAGTGTTAGGAAACTCAGCAACTCCATCAAGCATAATAACTTTCATATTATAGGGATCTCAGAAGGGGGCGCCTGGGTGCTCAGTCAATTAAGCATCTGACTCTTGATTTTGGCTCAAGTCATGATCTCACTGTCATGAGATAGAGCCCCATGTCAGTCTCGGTGCTGGGCATGGAGCCTGCTTAAGATTCTCTTTCTCCCTCTCTCTCTCTCTCTGCCCCTCCCCAACACGTGCTCTCTCAAAAACAAACAAACAAAATTTTTAATAAAATATAAGGATCCCAAAAGAAGAGAGAGAAAAGAGATCAGAAAGTTTATTTGAAGGGGGGCCTGGGTGGCTCTGGCGGTTAACCGACCGACTTCAGCTCAGGTCATGATCTCGCAGTTTGTGAGTTTGAGCCTCTGCACTGACAGCTCAGAGCCTGGAGCCCATTTCAGATTCTGTGTCTGTCTCTCTCTCTCTCTCTCTCTCTCTCTGCCGCTGCCCCACTCATGCTCCGTCTTTCTTCCTTCGAAAATTAACAAACATTAAAAAAGAAGAGCCCATGCACCAAAAACCATAAAACACCTAAGAATAAATCTAACCAAAGAGGTGAAAAATCTATACGCTGAAAACTATAGAAAGCTTATGAAAGAAAATGAAGAAGACACAAAAAAATGGAAAAAGATTCCATGCTCCTGGATAGGAAGAACAAATATTGTTAAAATGCCAATACTACCCAAAGCAATCTACATATTTGATGCAATCCCTACCAAAATAACACCAGCATTCTTCACAGAGCTGGAACAAACAATCTTAAAATTTGTATGGAATCAGAAAAGATGCCAAATAGCCAAAGCAATCTTGAAAAAGAAAACCAAAGCAGGAGGCATCTCAATCCCGGACTTCAAGCTGTATTACAAAGCTGTAACCATCAAGACAGTATGGTACTGGCACAGAACAGACACTCAGATCAATGGAACAGAATAGAGAACACAGAAATGGACCCACAAATGTATGGCCAAATAATCTTTGACAAAGCAGGAGAGAATATCCAATGGAATCAAGACAGTCTCTTCAGCAAGTGGTGCTGGGAAAACTGGACACAGTGACATGCAGAAAAATGAACCTGGACCACTTTCTTACACCATACACAAAAATAAACTCAATTTGGATGAAAGACCTAAATGTAAGGCAGGAAGCCATCAAAATCCTCAAGGAGAAAGCAGGCAAAAACTTCTTTGATCTTAGCTGCAGCAATTTCTTTTTAAATATTTCTTTTAATGTTTTTTATTTATTTTTGAGACAGAGAGAGACAGAGCATGAGCAGGGGAGGGGCAGAGAGAGACACACACACAGAATCCAAAGCAGGCTCCAGGCTCTGAGCTGTCAGCACAGAGCCCAACGCGGGGCTCGAACTCATGGAGTGTGAGATCATGACCTGAACCGAAGTCAGATGCCCAACCAACTGAGCCACCCAGGCGCCCCTAGCTGCAGCAACTTCTTAACACGTCTCCAGACGCAAGGGAAACAAAAGCAAAAATGAACTACTGGGACCTCATTAAAATAAAAAGCTTCTGCACAGCAAAGAAACAATCAGCAAAACTAAAAGGCAAGTGACAGAATGGGAGAAGATATTTGTAAACAACATGGCAGAGAAAGGGTTAGTATCCAAAATCTATAAAGACCTTATCCAACTCAACACCCAAAAAACAAGCCAGTGAAGAAATGGGCAAAAGACAGGAATAGACACTTCTCCAAAGAAGACATCCAGATGGCCAACCGACACATGAAAAATGCTCAACATCACTCATCATCAAGCAAACACAAATCAAAACCACAATGAGATACCACCTCACACCTGCCAGAATGGCTAACATTAACAACTCAGACAACAACAGATGTTGGCGAGGATGCAGAGAGACAGGATCTCTTTTGCACTGCTGGTGGGAATACAAACTGGGGCAGCCACTCTGGAAAACAGTATGGAGGATCCTCAAAAAATTAAAAATAGAACTACCCTACGACCCAACAATTTCACTACTAGGCATTTATCCACGGGATACAGTTATGCTGTTTCGAAGGGCCACATGCGCCCCATGTTTATAGCAGCACTATCGACAATAGCCAAAGTATGGAAAGAGCCCAAGTGTCCATCAATGGATGAATGGATAAAGAAGATGTGGTATATAGATACAATGGAGTATCACTCAGCAATCAAAAAGAATGAAATCTTGCCATTTACAACTATGTGGATGAAACTAGAGGGCATTACGCTAAGCAAAATTAGTCAGAGAAAGACAAATATCATATGACTTCACTCATAGGAGGACTTTAAGACAGAACAGATGAACACAAGGGAAGGGAAGCGAAAATAATATAAAAACAGGGAGGGGTACAAAACACAAGAGACTCTCAAATGTGGAGAACAGATAGAGGGTTACTGGAGGGGGTGTGGGAGGGGGTGGGGGGGATGGGCTAAGTGGGTAAGGGGCACTAAGGAATCTTCCCCTGAGATCATTGTCGCACTATATGCTAACTAACTTGGATGTAAATTTTTTTTAATTAAATTAAATTAAATTAAAAATAGCTTATAAGGCTACCAGCAAACTTTTCAGCAGAAACTTTACAGGTCAGAAGGGAGTGGCATGATATCTTCAAAGTGCTGAAAGGGAAAAATCTGCAGCCAAGAATACTCTATCCAGCTAGTCTATCATTCAGAATAGGACAGATAAAGAGTTTCTCAGACAAACAAAAACTAAAGGAGTTCATGACCACTAAACCAGCCCTGCAAGAAATATTAACAGGAAACATTTTTTCTTTATTTTTTTAATGTTTATTTGTTTTTGAGAGAGAGAAAGAGAGACAGAGTGCAAGTGGGGGAGGGCAGAGAAAGAGGGACACACAGACATAGAATTCAAAGCAGGCACCAGGCTCTGAGATGTCAGCATAGAGCCCGACGCAGGGCTCGAACCCATGAACCATGAGATCATGACCTGAACCGAAGTCAGACGCTTAACCAACTGAGCCACCCAGGAGCCCCTTAATGGGAACTCTTTGAGTCTAATGGAAAGAATACAGGTGAGAGTATGAAAAATAAAAACTACAAAAGCATTAAAAATAAGTATTTCTTTGAATATGAGTCAAGGGACTCATAAAGTAAAAGGATGTAAAATATGACACCATATGACACTAAAACATGGGAGGGAAGAGGAGTAAAGAATGGGTTCAAACATATGCAACCATCAATTTAACATAGACCGCTATATGCAGAAGATGTTATATACAAACATAATAGTAACCACAAATAAAAAGACACTAATAAATATGCAAAGAATAAAAAAAAAAGAAATCCAAATATATCACTAAAGAAAACCATCAAACCATGAAAGAGAGAAAGAGAAGAAAGGATCAGGGAAAATCTTCAGAAACAACCACAAAACAAGTAATAAAAAGGCAACAAATACATAACTATCAATAATTACTCTGAATGTAAATGGACTAAATGCTCCAATCAAAAGACAGGGTGTGGGGCGCCTGGGTGGCTCAGTCAGTTAAGTGTCCGACTTTGGCTCGGGTCACGACCTCACAATTTGTGAGTCTGAACTCCACACTGGGCTCACTGCTGTCAGTGCAGAGCCCACTTTGGATCCTCTGCCCCCATCTCTCTCTGCCCCTCCCCTGTATGTGCTCTCTCTCTCAAAAATAAGTAAATATTTAAAAAATTAAAAAAAAAAAAACCTTCTCCAGAATAGATTACATATTAGGCCACGAGACAAACCTCAAGAATATTGAAGTCATAACATGCACCTTTCTGATTAGAAGTCAATCACAAGAAAAAAACCTGGAAAGATCACAAATACATGGAGGTTAAATAACATGCTAGTAAACAATGAATGGGCCACCAGGAAATAAAATAAGAAATTTTTTAAAAAATACATGGAAACAAATGAAAATGAAAACACAAAGCTCAAAATCTTTGGGACACAGCAAAGGTGGTTCTAGGAAAGATGTTTATAGCAATACAGACCTATCTCAAGAAACAAAAAAATCTCAAATAAACAACTTAACCTTACACCTAAAGGAGCTAGAAAAAGAATAACAAAACCTAAAACCAGCAGAAGGAAGGAAACAACAAGATTAGAAAAGAAAAATGATATAGAAACTAAAACAAACAAATAGAACAGATCAATGAAACAAGGAGCCGGTTCTTCAAAAATAATAAATAAAATTGATAAGCTTCTAGCCAGACTTATCAACAACAACAAAAAAGTGGAAAGGAGCCAAGAAAATAAAAACATATAAAAGAGAAGAAAGATAAAAATAAAAAATCAAATTAAAAAAGAGAGCAGGGATAACAACAAACACCATAGAAATACAAACAATTATAAGAGAATATTATAAAAAACTACATGCCCACAAATCGGACAACCTAGAAGAAATGGATAAATTCCTAGAAACATATAACCTACCAAAACTGAATCAGGAAGAAATAGAATTTGAACAGATTGATTACCAGCAAAGAAATTGAATTGGTAGTCACAAAACTCCCAACAAACAAAAAATCCAGGACCATTTGCTTCACAGGTGAATTCTATCAAACATTTAAAGAAGAGTTAATACTCCACACCCGAAAAACAAATAACCCAGTGAAGAAATGGGCAGAAAACATGAATAGACACTTCTCTAAAGAAGACATCTGGATGGCCAACAGGCACATGAAAAGATGCTCAACGTCGCTCCTCATCAGGGAAATACAAATCAAAACCACACTCAGATATCACCTCACACCAGTCAGAGTGGCAAAAATGAACAAATCAGAAGACTATAGATACTGGAGAGGATGTGGAGAAACGGGAACCCTCTTGCACTGTTGGTGGGAATACAAATTGGTGCAGCCACTCTGGAAAACAGTGAGGAGGTTCCTCAGAAAATTAAAAATAGACCTACCCTATGACCCAGCAATAGCACTGCTAGGAATTTACCCAAGGGATACAGGAGTGCTGATGCATAGGGGCACTTGTTTATAGCAGCACTCTCAACAATAGCCAAAATGTGGAAAGAGCCTAAATGTCCATCAACTGATGAATGGATAAAGAAATTGTGGTTTATATACACAATGGAATACTACGTGGCAATGAGAAAGAATGAAATATGTCCCTTTGTAGCAACGTGGATGGAACTGGAGAGTGTGATGCTAACTGAAATAAGCCATACAGAGAAAGACAGATATCATATTTTCACTCTTATGTGGATCCTGAGAAACTTAACAGGAACCCATGGGGGAGGGGAAGAAAAAAAAAAAAAAAAGAGAGGTTAGAGTGGGAGAGAGCCAAAGCATAAGAGACTCTTAAAAACTGAGAACACAATGTGGACTTTTCAGTAAATTAATTAATTAATTAATAATAAATAAAAACTGAGAACAAGCTGAGGGCTGATGGGGGGTGGGAGGGAGCCGAGGGTGGGTGATGGGTATTGAGGAGGGCACCTTTTGGGATGAGCACTGGGTGTTGTATGGAAACCAATTTGACAATAAATTTCTTATATTGAAAAAAAAATAAAGAAGAGTTAGTACCTATTATTCTCAAACTATTTCCAAGAATAGAAAAGAAAGGAAAACTTCCAAATTCATTCCATCAGGCCAGCATTACTCTGATACCCAAATCAGATAAAGACATCACAAAAAAAGAACTATAGGCCACTCTCATTGGTGAACACAGATGCAAAAATCCTCAACAAAATAATAGCAAACCAAATCCAACAATACATTTAAAAATTTTTTTCACCATGATCAAGTGGAATTTATTTCTGATTTGTAAGGGTAGTTCAATATTTGCAAATCAATCAACATGATGCATCACATCAATAAGAGAAATGATAAGAACCATATGATCATTTCTACAGAGGCAGAAAAATCATTTAATGAAGTATGACATTTATTCATGATAAAAAAAAAACCTCAACAAAGTAGGTTTAGAGGGGAAATACCTCAACATAATAAAGGCCTTCTATGAAAAACCAACAGCTAATATCATTGCCAATGGTGAAAAACTGAGAGCCTTTTCCGTAAGGTCAGGACCAAGACACGGATGCCCACTCTCACCACTTCTTAAATGACAAATAACAATCAACAGATGCTAACACCAAATGACACCTCTTGGAATTACCGGACAAGAATTTTAAAGCAAGTATGAACATTACTGAATCAAATGGAAAAAAAAAATTTTTTTTAAGTCTCAGCAAAGAAATAAAGAAGAACCAAATGAAAATTTTTATTTTTTTAAGTAGGCCTCACACCCAGCATGGAGCCCAATGTGAGGCTTGAACTCATGACCCTGAAACCAAGACCTGTGCTGAGATCCAGAGTTGGAGGCTTAATTGACTGAGCCACCCAGGCACCACCCAAATGGAAATTTTAGAATTGAAAAATACAATAACTAATATTTTAAAACTCAATGGATAGGCTCAATAACAGAATGGAAAGGATCTGGTGAACTTGAAGATAAAACTATATACATTATCCAATCTGAAGAACATAGAGGAAAAATAAGCTAAAAACAAATGAGCTAAAACTTCAGGGACCTGTGGGGACTATAACAAAAGAACTAACCTTCGTGTCATTGGAGTCCTAGAAGGAGAGAAGAACAAGGGTAGTGCTAAAATGTATTTAAAGAAATAATGGCTGGAATGGGGGGGGAGGGTTAAGATGGCAGAGGAGTAGGGCAACCCTAAGCTTGCCTCCCCACACCCCAAACAGCTAGATAAATATCAAATCATTCTGAACACCCAAGAAATTGATGGAAAGTCTTAGAGAACAAAGCTGCACATTTACAAACAGAAAAAATGACCCGTGGAAGGTAGGAAGTGCAGACTTGATTTGTGGTAGAAAAGAGCCCCAGGTGCTGTGGTGGGAAGGGAGCCCTCAATGCGGAGAGAGTAGCTAGAGAGAGACAGAGAGAAACAATGGGTAAAAAAAAGAGTGAAAATGTGCATGGGGGATTGCACAAGAAAACTGCTCCCCAAAACCATTGACAGGAAAAAAGGAGAGGATTTCAGTACTGCCAGTATTTTTTTCAGTTTGTTTATTTATTTTCATAGAAAGAAAGTGCACACGTGAGCAAGGGAGGGGCAGACAGAGATGGAGAGAGAATCCCAAGCACGCTCTGTGCTGTCAGCATGGAGCCCTACTTGGTACTTGATCTCATAAATTGTGAGCTCATGACCTGAGCCAAAATCAAGAGTTGGATGTTCAACCAACTGATGCAACCCAGGTGCCCAACAATATCACCAGTTCTTATAAACAGCAGAGCACGCAGAGTCTGAAATTTCGGACTTCAGCCCCTGGTGATGCTACAGCAAGGAACTGGGGTGGAGCCTTAGGAGCAGGCAGCACTTCTAAAGATCCCCTGGGTCACATGGGGAAAAGCAGTTCCCCAGCTTGGAGTGCATTTGGTAGAGGTGATATGGTCTCTCCATGGTTAAAAGACCCAGTGGGCACCATAGAGCTGCCCCATTCACCAGTATAGGAATAAAGACACCAGCTGAGGGCAGCAAACCCTGGCACCAGCTGTGTGTTGCAATTTACCATAAATACTGAGCCACTACTGCTGCACAATCACACAAATGTTTTCTGGGACAAGCTGGCACCAGCCACAGCACAGAGAGATCCTCCCCCAGAGGATTAGTGCTGGTCTGAAGTGTGGGGATCTCTGAAGTGTGGGGTTTTGAAACACAGCCATACCTGAGAGATAAGACACAGAAGGGCAGCAGCACCTGGCAGGCAGGCAGCTTGGACACAGACAGGGTGAAGGTGGGGATCTAACAAAAGCTGGAGATACAGGAAGGGTGACTGATCGCGTGTCTGTGAGGGTATGGACCTTCCACTCCAGAGACTAGAGAGAGGGCTGAAGTCATTTTCACCCCTAGCCCACCAGCACTAACTGACTTCAGTGAGCTAAACAGCACCACCAAGTGGAGAACGGAGCCATTACACCAAGCCATGCCCACTGCTCCCTCCAGGCACATCTCCAATAGGACAAGTCCACCTGAGAATCAGAACAGCAGCCCCCTCCCCCGAAGACCAGCACAAACCCCTTGCCCACACCAAGTCTACTGATCATAGAGTGCTGCAAAGCTTCAGTTCTAGGGGAAACAGGATCTAGCTTCCTTCAGGTTTTTGGTTGGTTGATTGGTTGGCTGATTCTGTTTTTGTTTTGCTTTGTTTTTCTTGAATACAGAAAGAGCAAGTTTTGTTTACTTACTTATTTTTTAATTTTTGTCTTTTTTTTCTATCAAGCTTCTCTTAACAAGCAGACCAAAGCATACCTAGAATCTAGCTTTCTTTATTTTATTTAAAAATTTTTTTAATTTAAATTAAATTTAATTTAATTTTTCCTCCAAAATGACAAGATGGAAGAATTAATCCCAAAAGAAAGAAGGAATAAATGATGGTCAGGGATTTAATCAATACAGATATAAGTTAAATGTCTGAATCAGAATGTAAAACAATTATAAGGATTCTAGCTGGGCTTGAAAAAACAACAACAACAACGACACTAGAGAATCCCTTATTGCAGAGATAAAACAGCTAAAATCTAGTCAGACCAAAATTTAAAATGCTATAACCGAGATGCAAATCTGAGTGTATGCCATGCCAGTGTGGATGGATGAAGCAGAGGAACAAATTAGTGATACAGACAACAAAATTATGAAACACAATGAAGCTGAAAAAAAGTGGTAATGGATCAGAAGGTAGACTTAGGGAATTCAGTGACTTATTAAAACAGAATAACACTCTGGGGCGCCTGGGTGGCGCAGTCGGTTAAGCGTCCGACTTCAGCCAGGTCACGATCTCGCGGTCTGTGAGTTCGAGCCCCGCGTCAGGCTCTGGGCTGATGGCTCGGAGCCTGGAGCCTGTTTCCAATTCTGTGTGTCTCCCTCTCTCTCTGCCCCTCCCCCGTTCATGC
This sequence comes from Panthera leo, assembly GCF_018350215.1. NCBI lineage: Eukaryota > Metazoa > Chordata > Mammalia > Carnivora > Felidae > Panthera > Panthera leo. The sequence continues at coordinate 56,527,143 of NC_056680.1, forward strand.
TCTGTCTCTCTCTGTCCCAAAAATAAATAAAAAACGTTGAAAAAAAAAAAAATTTAAAACAGAATAACACTCATATCATAGAAATCCCAGAAGATGGAGAGAAAAAGGGACAGAAGATTTATTTGAACAAACTATAGCTGAAAACTTCCCTAATCTGGGGAAGAATGCAAACATCAAAATCCAAGAAGTACAGAGAACTCCCATTAAATTCAACAAAGGCTGGCCATCACCAAGGCATATCATAGTAAAATTCACAAAATACACAGACAAGGAAAGAATCCTGAGGGCAGCAAGGGGAAAAAATTCCTTAATGTATAAGGGAAGACAGATCAGGTTCTCAGCAGATCTGTCCACAGAAACTTGGTACACCAGAAGGGAATGACAGGATATATTCAACATGCTAAATGGGGAAAATACGCAGCCAAGAATACTTTACCTAGCAAGGCAGTCATTCACAATAGGAGAGATAGATTTCCCCAAACAAAAACTAAGGAGTTTGTGACCATTAAACTAGCCTTGCAAAAAATATTAAGGGGGACTCTGAGTGGGGTGAAAAAGACCAAAAGCAACAAAGACTAGAAAGAAAGAAACAGAGAACATCACCAGAAACACCAAGTTTACAGATAACACAATGGCACTAAACTCATATCTTTCAATAATCCCTCTGAATGTAAATGCTCCAATCAAAACACATAGGGTATCAGAATGGATAAAAACACAAGATCCATCTATATGCTACCTACAAGATACTCATTTTAGACCTAAAGACACCTGCAGATTGAAAGTGAAGGGATGAAAAACCATCTATCATGCGAATGGACACCAAAAGAAAGCCAGAGTAACCATATACTTATATCAGATAAACTTTTAAAAAATGGGGAAAAAAAACCTAGTTTATTTATTTTGAGAGCGAGAGAGTGAAGGAGGAGCAGAGAGAGAGAAAGGGGGAGAGATAGAGAGAGAGAATTAATCCCAAGTATGCTCCGCATTGTCAGCACAGAGCTGAAAGTGGGGCTCAAATTCATGAACCGTGAGATCATGACCTGAGCCAAAACTAAGAGTTGGGCACTTAACCGACTGAGCAATCCAGACACCCCTAAACTAGATTTTAAACCAAAGACTGTAACAAGAGATAAAGAAGAGCATTATATCATAATTAAGGGGTCTACCCATCAAGATCTAACCATTATAAATATTTGTACCCCCAACCTGAAAGCACCCAAATATATAAATCAATTAACAACAAACATAAAGAAACTCACTGATGATAATACAATAATACAATAGTAGGGGACTTTAACACCCCACTTACATCAATGGACAGATCATCTAAGCAGAAGATCAACAGGAAAACAATGGCGTTGAATGACACACTGGACTGGATGGACTTAACAGATATATTCAGAACATTCTATCCTAAAGCAGAAGAATGCACATTCTTCTAGAATGCACATGGAACATTCTCCAGAATAGATTACATACTGGGTCACAAATCAGCCCTCAACAAGTACAAAAAGATTGAGATTATACCATGCATATTTAAAAAAAATTTTTTTTATTACGTTTCTTTATTTTTGAGAGGCAGAGAGACAGAGCATGAGCGGGGGAGGGGCAGAGAGAGGGAGAGACACAGAATCGGAAGCAGGCTCCAGGCTCTGAGCTGTCAGCACAGAGCCCGACGCGGGGCTCGAACCCACGAACCGTGAGATCATGACCTGAGCCTAAGTCAGACACTCAACCGACTGAGCCACCCAGGCATCCTGACCATGCATATTTTCATACCACAATGCTATGAAACTTGAAGTCAACCACAAGAAAAAAAATCGGAAAGACCACAAATACATGGAGGCTAAAGAACATCCTACTAGAGAATGAATGGGTTAACTAGGAAATTAAAGATGAAATAAAAAAGTATACGGAAGCAAATGAAAATGAAAACACAAGTCCAAAAACCTTTGGGATGCAGCAAAGGCAGTCCTAAAAGGGAAATATATTGCACTACAGGCTTACCTCGAGAGCAAGAAAAGTCTCAAATACCTAATACTTTAGGTGTAACCTAAATTTACACCTAAAGGAGCTAGAAAAGGAAGAGCAAATAAAGCCTAAAGCCAGCAGAAGAGCAGAAACAAATGATATAGATACAATAAACCCCAGTAGACTAGATCAACAAAACTAAGAGCTGGTTCTTTGAAAGAATTAATAACATTGATAAGTTCCTAGCAAGACTTATCAAAAAGAAAAGATAAATGACCCAATAAAATCACAAGTGAAAGGGGAGAGATCACAACCAACACCACAGAAATACAAACAATTATAAGAGAATTTTATGAAAAATTATATGCCAAGAAACTGGGCAATCTGTGGAAGAAATGGATAAATTTATAGAAACACACAAACTACCAAAACTGAAACAGGAAGAAGTAGAAAACTTGAACAGACATATAACCAGAAAAGAAATGAAAATTGTAATCAAAAATCTCCCAACAAACCAAACTCCAGGGCCAGATGGCTTCCCAAGAGAACTCTACCAGACATTTAAAGAGGATTTAATACCTATCCTTCTCAAATTGTTCCAAAAAAATAGAAATGAAAGGAAAACTTCCAAATTCATTCTACAAGGCCAGCATTACCTTGCTTCCAAAACCAGATGACCCCAATAAAAAGGAGATTTACAGGCCAACCTCCCTGATGAACATGGATGAAAAAATTCTCAACAAGATACTAGCAAATTGAATAAACAGTAAATTAAAATAATTATTCACCATGGTCAAGTGGGATTTATTCCTGGGCTGCAGGGCTGGTTCAATATTTGCAAATCAATCAATGTGATATAACCTCATTAATAAAAGAAAGGATAAGAACCATATGATCCTCTCAATAGATGCAGAAAGCATTTGACAAAATCCAGCATCCTTTCTTAATTAAATGCCCATCAAAGTAGGGACTGGTGGAACATACCTCAACATCATAAAGACCATATGCAAAAGACCCACAGCTCATATAATCTTCAATGAGGAAAAACTGAGAGCCTTTCCCCTATAGTCAGGAACAAGACAAGGATGTCCACTCTCACCATTACTATTTAATACAGTAGTGAAAGTCTTAGCCTCAGCAATTAGACAACAAAAAGAAATAAAAGGCATCCAAACGGGCAAGGAAGAAGTCAAACTTCGACTATTTGCAGATGACATGATACTCTATGTAGAAAACCTGAAACATTCCACCAAAAGATTGCTAGAATACATGAATTCAGCAAAGCTGGAGGATATAAAAGTCAATATACAGAAATCTGTTCCATTTCTATACATCAATAACAAAGCAGCAGACAAAGAAACCAAGGAATCAATTCCATCTGCAACTGCACCAAAAACAATTAGATATCTAGGAATAAACCTAATCACTTATGAATAGGAATTCAGTAGGACTTAGGAATAAATCCAGAACACTTATGAATGAAATTGAAAAGGACACAAAGAAATGGAAAAGCACTCCATGCTCATGGATTGGAAGAACAAACACTGTTAAAATGTCTATACTACCCAAAGCAATCTACACATTTAATACAATCCCCATCAAAATACCACCAGGGTTTCTCACAGAGCTAGAACAAACAATCCTAAAATTTGTGTAGAACCACAAAAGACCCCAAGGAGCCAAAGCAATCCTAAAAAAGAAAAACAAAAGCATCACAATCGCAGACTTCAAGCTATATTATAAAGCTGTAATCATCAATACAGTATGATACTGGCACAAAAACAGACACTAAGATCAATGAAACAGAATAGAAAACCCAAAAATGGACTGCAACCATATGGTCAACTAATCTTCAAAAAAGCAGGAAAGCACATCCAATAGAAAAAAAGACAGTCTCTTCAACAAATGGTGTTGGGAAAACTGGAGACCAACATGCAAAAGAATGAAACTGGACCACTTTCTTACACCATACACAAAAATAAATTCAAAATGGATGAAAGACCTAAATGTGAGACAGGAAACCATCAAAATCCTAGAGGAGAACACAGGCAGCAACCTCTCTGACCTTGGCCATAGCAACTTCTTATGAGACATGCCGCTGGAAGCAAGGGAAACAAAAGAAAAAATGGAAGTATTGGGACCTCATCAAGGTAACAAGTTTCTGCACAGCAAAGGAAACAATCAACAAAACGAAAAGGCAGCCTACAGAATGGGAGATGATATTTGCAAATGACATATCTGATAAGGGTTAGTATCCAAAATCTATAAAGAACTTATCAAACTCAACACCCAAAGAGCAAATAATCCAGTTAAGAAATGGGCAAAAGATATGAATAGACATTTATTCAAAGAAGACATCCAGATGGCTAACAGACACAGGAAAAAATGCTCAACATTACTCATCATCGGGGAAATGCAAGTCAAAACCATGATGAGATACCACCTCATATTTGTCAGAATGGCTAAAATTAACAACACAAGAACAAAATGGTGTTGGTGAGGATGTGGAGAAAGGGGAGTACTCTTGCACTGTTGGTGGGAATGCAAATTGGTGCAGCTACTCTGGAGAACAGTATGGAGGTTCCTTAAAAAACTAAAGAGAACCATACAAGAGACCCAGCAATTGCTCTACTGGGTTTTTACCCAAAGGATACAAAAATACAGAATTGAAGGGGTGCATGCACCCCAATGTTTATAAGCAGCATTATCAACAATAGCCATACTACGAAGCCCAAATGTCCATCAACTGATGAATGGATAAAAAAGATGTGGTATACATATACAATGGAATATTAGCCATCAAAAAGAATGAAATCTTGCCATTTGCAACAACATGGATGGAGCTAGAGTGTATTATGCCTTGCAAAATAAGTGAGAGAAAGAGAAATACCATACGATTTCATTCATATGTGGAATTTAAGAAAGAAAATAGATAAACATATGAGACGGGGGGAAGAAAGAGAGGGAAACAAACTGTAAGAGACTTTTAAAGATAGAGAACTGAGGGTTGTTGGAGGGAGGTGGGTGGGGAATAGGTTATACAGGTGATAGGTAGTAAGGAGGGCACTAGTTATGATGAGCACTGGTTGTTGTACGTAAGTGATTAATCACTGAATTCTACTCCTGAAACCAATACTGCACTGTTAACTAACTAGAGTTTAAATAAAAATTTTAAAAGGAAAAAATAATGAAATAATAGCTGGAATTTCCCCAAATTTGGCAAAAGATGTAAGCCTAAAATTTCCATAAACTGAGTGAATCCATAGGATAAACCCAAAGAAATACACACCGAGTCATATCATAGTCAAACTTCTGAAAACCAGAGACAAAGGAAAAAAAAAAGTTGAAAGCTACAAGTAATAAATGCCACCCAGCCTATTGGGAAAGACAGTTGATTTCTTACCAAAAAACCATACAGGTCAAAAGGAAGAGGCACAACTTCTTTCAAATGCTCAACCCCCAATTCTAAATCAAGTGAAGTTAGCCTTCAGGAATAGAGGAGAAATAGACATGCTCAGACAAAGAGAAACTAAGAGAATTGGTTGTTATCAGATCTACCCTAAAATAATTACTAAAGGAATTTCTTGAAACAGAAATATTTTTTTTAAATCTTGGAACATCAAAAAGGAAAAAGAACACTAAAAAGAGCAAACCTATAGATAAATACACTTTTCTTCTCCTCTTGAGTTTTCTAAATTATGTTTGACAATGAATCAAAAAGTATAATATCATCCTGTGGTGTGTATACATATACAATGGAATACTATTCCGCATCAAAAAGAATGAAATCTTGCCATTTGCAAAAATGTGGATGGAGCTAGAGTTTTCGCTTATGCTAAGCAAAATAAGTCAGGCAGAGAAAGACAAATATCACATGATTTCACTTATATGGAATTTAAGGAACACAGAGGAACATAGAGTAAGGGAAGGAAAAATAAGATAAAAACAGGGAGGGAGGCAAACCATAGGAGGCTCTTAAATACAGAGAATGGACTGGGGATTGTCAGAGGGGAGGTGGACGGGGGGATGGGCTAAATGGGTGATGGGCATTAAGGAGAGCCCTTGTTGGGGTGAACACTGGGTGTAATACATAAGTGATGAATCACTGGGTTCTACTCCTGAAACCAATACTACACTGTATGTTAACTAACTTGAGTTTTAAAAAATAAATTAAAAAAAAAAAGTATAACATCATCTGATGTGGTTCTCAGCCTATGTAGAGGAAATATTTAAGACAATTGTAAATGAGATAGGGTAAACAGATTTGATGAAAGGTAAGGTTTCTACATTTCACTCAAACTGGAAATATGTTGACACCAGTAGGCTGTGATAAGCTACGTATGCATAATGTAATTCCTGTAGTAACCACTAAAAACCTATATAAAGAGATGCATTCAAAAATGCTGTAGATAATCAAAATAGAGTCATAGAAAGCTTTCAAATAACCCACTAGAAGGCAAGAAAACAAAGAAACAGAAAGCAAATATTAAAATGGCAGACCTAATCTCTAAAATATCAATAATTACACTAAATGTAAATGGTCTAAATAAACCAATTAGAAGAGCTAGTGAATTAAAAAAAAAAAAACTGCACTAAATGCAAGGGCATTATGCTGAAGCAGGGGAGCATATCTCAAAATGTCATACACTGGATGTTTCCATTTATATAACTGTTTGTTTCCCAGGGCTGCCATAATAAATTACCACAAACTGGGTGGTTTAGCACAACAGAAATTCATTGTCTCACAGTTCTGGAGGCTACAAGTGCAAAATCATGGTGTCAACAAGGCCATGCTCCCTCTAAAGATGCTAAGGAAAGATTCTTCCCAGCCTCCTCCAGTTTCTGGTAGCCTGACACACTTCCTGGCTTGTGACAGCATAACTCTACTCTTCACATAGCATTCTCCCTATATCTCTTCATATAGTCTTACCTCTATGTCTCTACATCCAAATTTTATAAGGACAGCAGTCATATTGGATTAGGGCCCATCCTCAAGACCTCATTTTAACTTGATTACCTCTGTAAAGGCCCAATTTCCAAATAAAGTCACATTCTGAGTTGCTAGCAGTTAGGTGTTGAACATATCTTTTTGAGGGAACACAATTCAACCCACAAAAATAACATTCTCAAATTGACAAAATTATAGAGATGGAAAACACGTTAGTGGTTAGGGGTGGTGGGAGGTTAAGAAGTGGTTGTGACCATAAAGCAATAGCATGAGAGATCTTTGTGGTGATGTAGTAATTCTGTATCTTGAGTGCAATGACAGTTACATAAATCTACACAAAAGATAAAATGGCATAGAACTACACACACATTTATCAATATCTTGATTTTGATATTACACTATAGTTATATAAGATATAACCACTGGAAAAAAACTGGACAGGGGTACCTGGGTGATAGTTGGTTAGCATCTAACTTCACCTCAGGTCATGATCTCACAATTCGTGGGTTCAAGCCCCACATCAGGCTCTGTGCTGACAGCTCAGAGCCTGGAGCCTGCTTCAGATTCTGTGTCTCCCTCTCTCTCTGCCCTTCCCCCACTCATTCTCTCCCTCCCTCTCTCTCTCTCAAAAATAAATAATAAACATGAAAAAAACTGGGCAAAGACTACATAGGATCTCTCTGTTCTACGATTGTAACTTCATCTGAACTTTTATTTCAAAATAAAAGTATAATACACAGATGTGGACATGCCCAAGCTAAGATACATAATTAATCAGTTTCAGAAGACAAGAAGAAGATTGTAGGTTAAAAAAAACAACAACAACAACACATTCAGGGGCGCCTGGGTGGCTCAGCCGGTTGAGTGTCTGACTTTGGCTCAGGTCATGATCTCACAGTCTGTGAGTTCGAGCCCCACATCAGGCTCTGTGCTGACAGCTCAGAGCCTGGAGCCTGCTTCCGACTCTGTGTCTTCCTCTCTCTCTGCCCCTCCCTGGCTCATGTTCTGTCTCTTTCTCTCTGTCAAAACTAAATAAACATAAAAAAAAAAAAAAAACCACATTCAAAGCACATACAAAGGTTCAAATGGAACATAAAAGATGGCAGAACAATGCCTTCAAAACTCTGAAGGAAAATTAGAATTCTATGCCTAGCTAAACTATAAATCAAGTGTAAGGGTAGAATAAAGATATTTTCAGAACATGAGACCTCAAAACAATCACCTCTCATTAACCTGTTCTCAAGAATCTACAGGAAGATATCCAGCAAAACCAGAAAGCAAACAAATCAAGAGAAAGACAGAATCCAGGAAACAAGGATCCCACCAAGAAAGGAAAAAGGGAACTCCCAGGATAAACATCAGTGCTAAACCTGGTTGGTTCAAAATGAGTGAGCATCTAGGTGAGTGCTGTTACTGTATTCATGAAGCCTGGCGGGTGGGATCTGAAGGGAGGATCACTACCTGCACTTGAAGGACACCTGTGGTGCAGCGGGGAGACATCAAGAATCGGTAGCTCTTAATCCCAGGAACCTAATCTCTCTCATATCTCGCTATGAGATCCTAAATGATTATACATCTCACATAAGGTCATGGTGGGGAAGTAGAGATGACACGGACAACTGGATGGGAAAAAGAGCTCTCAAGTCCGTTTTTCTGGCTCACTCTTACCTCTAGTTCATGGATTGGCACAGGTTGTGATGGAAGGCAGGAAACACACTTGATCTTTATGGTCAAAGGGTTTAAATCCTGCTTTTGCTCCTCAGTCATGATAGGAACTTCTGTTTTAAAACTCAAATAACAATCTAAAATGCTGGCAGACTTCCAACAGCCACAACTCATGACAGTTTGCCATCCTAGGAGGGACATACACAGAGCATTAGACTGTTACTCTTGAAAGCCCCACCACAAACACAGAAGGATAGGGCAACCTGACAAAAGCCAATGATAAATCGCAACTAAAAGAAGAAAACTTAAAAGAAAAAAAAAGCGAATTGGCAAACACCTACGGGCAGCATAGTATATGTCAGTTTTTCAAACTGAGGTCCCATAGGTCTCCTAAGAGAATTTACTTGTTGCGATTTAATCTTGATGATCACCTTGTAATATCAGCATTTCCTGAATCATCTACAAGAATACCGATGTTTGGGTGGTACCTTCAAGCAGTCTCATGTACTTGGTCTGGGATGTAGCCTCCACACTAAGGTTTTTAAAAACTTCTCAGGCTGGGGCGCCTGAGTGGCTCAGTCGGTTGAGCGACCGACTTCGGCTCAGGTCATGATCTTGCCGTTTGTGGGTTCGAGCCCCGCGTCAGGCTCTGTGCTGACTGCTTGGAGCCTGGAGCCTGCATCGGATTCTGTGTCTCCCTCTCTCTCTGCCCCTCCGCCCCTCTCTCTCTCTCTCTCTCTCTCTCTCTCTCTGTCTCTCAAAAATGAATAAGTGTTAAAATAAATAAATAAGTTCTCAGGCCATTTGTGGCTGCTGAAATTTAAACTTAAATATAATTTAAAACGCAGTTCCTTCATCACACAAGTCACGTTGCAAATGTTCAAGTGGCCACGTGTAGCTAGGAGCCACTGGCCTGGACACCACGGATACAGAACATTTCCATCACTGCAGAAAGCTCCACTAGAGAGTGCTGCTCCGGGCAGTTATTTTAGAACACAACACATAATGTCAGTGGGTCTGTTACAGGGGCCAGTGGTGCCACTTTCACTGTCGCAGTCCAGTGAGAAAAGCCTAGATGCTGACGTAGAACGTAACTGGTACCGGATCAAGCATGGCGCCCCTTCCCCAATGGCTGCGCGATGGCGCAACTAGGGAAAAGGGTGGGTGAACTGAGCCACCGCGTGGCACACGGGTAGCAGTGAGAATATGTTCTTGCGAAAGGCGTCCCTACATTTTACCAGGTGGAGACATACCGGGGTGGGGGGCGAGGGGAGGGGAAGAGGGAAATCCTCCAATTTAACAAGCAGAGAGGCCTAGGCTTAAATCCCAGATTCAATTCTCAGCAGTCATGAGACGTACAAGCATAGGTTCTTTGAGGCTTCATGTCCTCATGGGCAAAACAGGCACAGATCCCAGCTTTCTTGGTCAGGAGAGTCAAGAGGGCTCATATATGTGAAGGTGCTGGGGATACCACCCAGCATACGGTGGGTGCTCAAAAAAATCAGTTGTGTTCCTTTCACGACACTTGTAAATGCGTTTCCAGGGCACACAAAAACCCGGTCAGTCACACTCAGAAAGAGGAGTCACTTCCAGGAGCCCCTGGGTGGCTCAGTCATTTAGGCTTCTGACTTGGGCTCAGATCACGATCTCACGGTGTGTGAGTGCGAGCCCCGCATCGTCTCTCTACTGTCAGCACAGAGCCCTTTTCAGACCCTCTGTCTCCCTCTCTTGCCGCCCCTCCCCCTCCTCAAAAATAAACAAATGTTAAAAAAAAAAGCAAAGAGTAAAGAAAGAAAAGAGCAGTCACTTCCAAAACAAGTTATGGGCCCAGCGTGTCTGGCCATGTGCACAGGCCGTGAGCGTGGGGCCGTGTGCAGCTCCAGGGGAGCAGCCCTCAGTGCTCCCACATCTCTCTTTTCAATGGAGCTGACTCATGAAGGCCATAACTAATTATGATTTGTGTTCTAGAACTTTGCAAGCCTCTTCGTAGAAAAAGACTGCCCAGTTTAGAAGAAATCTCCCGTGCAAACATGCACTCAAATCATCATTCAGAAATTTAGGGCAGGGAGAGCCATAATTCCAGGGTAGGGTTTCCCAACCTCAAAACCACAGACACTTGAGGACAGAGAGTTCTCTGTTGTGGGGACCGTCCTGTGTATCGTGGGGCAGTTAGCAGCAACCCTCTAACGCTCTGCTCCCACCTGTGACAACCAAAATACATTCTCACACTGTGGGGGGTGGAGTGGGGGGAGGCACACGTGCCCAAGCCGAGGAGAGAAAAGGAGCGGGGGAATGAACGCCACACAGTGTGTGCACTGAAACGGCCAGACTTGAGCCTGCATTCATGCCATTTGATCCTGAGAACAGCCCTGTGTGGCCGCCATAATGTCTGCTTTGTAGATACAGAAACCGAGGTCCAGAAATGGTGAGACGCCATCCGAGGTCTCCTGGCCCATAAGTGGCAGAACCCATGTCCAAGCCAGTCCTGCCTGGCTATGCTTGGCCCCTCCGCTATGCAATAATAGAAAGTAAAGAGCTCATTCCAAACACAGAATCTTTCTAGAATCTTAATGTGTTACTAGCCAACCAGCATTTATCACTCAGGGATGCAAAGCCTATGGCCTAATTTGAAATTGAAGATGATTACCAAAAATTATCATGCTGGTCTTGGAATAGTCTTATGCTATTATTTTATGGCAAAAACAAACATATAGGGGCACCTGGGTGGCTCAGTCGGTTAAGCATTCAGCTTCAGTTCAGGTCATGATTTCACAGTTTGTGAGTTCAAGCCCCACGTCAGACTCTGTGCTGACAGCTCAGAGCCTGGAGCCTGCTTTGGATTCTGTGTCCCCTCCTCTCTCTGCCCCTCCTCCATTCACACACTCTCTCTCAAAAATAAATAAATGTTAAAAAAAATTTTTTTTAAATAACTAAAAGTAAAAACTAAAAAGTTAAAGGTATTTCCTCAAACTGTATCAATATCAACCCAAGAGCTTGTGAGAAATGATTTTCCAGTCACTCGACACTGACTTTAGGAGGTAAAACCCCAAGCAGCTGCAAAGGTGGGTTCCATCCCAAGACGGAAGCCTAAATTTCTGCAGATTGGCCAGTAGAGGGCGCACATTTACCCTGATGGCCAAAAAAAATTTACAATGAATTAGTCTCGAAAATTACCTTCTCTAAAAGAGAAGGGTTTCCCCCCATATACTATTTCAGAAACGAAGTCACATAATGTTACCCAAAATATATTCTGAGCTTTCCATGAGCACAACCTATGGATATAACATGCCTACTATTTATTATTTAAGCCAGAGAAAGCCTCATTTCTAAATTGTGATAGATCTTACAAAGCAGAAGAATGAAACCCCTGTCCTGCCACTGAGCTCTGTGACCTCAAGTAGGTTGCTCTGACTTCTCTGAGTTTTGGTCCCTCACAGAATAAAGGAGAGCGAGCCCAACACCACAGCTACAAGTTCACCGGGAGGATCTGAGTTTGCCATGAGCAGTAAATGATGGGCCAGGAACACTGGTTCCTTTTCCTCATTTCCTTTACTAGATGTTTTTGTAAAACTCTGCAGGAAGGCGTTTATAAAAAGCAGCATCCTATTTAGAAAACAAAATCAGGGCAGTTATTCTCACAGGTTTCTTTGGACTTCGGAATCAGACCTGAGTTCCAATCCTAGCCTCGCCTTTACTTGCTGGTGTGATCTCGGACAACCCGGCTGACCTCTCTGCACCTCTTTTTCCTCCTCTGTGTAATGGAGACACCTCCATTTTGCTGAAATGGCTGGGAGCATGGAAGTAGGTGGCAGAGGAGAGGCTTGGTCAATGCAAGCATCCTGTTTATGGACATTCTAGCCACGTGGGACCAGACAACTAAGAACTGCTGGGAACAGGTGTAACTACCTGCGAGGAGCGGCATCAGCACCAGTTCGGTAGAGAAAGCTCCGTGCTTCCAATTTCCTGCCCCCTTGAAGTCACTGTCTTCCACTCGAGATTTCCTCTTTCTCTTCTGGCTCTTCTTTTTCACCTCCGACTCTTTCCTTTTACCTGTAAAATCAAAGGAAGGAAATCAGTGTTAAGAGGAGAACGTATCCAAGCTACCATATGTGAATTCTTACATGCTGCAGAGATTCGGAAAGGTTCTGGAACAGGGGCGCCTGGGTGGCTCAGTTGGTTAAGCATCAACTTCAGCTCGGGTTGTGATCTCACAGTTCATGGGTTTGAGCCCCGCATCGGGCTCTGTGCTGACAGCTCAGAGCCTGGAGCCTGCTTTGGATTCTGTGTCTCCCTTTCTCTCTGCCCCTCCTGCACTCATATTCTGTCTCTCTCTCAAAAATAAATAAACATTAAAGAAAGAAAGAAAGAAAGAAAGAAAGAAAGAAAGAAAGAAAGAAAGAAAGAAAGAAAGAAAGAAAGAAAGAAAGGTAGGTAGGTAGGTAGGTTCTGGAAGATCCTTGAAGGCAGAGGCTGTCCTTGGTGCTGCCGTTCCCCAGCAACCAGAAGAGGTGTCTAAATGTAGATACCAGACCAGTTATCAGTTACATTCAGGAAGAATGTGACCTCCCAGCCTCTCCTACCTAAGAACATGGGCAGAAGGGGGCTAAGATTGGATGATGACCACAGCACCATCACATACCAAAGTTCTCCCCCAAGTCAGCCTTAACCACAGTGTAGGGTTGAGGTTTGGGCTTCGGAGTTGAACCACCAAAGTTCCAGAACCAGGTCTCCCCCTCTGTCACCATTCTAAGCCTCGATCTGTAGAATCTGTAGAATGGGAGCTATAGTGCTTACCCTGTAGGGTGTTGAGAAGAGGAAATGAGCAAAGGTACATAAAATACTCAGCTCTGTGCCAAGCTCAGATCCAGAGATTAAAAAGGAGACAATAAGACATATATTTCTATGGTAATTAAAACCATGAGCGGGGCGCCTGGGTGGCTCAGTTGGTTGAGCGTCCGACTTCGGCTCAGGTCATGATCTCGTGGTCCGTGAGTTCAAGCCCCGCGTCGGGCTCTGTGCTGACTGCTTGGAGCCTGGAGCCAGCTTCAGATTCTGTGTCTCCCTCTCTCTGACCCTCCCCTGTTCATGCTCTGTCTCTCTCTGTCTCAAAAATAAATAAACGTTAAAAAAAATTTAAAAAAAAAAAACAAAAAACCATGAGCTATTTGTTCCGTGATATAACGACCAAGGGAACAGAACCTAGAAAGCCCAGAAATACATCTGCTAGCATAGAGGGACTTAATAGATGCCAGAGGTGGCATTTCAGATCTCAGGAAAGGATGGATCAGTCGGTTAATTATATTGACTATCCATTCGGAGGCAGATGAAATTATCAGGCATCTCATGCCATATGCAAAATGAATTGCAGACTAATGACAGAAAACAAAAACTTCAAACTCATTTGGAGAATACAGAGAAGACTCTATTGACATCTGGATGAGAAATGATTTTATTTTTTTTCCAATGTTTATTCATTTTTAAAAGAGAGAGACAGAGTACAGTGTGAGCAGGGGAGGGGCAGAGAGAGAGGGAGACCCAGAATCCGAAGCAGGCTCCAGGGTCTGAGCCGTCAGCACAGAGCCCGACGCGGGGCTCGAACTCACAGACCGTGAGATCGTGACCTGAGCTGAAGTTGGCCACTTAACCAATTGAGCCACCCAGGCACCCCAAGGAAGGATTCCTTAAACATTACCAAAAGTACAAACTAGAAAGGAATAGTCAAATAAAGGGTGTGCAAAACAAAACAGCACACATAAAGTAACAGGGTAAATTGCAGACTGCGGGCTGTGATGTTTATAGTGCATGTAACTGACAATGCATAATTATCCAGAAGATGTCAGAAATAAAGCTTACACATCGCTAGGAAAAAAATATAAAACCCAACAGAAAAATAAGCAAAGAATCGCAATAGCCAAATCACATAAGACGGTGACCAAATAGGCACATGAGATGTTCTCAACCCCACTGGGAATCAGGAAATAAGGCCCTGAGCGCACCAAGCACGGCTGATGACATGGAAAAACTGGAATTCTCAGGACTTCTGTCCAGAGAGCAAACTGGTACCACCCAGAGAGTAATAAACCCGAATACCTCCTGAGGAGGTCAAGGTGCATTTCCCATGCCCTGTGATCCCTCTGGGCAAATGCCCTAGACTCTCTGGCACAGGCACATGGACACCTACCCAAGAGTGCTCGCTGTCACAGCACTGGTGACAGCAGGAAACGAGACAACTCAAATGTCCCTCAGTGGGGACTGTATGGGTGAAGGATGGCACGTCCATCTAATGGGGTATTCTACAGAAGTTCCAAGGAAGGAGCTGGACTTAGGTATACGGACACGAGTATCTCAAAAATCAAGCTGAATGCAAAGAGCAAGCTGCAGGAAGATATGTACAGTATGAAATCATTTCTGTGACTCACAAAAATAAAAATCAATACAATGTTGTATGAATGTGTCAGAAAGAAAGGGGTGGCAGGGAAGGGTCACACCAATTTATCTGCAGGACAGGGTATGCTTCTTAAAAGCACAGGGTGTAAAGGAGACAAACTCTATCTGTAAACTTTCCTTTCTCAAGAAAGCTGTGGTTGTATTTTACTGTGTACTTTTACAAAGTAAAAAGGAGGGTGTGAAAAGCTCATTAAAATGCTTAAAGAATATTTTTCAAAAGCAAGGCTATTTAGGGGCACCTGGGTGGCTCAGTAGATTAAGTGGCCAACCCTTGATTTTGGCTCAGGTCATGATCTCATGGTTCATGGGATCAAGCCCCACATCAGGTTCTGCATTAACAACATGGAGCCTGCTTGTGATTCTCTCTCCCCCTCTCTCTCTGCCCCTCCCTTGCCCATATGAGGACTCTCTCACACTCTCTCAAAATAAATAAATAAATATATTTTCTTAAAAAGCAAGTCTCTTTAGGGGCGCCTGGGTGGCTCAGCTGGTTAGGCATCCGACTTCAGCTCAGGTCATGATCCCACGGCTCATGAGTTCAAGCCCTGCATCGGGCTCAGAGCCTGGAGCCCGCTTTGGATTCTGTTTCTCCCTCTCCCTCTGCCCCTCCCTGCTCTGTCTCTCAAAAATGAATAAACATTAAAAAAAAATTTTTTTTTTTTTGAGCAAGCCTCTTTAATCTGAAAAAGAGAAAACTCAGAGTTGAAGGTGTTCCGATGTGAAAGTGTTGACTAGACTTTTAGGGCCTTAAAAATAGGAACATGAACAACTGTGTTTCTGACGCCTGGCAGAGAGCCGACTCAAGCAGCCACTTCTTCCCCCAGCTTCAGAGTGTTGAATGCGAACCAGGAAAAGCAGATTAATTGATAGAGAGTTAAGGAAATGATCTGTAGCAGTTACAGCTGAACAAACAGGAAGTAGGCCATCCCAGAAGCAGCAAGTGCATCAGCTCTAGAATATTCCACCTCATACTGGAAACCCAACTGCTTACTGAAAAACTGGTGAGGAGAACAAGGTCAAGAATGAACAGGTCCACTTAGTGGCTTCTGACGACACTTTGCCTCTTGTCTGTCACTAAGATTACAAGCATCTGCATGAGCAGTTCCTGTAACCTGGCATGCTATTTCCCTTATTCCACCATAAGAAGCAAATAACTTATCTTCCAAGATTATTTCCATAGCCCCAACTCTTTTGTGCTTCCCCAACATGCCTACCTACCCTACCACAGCATCTATCACATAGGACTATCATTATTTATTAGAAAGTCTCCATCAACATTAGAGATTTTCATGCTTCCCATGTTCACGACACCATGAGTCGGGAGCACAGAAACATTGGTGGAGTGGAAGGGGGATGCAGTGTGGATGGGTGGGATCACGCAGGTAACTGAATGGGTTGAGGTCGGTTGGAATGGATGGATGGGGTGGTAGGGATGGCTGGTTGAGGTGAGATAGAATGGGCAAGTTGAATGTGTATGTAGTATTCTTTTACTTTTGAGTCACGTTTGGTCAGATATCAAAGAATCTTTCTGAAGTATTCTGAATTTAAAATATTTCATAATCCCGGGTGCCTGGTTGGCTCAGTCAGTTGAGCATCCGACTCTTGATTTTGGCTCAGGTCATGATCCCAGGTCATGGGATAGAGCCCCATGTTGGGCTCCATGCTGGGCATGAAGCCTGCTTAAGATTTTCTCTCTCTCCCTCTCCTTCTGCCCCTCCCCCCACTCATGGGCACTCACTCTCTAAAATATATAAAAAAAAGAAATATTTCATAATTCTTCCAAGTCTAGTTACGTTATAAAATTCCAAAATCCCATCCTAACTTACTTTGAAATTTTTGCTTTTCTACTATGTTTGTTAAACTGCTAAATGATCTCTCCATTAATTCCTTCATCTCCATCCCAGGTGCTGTCTCCAAATAAACAGTTGGTTCTCTTGAAATACTCCATCTAGAAAATTCACAAAGAGAAAAATAAATGAAGGTGAAAAAAATCAGGGACCAGATCTAAGAATCTATTTACTGGACCAAATGGGAGCATATTTTTTTAAATGACACTGTATTTCTCTAACCAGTGCTTCATAAATTTCATTGTGCATATGAATCACCTGAAAATGCTGTTAAATAAAAGTCAGGTTAGGGTTCAGTAAGCCTGGAGTGGACCTGACATTCTACATTTTTAACAGGTTCCCAGGAATGCTGATGCTGTTGCTCTGCAGACCACACTTGTACTATCAATTTCTAACCAACCAGAGACATTAAGGAAAATATTATATTTTTTATAAAAGCACCCAAACTCTAAAAAAAATCCAGGAACTCGCTTATAGGAATTATCCAACATCTATAGGAAGAAAAATTTTTTAACTCTATTAAAAATCATAAAGAAGGAACTGAATTAGGTGAAAAGGTATACCATGATCATGGACAGGAGAACTTCTCAATGTAAAAATGTCAATTCTTCCCAAATTAACGCATAAATTCAATGCAAAAAAACAATTTTTTAAAAATCGAGATTCTGTAAAAATTTTTTAAATGTTTTTATTTACTTTTGAGAGACAGAATGAGTGGGAGAAGGGCAGAGAGAGAGGGGGACGCAGAATCTGAAGCAGGCTCGAGGCTCTGAGCTGTCAGCACAGAGCCCACCCGACGCAGGGCTTGAACTCATGAGCTGTGATACCATGACCTGAGCCAAAGTCGGATGCTCAACCAAGCCACAGAAGCTCCCCTAAAAATCGAGATTTTTTAACGACATGGTCTCTTGGGTTCTCCCCATCCTATTCTCTCAAGCCACCAGCTGGGCCTCCACCCTGGTCCCCACAGCATCCAAGGAATCTCCTTCTCCATATCCTTCTTAGGCTCCAAGAGCAACTGCACTCAGCAGGAAAGGCTGCGGACTTGGTGATCCAAAGGTATGGGATGGGGTCCTGGCTTTACCAACACTCCCAAGATTCCAAAGAATTCCAATTTTAAAGCTTTGTGCAAATTGCTTTACCACCACTCTGTTAGCTTGTGAAAACAATGGAGATAGTAATACCACCTCACAGAGTGACCATGATGAGGATTAAGTGAGATAAACTACACATGCAAAAGTACATGTTTATACTCATAAACACAACCATTCCTTTCTCTATTCCTTTAATTTCACCTGGATTGTATGAGTTCCGACTTAACTGAAGTTACTAAAACCCACATAACTCTTGGCGAGAGTTTATAGGGCCAGTACAAGAGGGGGTTCCACTCCCACTCCCCAAAATAACATGGGTCCATCCTTACCGAACTATGCCAAGATCATCCATTCGGAGTGCCTTTTCATATTCCTCGGAGCTCTTGGAAAAAGTTTCAGGCTCTGCTGAGTGAGAATCGGATAATATTTATTAGTAAATGGACTTCTTGTCCCATTCTAGTTCATTAAGAAATGAGGGCCCTTGACCCATTTTGCAATGCCAGTCACCAGACAGAGGGCTTGGTGTGTGGTGAGCATTCCATAAAAAGATTAGTTAATAATGAATGAGTAAATGAGTGAATGTAATTGTAAATAATTACAGTTATTTGGACAAATGGAGGCAAGACAAGGCCTCCGATTTCTTATATAACATGCCATGGAGGGGGGGAGAAAGAAAGTCTATTCAGTTGTCTGCTTCAGCACCATTTACATCAGAGAATACTGAAAACACTTCCAAGACCCCCAAGTTTCCACCTACAGGGAACGATTAAGAAACGTATAGTGCTACCAGCAGCTGATATATTATGTAGTCACCACAAACGGAGTTTATGCAAAGTTCTTAAGTAAACAGGAAGCGCATGTGGTGACAGGTTAATCTCAGAATACAAAATTCGGAATCCGGGACAACCTCATCTATGTAAAAGAAAAAAAAAAAAAAAAAACTTACAACAAAGGTATTTGCCATAATATAATAACCAAAATATCACACTGCTTGTTCCTGGTGATGGAATTATAGACTGTTTTCCCTGCTTGTTTTGTACTTTTCTATATTCACTGAATTTTCTTTAAAAAAAAAAAAACCTACAAGTGTAACTCCTACAGTTAGAAAAATTGTATAAGTCACAAAATAAACAAAAATAAAACAAAGAAAAAGGATCAACAACAGAAAGTGACTCCTGCCCTGAGAGCATTGTTTGCTTCAAGGGCGAAGCAGCACCGGCAGGAGTTGCTGATACACGTGAAGGGTACCAGTGCACGTGCACGGTACCAGCAACACCCATCCACCTCGTTCTCTGCCATCGCCCTACACTCAGTTTGTCCACGGAGGTCATCTCCACTCACCATGCGAAGGCTTTATGTGTTTTCCTGCCTTTTCTGCTTTTTCTGGTGCATGCTCCTGGTTCCACTCCTTTCTGATGTGTGCGCCCTCTTCACACAATCTTCTCTGACTTAAAACCAAATTTTTCACTTCCTCTAGAATGCAGGAGGAGAATCATTGACTCAGTCAATCAGAAATACTTACTGAACACCTTCTGTGCATACGGCACTCTCCTAGTGCTGCAGATGGGGCAGTGGACAAGACAGGCAGGACCCCTGTCTTCCAGCAGCAGTTGCCTAGGGGGCTCCTTCAAAATACCAGGTAATTGAAACTTCAACTGGCAATGACTTCTTCCAAATAAGACCATTAAGGATTTGACTTGTGTTGGTCCATTTAATCATCACATTTCACTTGAAGGCACTTCCACTTGCCCTACTTTACAGATGGGGAATATGACAATGATAACTTTCCTGTGATCACAGAGCTGGCACTTATTAAGCCAGAGCTACCCCCAGGGCTCAGGGCATCGAGCTAAGGAGATGGGCGCTCTGTTTTTCACTTCTATCAATACAGGACTCTGCAGGAGCGTAGCAGTAACCAACACGTGTGGAATAATGAATGAGCAGAGGGAGCGAATGAATGAATGGAGATAATGGAAGCTACGAGAAAGAGGTGAAATGGGGTGCCTGGGTGGCTCAGTTGGTTAAGCATCCGACTTCGGCTCAGGTCATGATCCCCCCATGGTTGGTGGGTTGGAGTCCCGCCATCGGGCTCCAGCTCAGAGCCTGGGGTCTGCTTTGGATTCTGTGTCTCCCTCTCTCTCTGCCCCTTCCCCCACTCACACACTCTCTCTCTCTCTCTCTCAAAAATAAATATACATTAATTTTTTTTTTTGGTTGTCACAACAGGGAGACTATTGGCATCTATCAGGTCAAGGTCCCAGGACAGTCCCCACGGAATGATCCGGGCCAAAATGCCAACAGCACTGAGGGCAAGAAACCCCAGATAAAAGTGAAAGATGAACAGTCGGAAATGCCCCTCCCCCCCCCCCCCCCCCCCACCCCATGTCAGACCGGCTCCTCAAGAAGGCAGGCTGGAAACCCAGAGAAAGGAGAGGCTTTCCAGTCACAAACAGAATGGGTTCTGATTGCGGCACTGCCTTGCCCTTCAAGCAGGTGTGGGTCTCCTTTGCTCCCTGTAAAATGGGGACAACTGTACTTGTCTGCAGCCACCACCAACAGTGCTCTAGACCGTACTCCGACCAATCTCAGACGCACACTGCTGCGACGTTTCAAGGTCTCTAAAAACTGGATGCATCTTATGATTACCGCCACAGAGTTTAACTGGTAGCATTTTAGGATGCTAAATGCTTATTTATTTTGATAAAGAGAGGGAGCACAAGCGGGGGAGGAGCAGAGAGGGGGGAGAGAGAGAATCCCACGTTCTGTGCTGCCAGAGCGCAGAGCCTGTTCACAGGGCTCGAGAATCAAACACTTAACAGACTGAGCCACTCAGGTGTCCTAGCTTTTAAATTCTTTATAGACAACACACACCCTCTTTATCGCGGGGTGGGGGGCACTCCCATCATCCTGCCTCAGGGGCATATAACCACCGGAAGTAGTAAGCTGCCCAAGGTCAACATGGAGACAGGTTGAAGTCAGCTATCTGACTTCAAAGCCTGGATCTTTCCACTCTCCTGGTTCTCTCCTTGGAGGTGAGCTCAAAAGGACATTTTCTGGTCCTTGAGAGAATATTCACCCAAGTAAGAATCTAGAAGGTCTATACGAAAATGTTAACATGGTTGTCTCAGGGGTGTGGGACTTTTAGGTTTTCTCTTTTGTTTCTTGGTGTTGTGTGTGTGTGTGTGTGTGTGTGTGTGTGTTGTGTGTGTTGTGTGTGTGTGTGGTCAGTGAACACCCATTACTTGGCCAGAAGACAGGCCAGTGGGGACTGCACAGGTCGCGCTGCCTGGGGACAGGAAGTCCAGAAATGCGGCGGAGGTGGAGGTGGGGACGGTGTACATGCAAAACAGATGCTGTCCACCCTCCGACACAGCTCCGCCAGGCGGTACTCCCAAGCTTGTCCACAAAGTAACATGTTCCCCGAAGTAAATGATGGAACACTGGCTTTTATCCTGTAAACAGTGAGAAGCCACACGCCTGTAGAAACGTTTCAAATAAAACACAAACACCCGACTTACCAAAAGATCCTGCGTCTTCTGAATATGCAGGAGTCTTTAACCGATAATACCTGACTTTTCTTGAAACCTTGTCCTTGGTGTCCCAGACCTTCAAGGTGATTTTGTGAACATTTATTTTCTTTAGTAATTCCTTCGTCATGTTGATGTTGAAAGTCTGGGTCCATGACACCCAGATTTTGTCCCCTTCCTGCCACGGCCTCACCGTCTGTGTAAAAGAACACCAAGGGGGTTTTTTTTTGTGTTTTTTTTTTTCAACATTTACTTATTTTTGGGACAGAGAGAGACAGAGCATGAACGGGGGAGGGGCAGAGAGAGAGGGAGACACAGAATCGGAAACAGGCTCCAGGCTCCGAGCCATCAGCCCGGAGCCTGACGCGGGGCTCGAACCCACGGACCGCGAGATCGTGACCTGGCTGAAGTCGGACGCCCAACCGACTGCGCCACCCAGGCACCCCAGAACACCAAGGGGTTTGAAGTGTGCAAGGCTGGGAGGCTTAGAGCCCACGACTACCCATCCCTGCCAGCCTCGCCCTTCCGGGGACCAGAGCCGGGTGCTGTTCTCCACCTGTCTGCCTTCTGGGCCCGGCCCTCCCTCAGCTCCCACCCCATATCAGGAAATGGCTGTCCCGGCCTGGGCCCTGTCACACCTCTGGGTTCCTCGGGAACCCAGAATCAAAGCAATTACCTGCAAATAGCACCCTCTCCAGTGACTTCGAAGCACTGACCCACAGCCAGGCCTCGGGCAGGAGGGTGAGTGTGTGCGCGGGCAAGCAGGTGTGCACACACATGGGTACCCAAAAAAGAAATCGTAAGAGGGGCAAAAACTTTTAAAATACCAAAGAAGCTACCTGACAAAAATACCTAAATAGAAAGTCAGGTAACTGGTATTATTAGGTCAGTGAGGATTCTCATTCAGTAGGGCTGGGGTGGGAACTTAATATCCTGCATTTCTAGCAAGCTCCAGGGAAGAAAGCACCCTTGGTACAGTATTAGAGTATATGTGAGGTGCACACGCATTCACACACACCTTTACTCCTGAATCCAGGAACAATTTGGCCACCGTTGGAAACACCACCATGTCAATCTTTTTAGGCTCTGCATCATCTGGCAGAAGGAAATACTCCATGTGGTAGTAACAGCGCTGCTTGGAAGCATGCTTGTCCATTCGAGAGTGTTTCCTATGTTTTTCAATAAAACATGTATGTTTTCCTCTATGACCTAGGAGACATGATTTCAGGAGTCTTGGTTGAACCTCACACGAGAAAGCAGACCCCACCCCGCAGTGCCCTGGAAGCAAGGAAGAGCCCGAGGCTGTGGGAGGCTGCCCCTGCCCCCACCCCAGGCTGCTCCCCAGCTCGGAGGCTGAGATGCAGATCTGGTCCCCCTGGCTGGTAGAGGAACAGGCTGTGCACCAGTCAGCAGGGTGCAAAAATGCAGCTCTGAAAGGGAGTGTCTCCTTAAATGTTTCACCTGCCTGCTTTGCCTGCCTCATGCGGTCTTGGCAGTAAAAAAGTTCGAGTCACCAAGACCGTCGGTCAATTCTAAACATGGTATATACATCTAACCAAATAGCATCCAAAGTATCTGAGGCAACAATGGATAGAACAAAGGAGAAGCTGAAATTAATCTTCTACCCGGGGCGGGGCAGGGGGGAGACCAAGTAGGAAAAAAAAAAAAAAAAAAAAAAAAAAAAATAATATATATATATATATATATATATATATATATCTATCTATCTCAAAACATGGAGTTCTTTTCTCTGCCCCTAATCTTGGGGTTCAACCATGTGACTGGCTTTGGCCAATAAAATGCTAGCAGGTGGGAGGTGCTCAAAGACTTGAAGAGTTCTTGGATGTCCGGGCTTGCCCCCTTGGTGTGCCTGTGCCTTCCCATAATGAGAATGTGTCTGGCTAGCCCCCATGTCCCGGAGGAGGGTGAGAGGGGCACGAAGCAGAGCAGAGCCACTACAGGGAGACACGCCTGGACCCGCCCACCTGCTCATCCAGAACGAGGGATTCCTGTTCGAAGCCCCCGACTTGTGGAGTCGTTTGGGTTTGTGACACCGCATTTGTGTGGCAAAAACCAACTGATGCACCTATACACCCAGAGAGCTGGATCCCATGCATCTGAGAATCTGTGTTTTCAACAAGGAATTAGGCGATACACAACCAGTTGAGGGGAACCAATGCCTTCACCTCTTCCCCGTGTACTCATCTGCAAAAAGTAGAAATAATACCACCTACCTCTTAGGGTTATTGAGAGGATTAAGCACGTGAAGCCCATGTAACCGCTTACTTGCTGGCCCACTGTGGGCCCCTGAAATTGCAGCTGCTTTTCTGATCTCTGCTGCTGGCATTGGCCACCTCACTTGGGGAAGCCAACAGAGGGAGCTCAGGGGCCCCAAACTTCTGGGGGCAGGTCATTGGCACACCCCTTTCTGCAGAGGGTGTTGGGACTCTGCCCTAGCACTTACCAGCAGTCACCGGGAAGGCCAGTGAGATGACGAACTTGCAGGGGACAGCCTGGGGCACATCAGACTGGAAGCTGTCGGCAGGCCCATGTGAGGACTTGCTACACGGGTGGTCGGAATCCAACTCCGGGGCTTGGCCTCTGACCTTCAGGTACTCCTCCGTGTCCCACTCACTGCCAGACCGGTAAAAGCTGCCCATGGAGGACATGGGCCCCATGCTCGCCCTGTCCTGATCTTCCCACTCCCAGGCGTGCAGGGACATTCCGCAGAGCACCCACAGGCCCGGCACTCCTGGCTGGAAGACGATGAAGGCACTGCTGTCACCACCCTCTGTTCCCCGGAGGCAAGCCCTGCCTCTTTCAGGATTACCCACCCTTCCTCTCCTTCCCTTCCTTTCCCTTGTCCTGTCTGGGGTGAACGGCCAAGGCCTGGAACACCGCCTGGCACACAGTAGGCGTGCAACAGTGAGTCACAGAGAATGACGGCTTGCAGGACTCACGATAAGCAACACCAACTCCAGCTTGAGTCTCCCTCCTCCCCCAGCCCCAGCTCCTCCCCCTTTCGCCAAGTCAATCATTGGCACTTCTGGAGAGCCAGCCCCAGGTGAGTGCAATTCCCTAAGAATGAGAAGCTGGGAGAGAACCGGGTGTTTCCACTCCGTGGGGCCGCGGGTGAGCAGTGTCAAAGCACAGTATGCGTTTGCCACGTAGGGACAGGCGAACCGGGCCAGGGGACGGCAGTGCAAGGGCCTGGTGAGGTCAAAGAGGGCGGGAACCCCCCCGGGGGCAAGACACGAATGGGCACTGAGTGCTGGGCTCAGGGCACAAACTCTGGGTCCATGCAGGAGGAACTCGGGCAAATGCTCAGAAAGGGGTGCCCAGCAGGACGGGCAGGTGGCAGGGGACCTTCGGTACCTGCAACGCGATGCGCTGGGCAGCACCCTGGGCTCAGACCCTGGCGTCAGCCAGCTCGTACACCCGCTGCACAGCCGCCAGGCGAGAAGGCTCGGAGGATGCAAGTCGATCCGCCCAGGCAGGGAGGCCCGGGGGTCGAAGCTGCCCAATTCTGTTTACAGTTGCTAGGAGACAGGCGTGGCTACGGCCCTGGGGCGGGGCTCCTCTGGGGGCGGGGCTCCTGGAGGTGGGACTTCCGTCCTCAGCCCCTGGTCCCTGACCAGGTGCAGCCAAGGTGTGGCAAAAAGGTGTATCCAAATCCGGAAACTAGTTGGAGCCCTTGCATGCACGCATTCATCCATTCATCCATCCATCCACTCATTCATTCAATCTTTAAAGAATTCCAGATCTGAACGTGAGCGCCTATTACACACCTCGCCCTTACCCGCAGTACAGGGGACAAGGATTGTGGCCCCGCCTGTATTGCCATCAGCCCCCACCTTCCATTCGTTGATAAGGGCGAGGGAAGCAATGGGCTCTGAAAACTCTGGTATCTCTAACCCTACCCCAAACCTCTTTCATATAGACTCTGCTTCTGTCGCTGATGTCCTTAAAATATCATGAGAATTCTGTTTCGTGATCAGGAGCCCCAACTCAGAGATGAGAAAACTGAGGCTTCGACTGGTGCCACGACTCGCCGGAGGTCACACAAGCGAGTGTGTCGCAGCACTGGGTGGAAATCCAGACTATCTGACGCTAAAGCCTGGGCTCGTCTGCAAACACCACGGCCACCCCAAAGCTCCCCAGCTGAGAGAACACTGGCGGCTGCTCCCTACGTAGATCACAGAACATCCAAGGGGCTAGGGCGGAGGGACACACCGCAGAGGTAGCTGGCGGGGGGGGGGGGGGGGGGGCAGGGGCAGGCTTCATGGAAGAGGTGACAAAAGCCAAACGTCGGGGTTTGCCAGGAAATGAATGCAAGAGAAAGTATTCCAGGCAGCGGGAAGAGCCTATGCAAAAGCCCAGAGGGGGTGAAGGTGCCCGCAAGTTCTGGGAAGGGATGATGAGGCTGGAGTGGTGAGCGGAGGGCCCCGGAGACCCAGGTGTGAAGGGCAGGCAGGACTCAAAGACTAGAGTCAATGAGGAGCCACCTCGGGTTTTCTGTTAAGGGAGAGTAGCTCCACTCAAGAGAATGGGAGCTGAGACTCCACACGTGTACCTGTTGGGGAAACTGAGGCTCTGAGCTGAGATATGACCTACCCATGGTTAAAGAAGCAAAATGGTGGCCCAGCTGGAGCTGGAACCCAGGTCCCCTGCCTCCCACTTCCTGCCTCCCTAGACCACCCCCTTCTAGAATCCTGCCCACTGACTAGGGCCCTCCAATAGTCCTCAGGTTGAATCAATCTAAAAAAACCTGAGGCTCAAGAATAGCTATGAGGGGAAGGCCCCAGATGGCAGTGAGCACCCTGGAGAGGAGAACTCAAACTGTCCCCACTAAATGCCATACCACCCTCTCATACTGTACCACCAGCAGCCTGGACATCACCGTCTACAAACCAGGAAGTGCTAAAGAGACACACACAGGGTTGGAAGAAAAGAAGGCTGGTAGGATGCACCAGCTCCCAAAAGGCCCCATTAATAAGGGCAGGTCGAGGCACCCAGGTGGCTCAGGTCATGATCTCACAGTTCGTGAGTTCGATCCCCACACTGGGGCTCTGTGCTAACGACTCAGAGCCTGGAGCCTGCTTCAGATTCTGCGTCTCCCTCTCTCTGTGTCCCTCCCCTGCTCACTCACTCTCTCTCAAAAATAAATAAACATCAAAAAAAATGTTTTAATAAAAAAGAAAGGCAGGTCAGTGACACCACCCTCCCCTGCACAGACAGCAGGCCTCCTGTTCCTCAGGTCCCCCTGCTGACCCGAGGCTGGTTTCTCTCCAAAGTCGATCTCCCCAGCATCTTCTGTGGTGTGGACAGCTCTGAGCTCAGAATTGAGAGGCCACAGGCCTAAGACAAAGGGCCACTTCCTGGTCCTGGTTATGCACCAGAATCACCCAGGAACATGTCAAAACTTCAATCCTGAGGCTTCACTCCAGACTTTCAGAATTGATTCTCCAGGGGTGGGGCTTAGGAACCAGTCACTGTATTCTCCAAAGACAGCCACCTCAATAGATCTCCCACACACTCCCCTTACAGAATGATGTCGGACTCCTCCCATGCAGTGGTAGGTCTAGTCCCTTCCCCCTTGGATCCAGGTAAGACTTTCTGCGACCACCTCAGCCCACAGAGTGACTCTGTAACTTCTGAGGCCAGGTCATACAAACCCCATGTGCTCTGCCTTGTTCTTCTGGGGAGCTCACTCTGAGAATTCATCCAGGATGTTGGGGGGCAGCCCAAGAAGCCACATGGAAGGTCCACATATGGATGTTCTGGCCAACAGCACCAGCTGAGTTCCCAGCTGCCTCCCAGCCTCAACCACCAGACGTGCAAGAGTGCCAGACTTCAGATGATTCCAGCTCCCAGCCTTTGAGTCACCCCAATGGCCACCATATGTAACAGAAACCAGCTGCTATCACCAAACTCTCCCCAAATTGAGCTTTATAACCGAAGTAAATTATTGTTGTCTTAAGCCAC
Source organism: Panthera leo (assembly GCF_018350215.1). Classification (NCBI taxonomy): domain Eukaryota; kingdom Metazoa; phylum Chordata; class Mammalia; order Carnivora; family Felidae; genus Panthera; species Panthera leo. Next base: position 56,554,630 of record NC_056680.1, read on the forward strand.
TAAGGTTTAGGACGATCTGTTGCACAATAACAAATAACTGGGCGGCGCCTGGGTGGCTCAGTTGGTTGAGTGTCCGACTTTGGCTTAGGTTATGATCTCTGGCAGTTCGTGAGTTCATGCCTGGCCTAGGGCTCTGTGCTGACAGCTTGGATCCTACTTTGGATTCTGTGTCTTCCTCTCGCTCGCTCTCTCTCAAAAATAAACATTTAAAAAAATTTGCGGGGCACCTGGGTGGCTCAATTGGTTGAACGTCTGACTTCAGCTCACGTCATGATCTCACAGTCCATGAGTTCAAGCCCCGCGTCAGGCTCTATGCTGACAGCTCGGGGCCTGGAGCCTGCTTCGGAGTCTGCGTCTCCCTCTCTCTCTGCCCCTTCTCTGCTCATGCTCTGTCTCTCTCTGTCTCTCAAAAATGAATAAAGTTAAAAAAATTTTTAATTTTTAATAAAAAATGACTGGAACCGACCCCATATTTTTTAAAGTTGCCTCCACCAAGATTCTATCGCACAGCCAAGTTTTAGAACCACTGCTTTGAGAGAAATGGTATCTAGGTCAAGACCCAGAGCATCACGGGAAGGAGTGAAGGCACAGGTGTGCTTGCTGGTACTTGGGTGTGGGAGGTGGGTCCACAACCTCACTTCAACAAAGGTGCCTTCAGGACAGGCAAAGTCAAAGGAAAGCAAAGCAAAGAGGGTATATGTTCACAGTTCTATAGACCAGTGACTCTCTGATGGTGTGGCCTGGGCTCACTCACTGAGCTGGATCATCTGTATCCACAGGGCTGGGAGGTCCAAGATGGCCTCACATGTCTGGCCGTTGGTGCCCTTGCCTGGGGTCCCTCAATCTCCCTCTCCCCGTCCATATGCCCCCCCCCCCCCCGCCATGCTCCACCAGGCTGGACTGGCTTCCTCAGATGGCATTCTCAGGGCAGGGTTCCAGGAAAGCAAAGGTGCAAGGTCTAGGGCCTCTTGAGACCAAGGCTTGGGAAATGGCACAGGGTCACTTCTGCCATATCCATTGACCACAGCCAGTCACAAGGGCCAGCCAAGATTCAAGGGGATGAAGAACAGACTCCACCTCTGGATAGGAGGAAGGGCGAAGCCACATTGCAGACAGATGTCCCATGGGTGGGAGCAATCTGAAGGCATTCTATCACTTCCTTCTTCCTCCCAGAGTAGGGGAGCCCCAAAGTTTCCACGGGCATCCAGAAGAGCCTTTCTGAAGTTCTCCTAAGCCTCTGGCAGAGGATGCATCTTTGGGGAAAAGCTACACCCACCTTCTTCTTGGCATCTCCAACCCCCCTTTTTAACAGCTGTAATGAGGTATATTCTATATCATAAAATGCACCCATTTCGAGTGTAGAGTCCAATGGTTTTTGGTAACTTTACCAAGTGATGAAACCATCCATCTCCCTAATAAGAGCCTTCGTGCACATTTACAATGAATCTCTGTTCCCAGCCCCAGGCCCAGGCAACCAGTAATCTACCTCTGCCTCTAAAAACTTGCCTTTTCTGGATATTTCATATAATTGGAGTCATATATTACATGGTTTGGCTTTGTGACTGGCCTCTGTCACTTAGCATGTTTTTGAGGCTCATTCATGCTGTAGCATGAATCAATACTTCATTCCTTTTTGTGTCTAAATATGTTCCATTGTGTGATAGACCACATTTTGTCTATCCGTTCATCCGTTCATGGAAATTCAGGCTGAACACTTAGACATTTATGAAAAATGCTGCCATGAACATTCCCCTAAAAATCTCTGCGTCATCAGATACGTTCATTTCTCTTGGGTAGACACTTGGAGTAAAATAGCTGGGTTGTGTGGTAGTGGTGTGGGGAACAAAAGCAAAAGAAAAAATAAATAAATTTCCTTACAACTTACAGCCCATTGGTAAGTCCTTGAGACAGGCAGGGTGACCTTCCTCTAGAAGATCAGATGCTTCGACGTTAATATTTTGCTAAGGAAAAAAGGCAATCTTTGCTTAACATTATCTCGCCCCTCCAAGATCCTGTGAGTCTCCTTTAACATATAAAAATTCCTTTGGAAACTTCCTTTATCTCTACCCCTCCCAGATATATGTTAGCAATCATCCTCCAAGCACATGGCCCACTGATACACATCCGAAGGTCTCATGACCGAGGTTTTACTAGACAGTAGCAAATGACCTTTTCCTAACAACAGTTAGTCCTTCAAGATCCTGGAAACCTTGCTTCCAAGTTCCTTAGAGTCTTATGCTATCCCTGACCCCCTCCCAACTTGAATATGTATAATCAGTCACTCCTCACAACCCCAGTGTGGCTCTTTCTGCCCACAGGTCCTGTCCCTGAGCTTTAACAAGACCACCTTTTACACCGAAGATGTCTCAAGAATTCTTTCTTGACTGCCTGCTCCAAACCCCAACATCTCCACATCAGTAGTTTCATGTTTCTCTCTTTGAGAAATTGCCAAACCGTTTTCCAAAGTGGCTGCGCCATTTCACATTCCCGCCATCATAGGATGAGGGTTCCTGTTCCTCCCCATCTTCCAGAAACCATTTATTGCCGTCTAACTTACTACAGCCATTCTCATGAGTATGGAATAGTATCTCGTTGTGGTTTTATTTTGTATTTCACCAATGACTAATGATATTGAGATCTTTTCGTGGACTTATTGGTCATCCATGATCCTCTTTGGTAAAATGTCTGTTCCTGTCTTTCGCCCACTTTTTGATTGGATTATCTTACTGAGTTGTAGGAGTTCTCTGTAAAGTCAGAACATAAGTCCTTTAATTGCAGGGCCTATGTTCTGCAAATACTTCCTCCTGGTCTCCTGCTGGTCCTTGTATTTTCTTAACGGTGTCTTTACCATTGCAGTTTGAAATGCAAAAGTTTTGTATTTTGATTAGGTCCAATTTACCAATTTTTTTTTGTTTTGTTTTTGGATCATGCATTTGTTGTGTCTAAGAAAACTTGCCTAGCTCAGTCCGATTTTTAATAGAGAGAAGAGTAAAACTTGGAGTCTGAACGCTAAGCAAATCCACGACCAAGACTCCCGAAAATATAAAAGGTTTGTCACAGAAAATGATGGCTCCCAGACATTCCCAGACATGCCAGGGGGCTGTACAGAATGACAAAACGTTTCTGAAAAACAGTTCGACAATATCAGGAGCTTATAAAATAAATGTCCAAACTCCTTGGCACGGTAGTAAATCACTCAGGATGGAGAGTCAACAGTTTACGGTGTTGTTTTGATGGAGAAAAACCACAAACCACCTTGATGTGCATCGCTGGGGGATGAGGAAACACCTCGCAGCTCCCAAGAGGCAACAAGAAGCCGTCTCAAGAACATTTGCAAAGGAATATTAATGACGGCAAAGCTGTTGAGGAAGTATGGCTGATGTGCAAGGAAAGATCCCAGCAAGAGCATTTCAACTGTGTTTCTCTAGGTTGAGTTTAATGAGGTACAATTCACATCCTGTAAAACTCGTCCTTGTAAGTGCTTTGACAGATGTACACAGTCCCATAACAACCACCCCAGTGGAGTTCTTTCAATGCATGGAAAACGCCTGGAAATAAATACATCAGAAGTGTCTATGGTCCCCGCTTACGGGGGTGACTTTTGCTGTTTAGCATTTTTCGGGGCTGTTGAAAGGCACTTTAAACAATATACTGTTTGAAATGGCTCAAACAACAGTGAACTGACTTCAGAAAATCATCTCTTTGCGGGGGCCTCGGCTCTCCCCCACGCAGACACACACCCATCCCCCAGCTCAGACAAAAGAGCACAGGAGACCTTTGAGTTTGCTCACTCCGAACCTTAAACAAAAACCTTGTGGGTCCAACCGGAATGATTTCAGAGGCGCCTGGTAACCCTGCCCCACAGACAGACAGGCCTGACAGCGCACCATTATAAACCCCGACTTCCCTGGCCCCTGCTGAACGGCGGGGGGCAGAGGCCCAGGCAACGCTCCATGGCAAGATATTTAAAGGCTTTCTTTTCAGCGTTGACCGGCCAGGGGAACGTTACTGTTCAAAGGATTCCCTCACCAAGAGCAGTCCCCAGCTGCAGGGACAGGGGGTAGGGGTGAGCGCTGTGGTCTGGCTGGGCGTGCCAGCTCTCAGCACCCCCATGAAATCAAATCCCATTCGACTGCAGAAGTGCGACCCAGAAGTCCAGAGCCAAGATCCAGAGTCCTGTCTTACACAGCAAACCCGCAGACCAGGGGGCTCCGGGCCCAGAAGCTTCTGCGGCCCAGCTGATCCAGTCAACTACCAACATTTGGAGTCTCACGGACTCCAACACCAGTGCATCAAAGGACACCGAATCCCCCCCACACACCCCCACCCCCGTGCCAGCTAGAGGCACTCTTCCCATTCGATGCAGTGACTTCACATGTTCGGTCAAAGCAGCATTATTAGTCCCTACTCTGTGCCAGGCCCCTGCTGGGACTGCAGGGCATCAGGTTCTCAGACCTCCTGCGAGGCCCACAAATAAATAACAATGTGGTGTAATAGCTGTCTTAAAAAAAAATACACATAAAAAACACACATAGCATTTGTAGGCAAAGAAACTATGTGGCAGGTGACACACGATGCCATACCCAGAGTGGGGACCAGGGAGGCAGCCGGGATGGAAGTTGGAGACCCTCTCTCCTTTCGGCGTGCCTGACACCGTTCCAGGGCAACAGACAAGTGCTGCTACCCTCATGGCTGACGGACAGTTTCGGACAGGGAGACAGACACCACACACAGGCAAGACAGCCTGTCAGAGGTGCAGGGTGCATTCGATGTCACCAGAGGCCTCCCTGAGGCAGTGATGTTGGAGCAAAGGCCTTGGAGGTGAGGGGGCTGTAAACAGCTGGTGGAAGCAGATGCAAATACCCTGAGGTCAGAAGAACTGAGAGGAGGTTGGGGAGCAAGTCCATAGTAATGGCTGAGGAATGTGACTCTAGGATCCGGGGAGGACTTAGCCTCTAGTCCCTGTGAGAGGGAAAGAATTAGGGGGTCGTGAGCAGAGGAGGGGTCCTCTGGCTATGGAACAGACTGTAGGAGTCCAAGGGCAGTTCTTGGGGGAGTCTGTTGCAATAATACAGGTCGGAGACCCTGGGGGTTTGGCCCAGGGTGGTACCAGTGGAGGGGGCTGAGGGAGTCGGATTTGGGATGTCTTCTGAGGGTACAGCACTGGACGGCCCGACGGTCTAGAGGCTGGGCATGAGCACAGAGAAGAACAGAAGATGGCAGGGACTTGCTGAGGAAGGCTGGGGGCACCGCGAACTGACATGGAAGCTGCAGGAGGCCGGGATTCAGACCGGTCGTATCACTTAACCCATCAAGAAACAGGAAAACACTGCCGGTAGGAAGGTAAATGGTGCAGCCATTTTGAAAACCAGTTGGGCAATTCCTCAAAAATTAAACATAAAACTACCATCCAGTGGGGCGCCTGGGTGGCTCTGTCGGTTAAAGCAGCCAACTCTTGATTTCAGCTCCGGTCACGATCTCATGGTTGGGAGATAGAGCCCCACGTTGGGCTCTGTGCTGACAGCATGAAGCCTGCTTGGGATTCTCTCTCTCTCTCTCTCTCTCGCTCTCTCGCTCTCTCGCTCTCTCGCTCTCGCTCTCTCTCTGCTCCTCCCCTGCTGGTGCTCTCTCTCTCTCTCTCTCAAAAATAAATAAAATGAACATTAAAAAAAAAAGCCATCTAAGCAGCCTTCCCACCCCGGGTCTACACAACAAGAGGAATGAAAACATGCCCACGTGAATGTTCACAGCAGCACTATTTGGAATAGACAAAAGGTGGGGACAACCCAAATGTCCATCAACTGATGAGCGGATAAGCAAAAACGTGATCTACCCACACAATGGGATATCACTCATCCGTAGAAAGGAAGAAAGTACCGATACATGCTACAATGTGGGTGAACCTGGAAAACATTATTGTTAATGTTTTCAAAAAGGAGGCTGTCACACACTGTATGATTCCTTTTACATGCAATGTCCAGAAGAGACAAATCTATAGACACAGAAAGTGGTGGCTGCTGAGCAGTGGAGGTTGGGGGTGGAAGGTGGAGACGTACTGAATGAGTTAAGTAGTACAAAGGTTTTTGGGAAACAGGGGATGAAAACGTTCTGAAGTTAGACTGTGATGGTTATACACTCTACAAATGCACTAAAAGCATTTACTTATACCATTAAGTGGGTGAGTTTTATGGCATGTAAATGGTAAATAAGGTATGTCCTCCCTGGAAAGAAAGAAAGAAAGAAAGAAAGAAAGAAAGAAAGAAAGAAAGAAAGAAAGAGGAAAGCAGGAAGGAGGAAGGAAGCAAAGAAAGAAGGAAGGAGGGAAGGAAGGAAGGAAAAAGAAAAAAAGGAAGGGAGGGAGGGAGAAGTCATCTTGTCAAAAAGAGAAATGCTATAGCAAAGGCTAAATATCTTTGATCCTCAGAAATAACCACAAAATCAGTTTTGAATCCTCCCATCTCTCTCTATGCATATATACATGTCTTTACAGAAAATATTTACTACCCTGCTGTGTGGTTTTGTTGTTATTGTTACATGTAAGTCTTAACATTGTACATAACAGGTTTCAACTTGCCTTGCTCACTCCTTTTTTGGTGATTCATCGAGGTTGATGGGTACTAGGTTGTCTCTAGTTTCTCAATATTATAAACAATGATGCAGTGAACATCCTGTGCACATGTATTTTTCTAAGGTAGGAGCCAAGAAGTGAAACTGATGTAACACTTTTTGTCAAAATGTTATTACTTTTATAGTTTAAAAAAAATATGTCCAAAATGGTTGGGGAGAAGCATCTAAGTCCTTCCTTTGGGAAAAATCTTCAAGAATGGGCAGGAGTTTACCAAATAAACTGCTGACTCTGGGATACTGCCGAAGAGGAGACAGAATTTTAGCGCTTTTTCAAATTCCAGGATTTAGCATTTAAATTCCTAGAGCTATACACAAGCCCACATTCTGCCCATCTTAAAGCCAGGGACAGTTGAATAAAGTCTGCTCCAACATGGCTGGACAACCAGTCCCAGTGCCGGTAACAGGTGCATGACATCTCTCTGGTGAAAAAGAAAGGAAAAGCAACCTCGGTCTCCCCGAGAGGGTGGTTTTCCTTTCACCTGCCAAAAACGTGTTGTAAGGCACGAGAGAAAGTGTTGGCCAAACAACCTACCAGCATAACCCAAGCTCAAAGGTGGAACTCAGGTCGCCCCGCCAACTCACTACCCACAGGCACACAGGTGAGGGCCGGAAAAATACCTTGCTTTCCCCGCCTCCCCCCCCCACACCCCTCACCAAACACACACGCAGCTTAGAGAGCGAAGGTCTGTCCATCTCAGATCGACTTCTTACCGGCGCGATGCCGCTAAAGCGGTCCATTCACTCCTCCAACCTGCCTCTCCTCGGCTCTAATTACACGTGAGGCTCCCCGCACCGCCTGCCGTGGAGCGACGTGTGAGTTTAAGACCCCAGTATCTGAACATACGGGGAGAGGGGCTTCTCTGCACCGGCGCGGGGAGAGGACGGTTGGAGCCAGCTCGTGGGGCTATCCTCGGAAGACTTTCCTTTCAGAGGAGAAGGGGTGGAGTGACACGTGGGCTTGGGGGGCACGCCCCCAGCCACAGGACCTGGCTGCCACCGTCCCGTCCCGCTCCGGCTTCCCATCCTGCGCCCACGCCTCGCGCCTGTCCCCGGGCAAACTCTGAGCCCAGGGCGGGTGGGGCCGAGGGTGAGGGAGTCGAAAGCCCACAGAGCCAGGAGTGGGAGGGGAAGACGAGACGCCAGGAACGCCCCCGGAGTGATGAGGGGAGGAGAGCGCGGGGGCCACCCGGAGAAGCGAGACAGAGAGAGGGACCCGGCCCCCTACCCCAGTCCCCTCCAAGCCAACCGGGGAAACACAGACGACCCGCCAAGCCGGCGCAGCTGCGGGACACGGCCCCCCGCGCCGCTCCAACCAGACCGCGACCGCTAAGCCTAAGCCCCTCCTTCCGAGGAACTCCGGAGCCGCCCCTGGAAGTGGCGGGGCGGAGGCACCCGAGAAGCGACTCTCGGCGGCGAAGGAGCCGAACGGCGCGGGCCGGGAGGCCGGCATGGAAGGCGCGGCGGGTGACCCGTACCGGCGACCCGCGCGGCGCACCCAGTGGCTGTTGAGCGCCCTGGCGCACCACTACGGGCTGGACCGCGGAGTGGAGAACGAGATCGTGGTGCTGGCCACCGGCCTGGACCAGTACCTGCAGGAGGTCTTCCACCACCTGGACTGCCGCGGCGCCGGCCGCCTGCCCCGCGCCGACTTCCGCGCGCTCTGCGCCGTGCTGGGGCTGCGCGCCGAGGGGGCCGCCGCCGGGGAAGCCTCCGGGGATGCGGCCGCCCGAGACGCGAACCCGGGGGATGCGGCCGCCGGGGACGCGGCCGCCGGGGTGGCCACCGACGGGGACGCAGATGCCGAAGAGGAGGCGCGCCTGGCGCTGCGCGCGGAGCCGCCCGAGCTCACCTTCCGCCAGTTCCACGCGCGCCTCTGCGGCTACTTCGGCACGTGCGCGGGGCCCCGGCTGCCCCGCGGCGCTCTCAGCGAGCACATCGAGACGCAGATCCGCCTGCGCCGCCCGCGCCGCCGCCGCCGCACCTCCCACACGCCGGGCCCGGACGGCGGCCCCGACTGCCCCGACGGCGGCCGGGACGGCGAGCGCCTGGCGCGGTTGGAGGAGGAGAACGGCAGCCTGCGCGAGTTGGTGGAGGACCTGCGGGCCGCGCTGCAGAGCAGTGACGCGCGCTGCCTAGCGCTGCAGGTGCGCGCCGGCGCGGAGGGAGGGGGGCGGCAACGACTGGATGGGGGCGGGGGTCGTTCGAACAGCCGGGACCGGGCACAGGAAGTGGAACAGGGGAGAGAGGGCAGCCCCACCCCACTCCAGGTCGCTGGCATCCTGTCCCTCTCCCGCCCCACTCCAGCCCTCCTCTTCTCCTCCCCCGTGCCACCTCCAGAACCGCTGTCACACCCAGATCACCAGCCCACCCCATCTCCCCACCCTCACTGTCCCTTCTTGCCTCTTCTAACCCAGTAGTTGCATTCGCCCCGGAAACCTGGACCGGCTCACACATTCAGTCATTAAACAGGCATCTTGAGCTCTCCGTGGTGGCAGGCTATGGGGGTGCGGGGAGAGGTTAGGAGATAAGGGGTGAAAGAGGCCCTGTCCCCACCCCCCCACCCCTCCCCCCCCTTAAGCAGCTCATTGGATCATTCAGCAAATAGTGATGGGCCTCCCTCGGGGCCAGGGCCTGGTGTTCATCGGGTAGTCGCCGGCCACCAAACACCTGTGGGGGTCAGGCCTTCTCTGGGATATTGAGAAGGAAGCAGTGAGCAAGATATGGACCCAGCCCAAGCATCTGGGATTCAGTCAACAAACACTTCTGCACTGTGCCCAGCCCTGTGCCAAGGGCGACAGGGGTGGGAGGAGGAAAAGAGCAGCCCCAAGGAAGCCTAGGGCAGGAGGGAACTGACCCGTATTGGCCTTGCTCTGCACTCTGCCCAGACACCAGCCCTGAGTGGCAGAGGGGTGGCAGGGCGCTGCTTTGAGTGGCCGTAGCTATGGACGAGGCAAGGGCTGGCAGCCAGGGAGCACCAGAGAAGCAAAGGGTGGGAGTGCAGAGTAAGAGGGTCCAGGATCATTCACTCCAGGTATTTATTGAGCACCTACTGTGTGCCAGGCCTGGTTTAGGTGTCGGGGACACCGCAGTAAACAAGACAACAAAACCCCATCGTCAAGAACAGTCTATTGACCAGACCTTGGGGAAGTCCGGAAACGCCTTTTTGTTCCTCGAGTCTAGGGATCGGAGGCGCCACGGAAGGTCGAGTGCCACCAATGCAGGCAATCGGCAGGGAAGAGTCGTAAAGTTTGGGAATTAATTGGTACCGCGCCAAGATGAGAACATGGGTGTTGTGGCTCAGTTTCCATCACCCAGGAAAAGGGGGGCTGATCAGAGCTCCTGTCTCATTAGGTTTATTGCGAGGAATGAACCGAGTTCAGAGCAGCCCGGGAGCGGGAGGCAGTGCGCGCAACAAACGTGCACGGTCGGTGCTCCTGGGGGCGCGGGAATGGTGAGCGCAGCGAGGCGCTCACGGCTGTCCCCGCGGCCCTGTCCCCCGCAGGTCGGCCTCTGGAAGAGCCAGGCGGGCGCGCAGGAGGCAGGGCGCGTTGGGCCCGAGGTGGCGGCGCGGGAGCTGCGGCAGGCGCGGGGCGCCCTGGCGGTGGCCGAGGCCCGCGCGGGGCGGCTGCGCCAGGGCCAGGTCGAGGTTCGGCGACGCGCCGAGGAGGCCCGGGAGGCGGTGCTGCGCAGCCTGGGCCGCGTGCGCGAGCTCGAAGCGCTGGCGAGACAGGTGCCCGGCCTGCAGCGCTGGGTGCGGCGGCTGGAGGGCGAGCTGCGGCGCTACAGGTGAGCGGGGGGGTGCGGCCCCGGTGCCCCAAGTCAGCTCCGGGTGTCCCAGACCACGGGCGTGTATCCTCCCCGCACGCACGCTGGTGCTCGCGTGCCCGTTTGTTCATTTCGTGTATCCCTCCGCTCCGTCGGCCGTTCTTCCCTTTCCTCCGACGTTCATCCAGTCCATCGCTTGCCACCCACCCGACCTCTCCTGTGCGTGTTCACCCACAAAGGCCTTCCATTTGCCCATGCGTGGGTCGCAACAGGATAGAGTTATTCGTATCCGTTCTTTGATCAACCCGGTGATGATGATGATGGTGGTGGTGGTGGTGATAGCTAACAGTTGCTGAGTCCTTAACGTGCACCAGACGCTGAGCCAAGCACTTTAGTGGCCTGACTGAATCCTCACGGCAGCCTCGTCACTTGGTACCATTTCATCCCCGCTCGGCAGATGAGGAAACACATGTACTACGATCCCTTGTGCCAACTCCACCAGGCAGGAAGCCGGGCTTGGGACCAAGTTTAAATCCCAGCAGGGCCTCTGCCAGATGTGCGACCTTGGGCAAGTCACTGACCCCTCTTGGAGCTTCTGTTTCCCCTTTGGTAGAACAGAGTGGAGTCCCTGCCTGCCAGAGTGGCTGTGAAGAGGGCGCGAGGTCCTGCCTGCCACGGGGCAGGCGCTCAGTGAGCAGCCCCCTCTCCATTTTGAATCCCAAGGCACACCTGCCTGCCTGCCTTCCACATTTACTGAGCACTGACTCTGTACAGAGGCTACACCAGGTACCAGGAATGTGACTGGGGGCAAGACAGCCCCAAGTCCCTGCCCTGAGCAGCCACTACCGAGCATGTGAGATCATGTGATGAGATGTAGGGCAGCCGGCTGGATGAATGCTGTGGGGGAAGAGCGGGGCTCAGCCAGCACCTGAAGTGACCCTTGAGCTGCTGAGAGCTGAGAATAGGATGTTTCTTGGCAAGGTGGGCCGGGGAGAGGGACAGGGGAAAGGGGGGGGGGGGGGGGTTAGAAAATGGCAAAGCCCTGAGGCAAGGGGAACTGTGGCACATTCCAGAAACTAAAAGGAGGCCAGAGTGGCTGGAGCGGCAGGCCGAGGCCAGGCCTTCCAGGGCCTGGAAGGGTGTGTCAGGGGCTTTAATCTTTCCCCAAAGAGAGCATGAAAGACTTCAGCAAGAGGGGGACAGGAACAGATTTGCATTTCAAAAAAAGTGGCCCTGGCTGCAGTTGTGACAAAGAGATGGGAGGAGGGAAGAGCAAGAGCCTGTGGGGAGCCCACAGAGGGGCTGTTGTCATCTTCCAGCCCAAGGGAAAGTGGCCTGGCCTAGGCTGGTGGGCAAGGCAACCAGAAGGGGAGGCTTTGAACCTAGCCCCTCAGAGGAGGGACCTCCTCCTTCACTTCTGAGGTGCTCCCAGCTGGAAGATGAGAAGACACAATGTGGAGAGAGGCCTCCGTGAGGAGGCCCACCCCGGGGCCAGCCTCCTGCAGCTCCAAATGTTTGGGTAGTCACTTCCTGTTTGCATAGCTGATCGACCAAAGAGCAGAGTTGGTTGGCTTGGGGCCTGTGTCCAGCCTTAGAACTTTCTCCAAGAGGAGAAATGAAGGGGCCCTTCTTTGTTTCACCCTAAAGTAACTCACTGTCTCCCACAGCATGACTACAGAAGCCACTACAAACATTGGGATAGCCCTTTGTGCTAGAAAAGGTGGATTTGTATCCAGGGCGCCACTTAACCCTCACAAGAACTGTGCCAAGGTAGAGGTTTTATCCCTAGTTTACAGATTGTGGGGAGTGAGGCTCTGAGAAGTGAAGTAACATACCCAAGGTCACACAGCCAGAACATGGAAAAGTAAGGTCAGCCTGCCCCTACCACCTGTGTTCTTTCTTCCTCCTTTCCTTCCTTCCTCCCTCCCTCCCTGCCCTCTTTCTTTTTTCTTTCTTTCTTTCTTTCTTTCTTTCTTTCTTTCTTTCTTTCTTTCTTTCTTTCTTTCCACTTTACCTTTTCATGTGTGTGTGGACTCACAGTTACAAGATGGCTGCCACACCTCCAGGCCTCACGTCTGTGTCCAGGCATCAGAAGAAGGATGGGCAATGCTGAGGGTGGGGAGGATTTTCTTCAAGTGAGCTTTGCCTTTGTTTCCAGGGAGAGACACCCCTTCCCCACCAGAACGTGCATCTCCATGTCCTGGGCCAGCATCGTGTCACATGGCTGCTCTTATCTACATACTGAGGCCCCAAACAAAACTGGGTTCTCTTGGTGAGGAGAAAGACTGACACTGTGCTCAGGTCGTGGTGATTAGGAGATGGCTCTGTCACTCGCTCCCCTGCCCCTATAACAACATGCCCCCTAAACCATGCCCAGCCCCAGGAGGCAGACCTCCTCTGCCCGTTTTCTACGATCAGAGTTTGTGGGTGACTTGCCCCAAAGCTCTCCTTCTTTGAAGAAAGGAAAGGGCGGGGGGGGGGGGGGTGGAAGAGCCAAGGACATGCGTTGAGCATCACGTGTGTACCAGGCATGATGCAAGGCACTTTCCCCATGTTAGTACAAATGAGCCCCTCAACTGGCCTCAGAGAAAGGTATTATTATCATCTCCACTTGCTGGATGAGAAAACCAAGGCCAGACAAGCTAGGATCCAAGCCCCAGCCCCAACAGCACAAAGCCACATACCCCAGGCCAGTCTGGCAACTTCCACAAGTCCTCCTGGAGTCTCCCCATGCCCCCCCCCCGAAACACCTGAAGGAATGTCACAGCCTGCAGAGGAGCTGTGGGCTACAGTGTCACCTCTGTTTTTGCATAAGTGTCAGGAACTCAGGTGTCCCTCTGTGACCAGACGCATGGAGCCTGCGGTAGGGTCCGAAGGAACTTGGTGGGTTGAAGAGGCCTCACACCCCAAAGACTAGAGCCTGTCATGCCCTCTTAAGTGACATCGCTCTGGAATGCCTCCAGGTGTTCTGCAGATGTATCTTTGGGGAGAAAAAGCGCAGTGACTGAAATCCCCGCTGGGAATGACAGCTTGAAGCCATTTGGTTAGAATGAATGACACTTTGGGGCGCCTGGGTGGCGCAGTCGGTTAAGCGTCCGACTTCAGCCAGGTCACGATCTTGCGGTCCCTGAGTCCGTGAGTTCGAGCCCCGCGTCAGGCTCTGGGCTGATGGCTCGGAGCCTGGAGCCTGTTTCCGATTCTGTGTCTCCCTCTCTCTCTGCCCCTCCCCCGCTCATGCTGTGTCTCTCTCTGTCCCAAAAATAAATAAAAAACGTTGAAAAAAAAAATTAAAAAAAAAAAAAAAAAAAAAAGAATGAATGACACTTTTCCAGCACTGTGGCAGGAAGCGACGCACTCTGACCTTCTCATAACCTCTGAGGTTGGTATCTGAGCCACCTTTTCTCACACGAGGAAATAGAGCCCTGGAGCGGGGGTGGCCTCCTAACGAAACCTTGGCTGTTCCAGGGCCCTGGTGAGTTTCCCGACTCCGAGTAGATGTCCTTTCCCCTTCCGTGCCGTCGCCCTGAAACGATATCTCAGTGACTCCCTTTCTCATTCCCTGGGCTTCCATTTACTTCTTTTTCGTCCCCCTCTGTCCTTGTGTTGTGGATGCCATCCTGCCCGTCATGTCTTTCCCAAACGTCCTTCTTTTCCAATCTCTTTGGGATCACTGCAACTGCTCAGCTTTCCCTGGTGTTTTACCTCTCTGCCCTTTCCGTGCTGATGGCAAGGTCCTCGGTGTGCCTCGTGATGGCCAATTGCGAGCCCATCTTTGGCAGAAGCCATGATCCTGGAGAACCCACCCATCCCCAGGGCTGTGGCGTTCCCGTCAGAGCTGTTCCCCGTCTGCCTCCCCCAGGGCCCGATTCCGGGCTGGCTTGTAACTTCATTTCTCAGCTTGAAGCTTCAGAACTACACAGGTCGGGAGAAATTGAGTCCATATATAGGGACAACATCCCAAGGCCAGTAAGAGGGGTTTTTCTCACCTCTGTTCATGGATGAGGCAGCCCCGGGCTGGCCCCTGGCTTCATGCAGGAGCCTCCTTGTATGAACTCCCCAGGCAAGCTCCTTCTTGTTTTTGACCTTGGCTCTGTACTCATTTAAATGGTTATATTTTATCCAGTTCTTCTGTGTATTGGTACATGGGAAGGGAACCTTGCACAGCACCTCAATTCACCACCCTGACCGGGAACCTAAGAGAACAGACGGTAAACATTTAAGCAATTGAGGATGTTCACATATTAGTTCCACGTTCTCTACGCACCTTCCATGGAGAAAGTGGATATGTCGGGTACACGGGAATGACACAGACATGTCTGCTGCCCCAGAGGCTCCTCTGGGGCCTGGGGGGAGCAGGCCATGAACACCCATGTTAGGATACAAATGGGCTGTGTGCAGACGGGCCCCACGGAAGAACTTCTGGTTTCACAGCTGTGGGAGTGAGTCCCAGATCATATGGAAGCATTCCAGGAATCAAAGGGGTCTTCGGGCCTCTTGGAACGAGACAAAAACTCAGGGGCTCACCGGACCCAGCCCAGTCTGCCAAGGAGGATTACCTGCTCCATCACAGCCACATCAGCCTCTGGGCTCCTGCTTCCCACAGCTGGATGCACCACCTCATCTCAGACGAGAGACGGCTTCTTCAAATCCCCGAAAACAGTCCCCCCTCCCAACACATTTTTGAGCAGCGTAGACCTTACTGATGACGGGAGGGAGGAGAGATGACATTACAGCGATCATTTTTTATGAATATTTGCCATCCCGAGTCATCAAATGTCATTTAACCCCACATCCAACCAGGGTTTTCACTGTTACTTCTCCCAGTCTACACCCAGCCACTCTCCACCCTTCTCTTCTCTGTTTTCTTTCTTCCCATCAGCCAGCTCTCTTAGATGAATGCCTGGAATCCTGACTCTAACTGACTTGGGTTAAAACAGTGGCTTCTGGGAAAGTCTTGGCAGACCAGCTTCAGGCATGGCTAGATCAAGGTACTCAAACAATGTCACCAGAATATAGAAGCTCTGCCTCTCTCTCAAGCAAGTTCTCTCTCCTGGTAGCCTTTGGGGCACTTACCTCCTCAAAGCTCTAAGTCCAATAGAAAGATCATCTCTCGTCTGAGACATCCCAGTGAAGTCCTGGAACTGGAAATCATTGAACCAACTTGGAAACATATTCATCCCTGAACCCATCAGTGGGGGTGGGGAGCGGGAGGTAGAGGAGGGCCAAGAAGATTTGATGTTCTGATTGGCCAAAGCTTAGTCACATACCCACTGCTGGAGCCACAGCCAGCCCCATCGGACTGTGGGACTGAGCCCCTCCCAGGACAATTAAGGAGGAACATATCCCATATGTGGTAAAAAACACGTATCCCCCACCCATGCCTCTCTCTGGAGCCTGCAGCCCAAATCCCCCTTCTTGTCTTGAAAAATAGGCCAACTCTGGCAGCCGGAGACTCCCTGGACAGTGGAGGCCCCGGGGAGGAAGGCTGGTTTAGCTGCAGAACAGGCTTGTCTCAAGGTTGGCTTTTCCAGGCTGCTGAATGCTTTGGGTGGTTAGGGGCATTCCGCCCTCGCCATCCTGTGCCTGTTCAGGCGCTTCAGAACTTGCTCGGAGAGTGGGCAAAAAGGGTCATAATAACTGGTCTCCAACACTACGTGTTGGCATTTCTGTAGCCGGGCACCCAGCCCAGGGCTCGCAGTAAGATGGTGAATGAATGGACGCGTGAGCGTATGGATGGATGCGACCTCAGACGTGTCTTGGTGAGAAGGGTGCGGGCACAGGGGACTCCAGCACAGGGTCAGCCCTGGGTGAGTGGTCCAGTGGGTAGATCCTGCTTCAAGGCGGGTGGTGCTCCTGGAGGAACTGCCCTTGACTCAGTGACCGTGGGTTTCTGGCATCTCCACCTTGAAGCCTGCCTGCCCCTGCTCTGCACTGAGCCTGGGGCCAGTACCTCTGGGCAGGGGCTGAGCTGAAACTTACAGAAAAGAAGACAGAAAGCTCAGCTCAGCTGGAGCAGGGAGGAGGGGCTTCCTCCTGGCCTCTGTGGCTTTGTTGTCTGGGAGGGGAAAGATGAAAAGGCCCCATGGGGGTGGGGGCGAGTAGGAGGACAGCTCCTTCGGCAGACCAGACCACCGTGGAAGGGACACAAAGATGAGGCCATTGGAGGGCCAGCTCCTTTCTTCTGCCCCACTGCGGCAGCCCAGCCTGACCTGGGGGGGGGGGGGGGGGGGCCGGGGGCAGGGGGGGGCCAAGTCAGCAGGTCAGGGGAGGGAGGAAAGCAGACAGGCAGAGGCGGGGCAGTGGGGCATGGGGTACCATCTGGAGCTAGGAGGCGTCTGGTCACGGATTCCATTAGTCTTGGAAGCAGGTGTGTGGGTGGCCACTGGTGGGAACTGAGGCCTTTCTCTCAGGGACAATACCCAGGGCTCACAAAGAGGCAGTGGTGGTCAGGCACCTGCCACATGCCCCAGCCTGGGACCCTCCACAGATGGGCTTGATGGGGGGGTGGGGGGGGGGGGGTGGGGGCAGGCTCGAGAGGCCCAGCCTGACCTGCGTTTGAGTCCCAGCTTTTCCACATATTTTCTGTGGGACTTGGAGCCCTTCCCTTTCTCTCTGTGAGCCTCAGTTTCCTCATCTGTAAAATGGAGATGACGAGAATATTACTACTAATACCCATTTCCTGGGGCATTTGAAGATTCAGAATGCTAACATGTATAAAGCACCTAGAAAAGTGCTTAGCGTTGAGAGAAAGCTTAATGAATATCATGTTACTATTATTATTGATCCCTTATCGCAGTACCCCCCATAAATAGTAACGGTCATGGTGGTTGGTGTTAATAGTAACAGAGCCCGGCGCCTAGAGAGCCTTCTGTCTGGAGACCAGCAGCAAGCAATGGACAGTCTCAGCTGATTGTAGACAGGACCCTAATCAAGTTGCAGAGTGTAGACAAGCATGGAGGAGGCATGAATGAGGCAGGGGGGTCAGGGCATCTCTTGGGGTTATTCCATCATCCAACCTGGGTATTAAAGGATGAGTAGGAGTTTTCTCCGGCATTGCAAATGCAGGTTGCAGTGAGTACAAAGGCTTAGAGATGTGAAGGGCTTGGGTGCCTCCTGCGAACAGGGAGACTTACGGTGGGAGAGGGCTTGAAGTGGAAAGTGGCAGGAGAGGAGGCTGGAAGGCAGGCAGGGGGTGGCGAAGGACCCTGAGCACCAGACTGAGCATGAGACCTTTACCCCAGAGAACAAGGGAGACAGAGAAGGGCTTAAGCAAGAAGGGCCTAATCAGATTTGAGCTTCACGGAGACCCCTCTGACTGTGTCTGGAAGACAGATCAGGCAGGAGGGGTGGCGAGAGGCAAGGAGACAGGTGAGGAGGATATATCTGGGTCTAGGGAGAGAGAACTCAGGGCCTGACCTCCAGCCCCTGAGAAGGGACAGACCCCCAGTCCCATACTTGGAGGCCTTGCCAGGAGTTCGGGGGGTGCCTCAGGCCTGCTATTCTCTGTTCCAAGACAGAGCCTTCTGCAAGGATGGAACCTTGGGATTTGCGGGCTGAAACAGACTTTAAAGTTTATTTATTTATTTTGAGCAAGAGAGAGAGAGTGTGCACACACGTACACGAGCGGGGGAAGGGCAGAGAGAGAGGGAGAGAATCTCAAGCAGGCTCTGCCCTGAGAGCTCGGACCCCAACGTGGAGCTGCAGCAAATGAGTCTTTGCAATGTTCCTTCAGACGTGTGGCCTCCACAACCCTATTAAAGGCAGAAAGAAGGGGGACATCTGTTCTTTTCTATCCAAAAAAGCAAAGCCTGCTGAGAAACCACTCACCAGTGGATGTCTATGTGAACACAATGGCCAGAGCGGGGTCACGGAGGCGCAGAAGGGCCCGAAGAAGGAGTGAGGCCTTTTCAGTCCCAGGAATGGAGACGGCGAGGCCAGAAGAGCTGCGGCGTTCTTTGCTCAATAGTATCTCCGCAGAGAAGTCTCCCCTCAGGCAAAGCATGCCCCCAGCCAGATTTCTCTGAGAGCAGAGCTGAGCCCACCCTTATGGCTGACGGCCCAGGGTCTGGGACTTCATGTGCCTACCAAGGAGCGGGATCTTGACCGTACAGGCTAATGTGTGCAGCAAACGTGTCCTTCAGAGAAGAAGCTGGAGCCCAGAGATGGACAGTGATCTTCCCAAGGTCACCCAGTAGGACAGGGCAACCCCCAAGCGAGACTCAGTCCTCAAGAGTCCCAGAGTCTAGGGCTGCGTGTGCCGCTTCCCTTGGGTGGTTGGGAACAAGCTGCAGTTCCTGTGTCTTTGTGCTCAGATTAGGGGATGGGCTCTGCGATCCCCTGCTTTCTGGTCCCAGCTTGTCCAGTTCCCAGGCAGGCAGGTAGCCTGAAGCATGCAGATGGGTCCCAAGTGGACGGGGGTCCCCAGGTCAGAGCCAGCCACACGGACCCAGGGTGGCCTGAGGGGCCGCACCAGCCATGTTTGGCCATGACCCACCTTCTCCACTTACCTCTATGTGCGTCTATTTTCTTTGGTGCCTTGACACTTCTTGGGAAGCTCTGACTCAACCTATCGCACCTCAGTTTCCTCATCTGGAAAATGGGGTTGATGTTAGTGCCTACGTCACGAAGGAAGAATTAGCCAGGATGCAAAGGGCACTTCAAATTGTGCCTGGCACGTACTTGGCACTCAGTAAATGTCACTGTCATCAGTTGGCCTCCCGTGGTGGGGGCCTTCTCGTCTGTGGGGAGCATTCGTGCATCTGTCTGCTCCACACTCCGGAGCAGATTTAAATCCCCATGCCGCCAGCACACTCTGTGCATCCTGTATCTCTGCTTGTCCCTGCTTGGTTTTACCCACGAACGTGGCTGCAGTGAGCCCAGCTTCGGTGACCCAACATCCTGCTTTCTAGCACCTGTGGATGATGTCCCAGGGAAGAATCCATGGCTGGGATTCCTTAAGCCAGGGTGCTGGGAGACTCCATCCGGCCAGGGCCAGAGCACACACTGAGCCCTGAGGTCTGGGAGAGGTGGGTGCTTAGCCTGGGTGTGGGGGCAGGGGAGTTCCTCAAAGCAATGTGGGTGCCGTTACCCGGAGACAGAAGAAGGATGCAGGTCAGACAAAAACAACAAACGTCTAACCTGTGAGCTTCCTTTCTGGAAGTGAAAATCCAAGAATCATAAAGGCTGCAGCATGGCACCAACGAAGCAATTTTTTTTTAATGTTTATTTATTTTTGAGAGAGGAAGAGAGACAAAGCACAAGCGGGGAAGGGGCAGAGAGAGAGGGAGACACAGAACCCGAAGCAGGCTCCAGGCCCTGCGCTGACAACAGAGAGCCCGATGTGGGGCTCGAACCCACGAACCGCGAGATCGTGACCTGAGCTGAAGTTGGACACTCAACTGACCGAGCCACCCCAGGCCACATGGCACCAAGTAAAGGGAAGATGAAAAAGCAGATGTTTGGGCCCCTGAGCCAGATGTGGGAAGTTTTTTTGGAAGTTTGTTGTGTAGTGTAGTGGTGTTCCAGAAAGCCAGAGGTCCTTGGTACATGTGGATGGTTCCCCTCGTCTAGGGTGGTCCCGACCACATAAGGAAACACAAGGAAGAGGCCAGTGCCGGGCTGGAGGCCTGGCAGGCCTTGTTGCTTCAGAGGCACTATAGAGCCAGGATCCTGACATCACCTGTCTCGAGTTCTGGGTGGTATAAATGGCTTCTGCCTGAGACCCAAGCCAGAGAAACCCTGGAGCACATGAGGGAGTGGGCATCATGGTCTCCAGGATGTTCTGATGCAACGACCTGGGGTATAGACCATCAAGGTGCTCTCGTGTGGGGGAAATGGTGAGAAATAAATGTATGCTTTTTTGGAGGTAGTGGAATATCTCTGTTATATCGGACACTTGTCGCCAATGGCGGAAATTAAACTCAAACTGGCTTAAATTTAAAAGTTGGTGGGAGCAGGGTGCATGATCTGCGAAAAGCACAAGAGTATGGCTTCAGGCATGGCTGGATCTAGGAGTACAAATAATGACATGTGGAATCTCTCTATCTCTTACCTCTGCTTCCCTCTTGTGGGCTCCACTTTCAGACATTCTTCCTATATGGGAGCAAGAGGTCTGCCAGCATCACGAGGGTGAGTTTCCACCCTCTGAATCACCCCCAACAGAAAGAGCTTTTCTTTTCCGGTAGTTCCAACAAAACCCTTAGATTAATTCTGATTATCCTGACATGGTTATATGCCCATCCTTGAACCAATCATTGACAACAGGGACATGGAAGGTAGTGATGGGCCCAGGTGGGAGTCGTGTAACTACTCGGAACCAATCACTGTGATTGATCAGGCCTGGGTCTCATGCAGGAAGTTGAGGCAGGAGCTCCTAGACTGGGAACTTCTTGTGGGCAATGATGGCACCCAGCGCCCCTCTTTTCTGTCCCTGCTGCCACTGAGCCTAGCAGAGGCCCAAGCCCAGGAAAGACGAGGGCTGCCTACTGGCTGGCAGGTGCTTGGACTTTGGAAACATCTGAGGATTCCCACTGGCTGCTCTGAATTGGGAGCAGTGGGGACACTTCTCCCAAGAGGACTGAGGTGACCTGGAGAAGCTTGGGGCCAACAGCAGTCAGAGACCCAGTAAGCGTGGAGGACAGAGAATCCTCTCTTAGTCTCTTCATCGTCTCCATCAGACATAACTACTGACTTTTCTTTATTCACCCAAATTTTGTTGCATGCCCAGAGAGTGCCGACGCTGTCCTGACAGCTATGACTGAGACAAAGTCTCTTCCCTCATGGGACTGACATCCTGGGTAGGGGATATGGTCAGCCAATGGGTGACAATAAATGGGATGAATAAGATATGGGCAAGGTGGAAGAGGTTTCTTTACTATGGCGCTTGGGACAGTGTATCAGTCAGATTGGCTGCGTGACAAATACTATTGCCGGCTTAAACAGACATGCATCATTTCACCGTCCTGGAGGCCAGAAGTCCAGGATCAAGGTGTGGGCAGGGTTGGTTCCTTCTGGGGGCTCTGCAGGAGAATGTGTTTGCAGATGGCCGTCTTCTGCTTCTGTCCTCACATAGCCCTCCCTCTGCACATGTTTGGATCCTAATCTCCTCTTCCTATAAAGACATGAGTCAGATTGGATTAGGGCCACCCCAGTGACCTCATTTTAACTTGATCGCCTCTATCAAGACCCTGTCACCAAATACAGTCACTTTCCGAGGCTCTGAGGGTGAAGACTTCATGTAAATTCAGTCCTGCCTGGCAGACGGCTTCCTTGAGGAGGTAATGTTTGAATTTTAAGTCTCCAACCTACCTGCTCCCCTTCAGCCACACCTGCCACCCACCAGCATCAGCACAGATGTGACTGCTGTCCCTAGCTCTCTAGCCCACTAACCAACCACACAGTGGCTGGCGGGGCGGGGGAGGGGGGGAGGCTTTCTAAACCCACATCTAACCTTGTGGCTTCCTGTTGCCCTTAGAATAAACACTGGCCTCCTTGCATTGACTATCGTGGACCTGAGTGATCTGGCCACCACCCACGGATCCAGCCCCAGCGTCCTCCACTCTGCCCACTGTCCACGTCACTCTGGCCACAGTGGCCCTTCTGCTCCTTGATCGTTTAGTTCCTGACCGCTCTCAGCCCTGCCTTGCCTAAGTCACCGGCCTAAGTCATCCATACCGCCGGTCTCCTCTGCTATGGCTCACTTCTTCAGAGAGGCCCCAGCCCCATCTAGTCTGCTCCCCTGTCATCTCTCACAGCCCCTGGCTTTTTCCATCCTTAATTTACTGTCGTGACCCCTTCATTAAGGTCTGTGTCCCCTGGGGGAAGGTGAATTCCATGAGGCTAGGGCTGTCTGCTGCTAAGTGCAATACCTCTGGCACTGGGCGCGGTGGCTGGCTCAGTGATGCATCTGTCAGATGAATCACAGAACAAAATTAGCAGCTAGGCGGAGAGACGCCTCTAGAGACCACTCAGTGGCAGTGTGACCCCTGCACCGAGACCCTGATGGACACACTCCCATTGCACCTGCCTCCCACCCCAGGAAAGGCAAGTAGGAGCCAGAGTTGAGGAGTCATGGACAACCCTTCCCAGGCCCAAAGCACCCCTGAGGACTGTCCCACACTCCCCTCTTCGTGATTTATTTTCAGCTCACCCTCCACAGCCCCCTCTCAAGCTCTTCTTCCTACTGTTGTTCTCTTGTTTTCACATGCTGGCCTCCGTTTCCTGCGAGGCTTCGCTCAGGAAACGCCGGCACGCAGCGAAGGAAGCACGGTGTGCAAGCCCCCAGGCCCTCCGGGGCGGGCTCAGCGGCCTGGCCGGCTGCCTGGAAGCCCCCACCCGTCGGTGGGCCCTGGCCGGGCTCTAGATGTCCTGTCCGCCCTGCAGCTCCCCAAAGCGCACAGAGGGGCTGAGTGGCTCAGGCAGCTGAAAGCAGAAAGGGAAGCGAACGCAAGTGACATTTTCCAGCCATTCTAGGAAAAGCCGGGCCGGGGAGCGGTGACGGTCTTCTGATGTGTCACTTGGTAACAGCCCCAGGCGGTCCAAACACAAATCGAGGCTCGCTGTGAAGGCATTCTGCAACTGTTATTAAAGTCTGTGATCAGTTGACTTTCAGCAAGGGAGGTGATCCGGGATAATCTGGGTGAGCGCAATTTAATCACTTGCAAGGCTGAGGACTTCTCTGAAAGAAAGAAGGTTCTTCTTTCACAGGTTCTGCCTGTGACTAGAGCTTCTCTATGCCCAGGGATCCCAGCCTGCCTGTGATCTCCCCCTCTTAGGGATTTCAGACCGGCTGAGCCAGCCCCCCAACCACAGAAGCCACTTCCTTATAATAAAGCTCTTGAGACAGTGCTGGAACTACAGACGTAGGCACAGATCAATGTCCCCTGCTGGCCCCAGTCCTCCGGTTGAACCCTGACTCACCCCAGGGCTAAGGCAGGAGGGGAGAGGCATTAAGACTGCAGGCTAACATTTCTGAGCACCTGCTGGGCCTGAGGCTCTGCGCTAAGGACTTCACATACACAACCTCACTTAACCCCCAAGCAGCGCTGTGAGCCGTTTTCGGTGACAACACTTTGGGCTGCAAGAAACAGAAAACCCAACTCCAAATGGCTTAAATCTTAAGGACGCTGATGATCACCCATAAGAAGTCCGGGGAAAAAGCAGTTTCTTCGAAACTCAGTGATGTCTGCAAGGATTACAATTCTTCATCTTCCCACACTGTCTTCCTCAGCTTGTCGTCTTGGCCTGTCGGCAAGCCTCCCTCATGGTCACAAGATAGCTGCCATGGTCTCAGGCATCACTGCCACATGCACAGACAGAAAAATAACTTCCTCCTTGGACTTCCCTTTTCCCAGAGATCGTCCTGGAACACTTCCCTTCCCTCTTACTGGCCAAAAGCACATAACATGCCTATCCCTAAACCAATCCCTGGTAAAGGGGAGGAGTCACCATGATCCAACACAGACCAATCAGATCTCTTCTCCAGAAGCACATGGCCACTCAGTGCCTGAAAGGGTAATTGAGGTTGTGTGTGCAGATGGGGCGCGTCTGTTTGGCAGTTGTGTTTGGTTTCTATGCAACCGTAACAAATTACCATAAACTTAGTGGCTTGAAACAACACCCATTGATGATCTCACGTTGTGTAAGCCAGAAGTCCAGGCAGGCTTGGCTTGGCTCTCCTTAGGTTCTCACAAGGCTGAAATCAAGGTGTCACTGGCCAGGTATAGAGGCTCAGGGGGAGAACACGTGTCCAAACTCCAGCGTCGGCAGAACTACATTCCTTTCGGTTGCAGGACTAAGATCCCAGTTTCCTTGCTGGCTGTCAGCTCCAGGGTCACTGGTCACACTGCGCCTCGCATGGCCCATTCACCTTCTGGCCAGCGAGGACCCAAGTCCTTCTCACACTTCAGGTCTCCCTGAAGTCCTCTTTGGACCGGAGAGCTCTCTGTTATTAAATTTTTTTTTTTAATGTTTATTGATTTTTGAGAGAGAGACAGAGCACGAGCAGGGGAGGGGCAGAGAGAGAGGGAGACACAGAACCCAAAGCAGGCTCCAGGCTCCGAGCTGTCAGCGCAGAGCCCGATGCGGGGCTTGAACCCACGAACCACAAGATCATGACCTGAGCTGAAGTCAGACGCTTAACCAACTGAGCCACCCAGGCGCCCCAAGAGAGCTCTCTGTTTTTAAAGGGACTCGTGTGACTGGATGGGAACGTTAACCCCCTTGACATCAGCTGTAACAACATAACACCATCAAGGGGATGATACCTCCCCACAGTCAAGGGCTGCAGGAACCTTTGAGTCATTGCTAGAAACTCTGCCCACCCTGCCGTAACCATGGTGCACACCATGTAAGACTTTTTTGTGGAAAGAAAGTTGAAGTTGAGAAAGGTGATGTGAATTGCTCAAAGCCATACCAGCTGGGGGACCATGGTTGCAAACAACAGGAAGTGACGCTGGCTCACTAAAGCCAGAAGGGAATTACTTGGCAGGGTGTCAGGGGCCAGCACATCGGAGGGCCAGACTCAGGCCAAAGCAAGGCAGAGCTGACCCGGCTGGTCTAGGAGCAGGCTGCCGGCGTCCCCTCCTGCCACCCGCCGCTCGTGCCCTCTGCCATTAGATGCCACCAATGAGCTCGAGTGAGCCTGCACCTGTGAACGTGTGTCCCACAGGCTGTCAGCCACCCACTCCCTTAGCATATCAGCCACAAACAACATCCCTCCCTCCTGCTGACCCAGATGGATACGCCATGCTGCCCATTCAGGGGGTCCCCACTCCCCTCAGGGTGGTCTTTCTGGCCCCAGCCAGATGGTTGCTCTGTTCCATCTCTCATTCAGTGCTCTTCACAAATCCAGAAGGTGCTGGCTGGCTGGCCTTGGGGGCAAGGTGAGCCCTCAGTCTACCACACCGATTAAACACGTTTTCTCTGGACGAAATTCTGTCCACTGGGGGCAAAAGTCATCAATTAAACCAGGAGTTCGCAAACTACAGCCTGTGGGCCATATCTAGCCCCATGCCTATTTATGGACCTTATGCAAACTATGATTTCAACCTTTTCACGTGGTTGAAAACGCGAAAAGGAACAATATTCCTGGCACAGAAGAATTTCATGACGTTGCAAATTTCAGTATCCATAAAATAAAGTTTGGAACACAGCCGTGTTCATTTCCTTGTGGATTGTCTGTAGCTGCTTTTGCACCTGAAAGGCAGAACTGAGTAACTACAGCAGTGGCCACATGGGCTGCTGAGCCTGAAATATTGACCCCCTGGCCCTCTACAGGAAAAGTTTGCCAGCCCCTGAGTTCAGTGATAATGTCCTACAGCCGCCGTGCTGCTCATCGGTGAACATGTAGACTGACCCTTGGAAGGTTGTGTACTCAGAGCGGGAGACTTGGGTTGGAGCAGGGGTACGAATGGATACTTTCTCCCCTTCTCTTCCCACTTCCCTGTCCGCCCTATCGGCAACCCTCCTCAAGTGACTTCCAGGTATCTTCTTTTCACTGTGCTCTGGCAAAACGTGTGTTTCTGTGTCTGCGTTCGGCGTCCGTAACGGCACTGTGTTCTGTGTCTCACGCCGCGTCTTGCATTTTTCACTCAGCCTTGCATGTTTCAGGTGCCTTGGCTGTGTGCACGGCTGCCCCTTGTCCCTCCCTCCTGGTGAGTCTCCCGCCCAATCCCAGAGCCGCCTCCCAGCTGCCACCTCCCCAGATGACACTGATGAGCATTCTGCTCCATGCCACCCTGCAGACGGGTGCTAGAACTTCCCCCAAAAAACAATACCCCGGGGCGGAATTGCTGGGTTGTGAGAGGCTTGCACAGAACTTGACCAAGGGACGCCAGCCGGCTCCCATGTGTCCTTTGATTAATCAAATTCATCAAATGCTTTGGGCCTTGTGATTTTTGCTTTTGAGTTTTTGTTTGAGCTGTCCCCCACCCCTAGGTCTCAAAGCCACTCATCCTGCTGTATGTTCTATTTTAATTCTGCCCTTCATATTTAGGTCTTTAATCCACCCAGAGTCCACCCCTTCAGTGGGTGTAGACGGGGACCCAGTTTGAGTTTTTCCATGTAGAGAGGAGTGCATTGGATTATGGCAGGAACCCACTTGTGATATATTTTGTTTATACATACAACAGGGTCAATTTCTAGGTTCAGATAATTGCAATTTAAGCAGAATTATCACTGCACGAACGTAATAGTGAATTGGACAGGCGACTTACAAGTCAGAATTATGGTTCGAGGCAAAATGACTGTGAAGTATTACTTTACCTTCTTACCATAACCTCAGTGCTGTCCAACAGAACTTTCTGTGATGATGTAAATGGCTTACATCTGCACTGTCCAATATGGTAGCCATAAGCCACATGTGGCTACTGAGCACTTGACATGTGGCTCACATGCTGAGGAGCTGAATTTCACTGTAATTAGTTTAAATTTCAGTAGCCCAGTATGACAAGCGGCCACCATATTCATCGGCACAGGTCAGATTAAGAAACTGGGCGACTATCCCTGCGCTGAAGCATTTATTTGAGGTTTTTAAAAAACAAAATGAATAGAGAAGGAGGCAGTTGTGAACAGAGGATGGGAGCTAACAAGAGTTGGATGCGTGCCTACAGTGTGAACAGGTGCACACATCCCTCACTTAGCCCCAGCTCTCATCCATGAGCAGGGGCAACTTCCCCATTTAAAAGCTTGGGGCTGCTGAGTCTCAGTGAGGGGAAGGGACTTGATGAGGGCACCCTTGCTTGAGAGGCTGGCCCAGGAGTAAACAGATACAAGCCAATCCCCCATCCTTCGTGGCTCTGCAAGCCCAGAGACCACATGGTGGGGGGGGAGGGGGTGGCCAGAATGGCTGCAGACCAGAGGGCACTGGCCAATGGAGATCCTGGGTGCTTCCCCAGGGCATTGGCATGGTCCAAGTGGCCGAACCGGCGGCCTCCAAGTCCAAATCCATCAATTGGGCACCTTATAGTCCCCCCATGAGGCAGCCTAGAGCCAGGTTTGGGTGGAGGCTCCCATAGCCAGTGGGACCTGAGGTTAGAACAGGAGCAAGGAGGGAGTCTGCAACAAGGCATCTCTCTGGAAGCAGCTTCCCTCCAGGGATGTTCTGGAAACTTGTGGGGAGGGAGTGTTTGTCTCAATGAATAGGGGGACAGCGTTCCTGGCCCTTGAGGGGGGCCCTCCCAGGGACGCAAGCTTCTGCACAGGTCCTGTACAACCCAGGATTGCCCTGTACCCCACACGGCTTCCAAATGTCTGGACATTCATTCTGTGAAAAACTTGCTGTCACTACAATTGTCTGAGACTGGGATCTAACGCTGCTTTACATATAACCACAAATTCTTTGCATAGCTTTAACGTACAATGGATTTTCCAAGAATGTAATGCTGCGTGAGTAGTGGGAAAGTTATACTTTGTTTTGTTTGGAATTTTCCAAGAATTGCTCATCATTTCAAAACCACATCCTAGACACTGACAACACTTGTGCTTGACCAGCTGATAAGGAATGTCTGTGTCCACTGGCATTTATTATGCTGTGTCCCAGTGAGTCTGCTTATCTATCAACCCATCTGTCCACACATCCATTCACCTATCCATCCACCCATGCATCCATCCATGCATCCATCCATCCATCTATCCATCCATTCACCTATCCATCCATCCATGCATCCATCCATCCATCTATCCATCCATTCACCTATCCATCCATCCATCCATCTATCCATCCATCTATCCATCCAGTCACCTATCCATCCATCCATCCATCCATCCATCCATCCATCTATCCATCCAGTCACCTATCCATCCATCCATCCATCCATCCATCCATCCATTCATCCATCCATCTATCCACCCATCTATCCATCCAGTCACCTATCCATCCATACATCCATACATCCATACATCCATTCATCCATCTATCCATCCATCTATCCATCTAGTCACCTATCCATCCATCCATCCATCCATCCATCCATCCATCTATCCATCCAGTCACCCATCCATCCATCCATCCATCCATGCATCCATCTATCCACACATCTATCCATCCAGTCACCTATCCATCCATACATCCATACATCCATCCATCCATCCATCCATCTATCCACCCATCCAGCCATCCAGTCACCTATCCATCCGTACATCCATACATCCATCCATCTATTCATCCATCTATCCATCCATCTATCCATCTAGTCACCTATCCATCCATCCATCCATCCATCCATCCATCTATCCATCCATCTATCCATCCAGTCACCTATCCATCCATCCATCCATCCATCCAGTCACCTATCCATCCATCCATCCATCCATCCATCCATCCATCTGAATATATTTTCTTAGCCCTTATTTCAAAATGCCAAATATAGGGAAAGAATGTCAACAACATGCAATTGAATATTACCTCATGACTCTCAAATTCAACTGTAGCTGTTATAGCAAAACAAACACAAAGTAGAAACAGACCCATAAATACAGAGAACAAACTGATGGCCGCCAGAGGGGAGGGGTGGGGGGATGGGCACAATGGGTGAAGGGCAGTGGGAGATACAGGCTTCCAGTTATGGAATGAGTAAGTCATGGGATGAAGGTACAGCACAGGGAACATGGTCACTGGTATCGTAACAGTGTTGTATGGTGACAGAGGACAGCTACACGTGTGGTGAACACAGCAGAATGTGTGATCACTGTGTCATACACCTGAAACTAATGTCACATTGTGTTAAGTACACTTTAACTTTAAAAAAGCCATTATACGTAGGTTTAACCACCTAAAAGTATCATTACATCTGAATATTTACATGTTGAAATGTGTATTATAACATTCCTTTCTCCTTTAAATCACTGTTAGCACATCACATTAATTTTTTTCAAATTTTTTCGAATATTTGTGAGGATTGAGTATATTATTTATCCAGCTCATGTGGGGCCATTCCAAAATAGCCATTGTAAAAAGAGGGTGCCCATATTTAGAGTTGGGGTCCTTTCCCCTGAGGGGCTAACCAAGTGGCTGAGGCCGTAAAGAGTGCAGCTCTCGTAGCTCCCGGAGCTTACCGTGTGCTGGTCTAAGGCTCGCCAAGCTTCAGACATTCTCCTAGGCTCTGTGTCACTTTTTGCCATTATCTGCATAGCACCTGTGCTATTATTATTTACTATTTTTCCTTAAATCATCTCACTCTTTTTACTTAAATAAATTTAT
The DNA here is from genome assembly GCF_018350215.1 of Panthera leo. Taxonomy (NCBI): domain Eukaryota; kingdom Metazoa; phylum Chordata; class Mammalia; order Carnivora; family Felidae; genus Panthera; species Panthera leo. The sequence continues at coordinate 56,584,220 of NC_056680.1, forward strand.
TGAAAAGAAAGGTAGGGGCCCCTGGGTGGCTCAGTCTGTCGAGCATTCAACTCTTGATTTCAGCTCAGGTCATGATTTCACAGTTCATGAGTTCGAGCCCCACGTCGGGCTCTGTGCTTACTATGTGGAGCCTGCCTGGGATCCTCCTGCTCCCTCTTTCTCTGCCCCTCCCCCATTCATGCTCATGCTGTCTCTCTCTCTCTCTCTCAAAATAAATAAACATTTTTAAAATGAGTAAATAAATAAACATTGTTTAAAAAGAAAAGAAAGGGGGCGCCTGGGTGGCTCAGTCTGTTAGGCGACCGACTTCGGCCCAGGTCATGATCTCACGGTTCGTGAGTTCGAGCCCAGCGTCGGGCTCTGTGCTGACAGTTCGGAGCCTGGAGCCTGCTTTCGATTCTTTGTCTCCTTTTCTCTGCACCTCCCCTGCTCATGCTCTGTCTTTCTCTGTCTCTCAAAAAAATAATGTTAAAAAAAAATTTTTTTTTTAAAGAAAAGAAAGGTATAACACTGTCATACACAGAAAACTGAAATTGTTTGGTGTGCTTGTTATTTGTGCTTCATACATGTCAAAATGAATGCTTAGCTGTTTAAAACACACACACGCAACTATCCATCTGAGCGCCACCTTGGATGGCCTCAAATGTTAGTGGAGGCCGGGGCTCCCCAGCTTTGGAAGTACTGTGTCATTTCATGTCACCCTCATGGGACCCAGGACCCCTCCGTGTTTACTCACGAGTGAATGGGAGGATGAAATGGAGACCCGGGGGTCACACTGCAGAGCCACAGTCCTGCGGGACGCGACCCAGATCGGGCAGTTCCCGAGACCCCTCTCGGCATCGTGGATCCCAAGAAGGGGCCTGTGTGTTGGGGACCTCGAGCTGACAGCCAAGAGCCGCAGGACTGGAGGAAGGGAGAAAGCAACATCTGGCCTTTGTCAGATTGCATAAGCCGCCGGGCTGGTGGCCAGATGTGGCCGTCGGCCTCCAACAGGAGGGAGACATCAGAGGTTCACCCCAGCCTCCGGGAAGTGCACAGATGCGGCCAGCTGCAGGGAACGCCCAACCGCACACGAGGACTCGGGTCTGTCCGGAAGCGAGGGTGTAAGGGGACAGTGGACAGCCTCCAGCACCTACCTTGCCCCAGAACCGCCTGGAACTGGGAAGGGGGTCCTTCTCCAGTGCTTGCTGAGTGACAGGTACCTCTACAGTCACAGGAGTCCCCCCCCCACCGCCCCCAGTTCCTCCATGGCTCCCAAAGGAAAGTGGCACCGAGGCACAGAAGGGGTCACAGGCCAGGGAGGCATGGAGCGAGGAGGCTGGGCCTCCTCAGTCCTGGTTTGGAACAGGCAAATCTCTAGCGCCTCCGGGCTAACCCACTTTAAGGGAGAAAAAGCAGTCTCGGGTTCAGAGGCAGACAGAAACCTCGGGGCTAAGTAGAATCGACTCACTTTGTTTTGTTGTTCTTTTATGTATTTTTGTTGCTGTTGTTACTTTCTATGTGGGACGAGATACTGGCTTTCCACGGCTGGTAATCATGTTTCCTAGGAAAGGAAACCTATATTAGTAAGCAATAGGGTCAATGGCCAAAAAGGTGTGCATTTTAAGAAAGCACGACACCCTCTCACTTTGAGGGTCCGCCCCTCAGTGAGGTGCACAGGAGATGAGCCCCTGATCCACAGGAAAAGCTGATCAGAGCTGGGGCGCCACCCAGGCCTTGTGGCTTCACAATGAGTGCTCTCCTCTCTGTCCTTTCTGGAACAATCCAAGAGCACAAGGTGAGGGAGGAAGCTGGGATCCTCACCCAGGCTCAGGACTTGTCCAGGCCTGACCTACCCTTCATACATTCATGCCCTCATTCACTAATTCATTATTGGGCCACTCTGTCCCTGTGATGCCCAGAGGAAACCTCTGTCTGGTGAGGGACATGTATCATAACAGGACACCTGAGAGCATGTGAGCTCTGGGAGTCCAGGTGAGAGAGAGGGGAGTTCTGAGAGGAAGTGGTATTTGCATTGCAGAGGGGAGAGCAAAGGGCCAGTAGGATTTTCCAGGCTGAACTTGCTGGGCTTGGGGTGCACATTGAAGATGGGGCAATCTGTGTGGCCTTGGGCAAATTGCTCTCTGCACCTCAGTTTCCTCATCTGTAAAATGGCAGTAACAAGAATCACTCCTTCAGGGGTGCCTGGGTGGCTCAGTCAGTTGCGTGTCCAACTCCTGATCTTGGCTCGGGTCGTGATCTCGTGGTCGTGAGATCGAGCTTCACCCAGGGCTCCAAACCACCAAGTGCAGAGCCTGCTTGGGGTTCTCTCTCTCTCCTTCTTTCTCTGTCCCTCCCCAACTCATGCACATTCTCTCTCTCTCTCTCTCTCTCTCAAAATGCACAAACTAAAAAGAAGAAGAACAAGAAATCACTCCTTCTTAGGGTTACTGGGAAGAATAGAGCAGTTTGCATTAAAAGACTCAGAATGGTGTCGTGTCTGGCACACGGTGAGGCCATACGGGTGTTGGCTGTGGTTGTCACGCGCAAAGGCCCCAAGAGCAACACACAGGAGTTTGGTGGGTCTGGCTGTGCTGTGCCCGGTGGTCATCACCAGTGATGAGGCTGGAGGGTTAGGTCAGATCTTGGAGGACCCTTGATGTTGTGTTAAGGATATTGAAGTTCTTCCTGGTGGCCACAGAGAGCCACTGAAGCATTTTGAAGGCAAGAGACACGGGGTCAGAGCTGACCTCTGCTCCCTTACTGTACTCCCCTACAGTGGCAGGACGGGGATGGGGAGGGAGCAGAGGGACTTGTCCCCACCCAGAGGGCCCTCCTGAGCAAAATGTGTTCTTTCCTCCGTCAGATCTTTGCTTTCAACTTCAGAAACTCCTCCATGGAGGGGTTCAGATATCAGGGGATCTGGACCTCTCCAGTTGGCCATGGGAGCCACAGAGGGCTTTGGAGCAGGGTCAGAGCTGTCTTCCAGAAAATGACCATGATAGCAAGTACTGATGGCCCAGGGGGTGGGGAGGGAGGGTAGAGACGTAACATGATACAGTGTCTGCTCTGTGACCTTGGGACTGGTGTTTCAAGGAGGCTGGACCTGTGGGTCGGCGGGGGGGGGGGGGGGGGGGGGGGCATAGCACCCAGCTCATTCAGCAAGATGACAGGTGACCCTCTGCTCTGCCTTGTCCCCAAGCAGTTCCATCTCCTGCCCAGAGCCGACTCAAAGGGACCCATTCTTACGGGAAACACTCCTTAAACCACCGGGCTATATGGCCCAGTCCTAGGGTGGATGGCTATCAGCTTTCTAGGCCCAGAAAACCCTTTTTTTCTTTTCTTTTTATTTCTAAGTAATCTCTATATCCATCATGGTGCTTGAACTCACAACCCCAAGATCAAGAGTCACGTGCTCCACCGACTGAACCAACCAGGAGCCCTGTAGGCCTAGAAAATTCTAACAAAGCCTCTCACAAACCAAGGTACTCACCGCTGAAGTGACAGATTTGCAACCGATCAATTGAGAGACCTTATCCATACACATCCTATCAGATTGAACCATTTTAAATTCCCCTTTGCAGGTCTAAATCAGCAAAATCAGCCTGGGTGGCTCAGTCGGTTAAGCATCCGATTTTGGCTCAGGTCATGATCTCGTGGTTTGTAGGTTCAAGCCCCGCATTGGGCCCTGAGCCAACAGCCACAGAGCCCGCTTCGGATCCTCTGACTCACTCTCTCTCTGTCACCACCCACCCCCCACCCCTGCCCCTCATGTTCTCCCTTCTCTCTCTCTTTCTCAAAAAAAAAAAAAAAAAAAAAAAAAAACCAGCAAAACCCAGCAATTCCATATGGTTCAACCTCTGCTTGCTTCCACCATCTATAAGATGTGGGACCTTCCAAGGCCTGGTGACCTAGAGAATGGGACAACGGAACAAGGCGAGGTCAGGCTTTGGAGAGGAGAGACCCAGGTCCGGATCTCTGCTGGCCCTCAACCACCTGTGACTTAACCTTTTCCTCCTCTGAGAGATATCGACCTCCTAAGTCCATTGAGCAGTACTCAAAACAGCACACATAAGGCCCAGCCCGGAGTTGGGGTGCCCAGTCAGGGCCTGTTCAGCCCTTTCTGGTCTACTGTGACTCCTTTTCTCTGGCCCTGCTGCCCCTGATCTGTCCCCAGAGACACCTGCTGCCTTTCCTCTTCCGCCCAAGCCTCTTTCATTCTGTTCAACCCCAAGTCCTGCCTCCTCTAGGACACCTTCCCTGCTTTGCAGACCCAGCACCCTCCTTGTCTATGAGGGTCTGGCCCCGAGTCCAGTGGGCACTGCCTTGAAGAGTGAAGGGTGTGGACTCCCTGTCACCGAGAAATCCACTGAGGGCAGGGGCTGCACTCCCCCTGCCTCCTTCCCACTTCTGTCCCCACCTGCCCAAACCCAGCATGGGAGTGGCCACACAATAGCATTATAGAATGGCCCTCTGTCTCCCTCCAGCACCCCTGGTCTGGACATGGGATCAGAACTGAGTGATGGGTCAGACTCTCCACCTTCATGTATGACCTCTACTTTGGGGGGCCAAGTGAGTGTTGGCGCTTTTCACTGAGGGCGAACAGAGGGAGCAGACGGAGAAAGACAAGGATACTCGGAGGCATCTGCAATGCCTGTGGGACATCCAGGTTGAGATGCCAAGGCAGCAGTTAAGCTGGGTAAGGCTGTCATAAAACTGGATCCCAGAAGCCAAAGCTGGAGATACATTTGGAAGTCATCGGCTCTTACAGCCACAGCATTGGCTGAGACCCCTTAAAGACTAAATGGATATAAAATTCTCAGGTGGGGTCTGAGGGCATGCCAGCCAGCACAGAGGAGTAGGGAGGAAGAGGAGGAACGAGCCAAGTAGACAAGGAGGAGCACCAGGGAGGGATGAGCTGTCTCCTGGAAGCCACCTGAAGAAAGTGACCAGGTGAGGGAGTAATGTAGTGTCCATTGCCTTCTATATAGTAGTGTTCGTGAAACGTACACCATGAAATGTGCACTATGGGGACACCGGCTGGCTCCATAGGTTGAGCGTTGAGGATCTGACTCTTGATTTTGGCTCAGGTCAGGATCCCAGGGTTGTAGGACTGAGCCCCGAGTTGGGCTCCACACCGAGCTTGAGATTCTCTTTCTCTCTCTCTCTCTCTCTCTCCCTCTGCCCCTCTTCCCTGCTTGCTCTCTCTCTCTAAAATTAATTAAAAATAAACGTGAAAAAAATGAAACGTGCACCATGACGTGTGCACTAGGAAGTGTAGTGTTCATTTCACCGGCCAGATGAGCACTGAGAGGCAGCCATTGGGTCTCGCAGGGCAGCCGTGGTGGGTGACAAGGTGAGATCAGAATGGCATGTGTAGCCGAGGCAGCTCTTTCTAGAAGTTCTGCCCTAAACCGGACAGAGAGAGGGGTGGTAGGTGGGGGAACCTGTATGCTGGGGAGGGTTATTTCATTGGTTGGCTTTCGTTGTTGGTATTAAGGTGGAGATATTACAGCACATTTACGTGACTATGCGAATGACCCTACAGAGTGAATCAGCAGGAAGGGGTTGGGGGAGGGGGGGTAATGACAGACTCGGTCAAATACCAGTTACTAGACCAGGTAGCACACGCTCGGCGTCCCTGGGGACACTCTGTTGCTTTGCAGCCACATTTTACTTCTTGGAAAATTCCGAGGCATATCCGCCCCCGTCCCACTCTCCACACTCTGTTCTCAGTGGCTTCCTCTTCCCGACTTCATTGCCTGTGGCCTATAGTCACCTAATGAGAATGGCGGCTGGGCTGGGTCACTCCAGACCTTGCCTCCCAAACTTCCTCCCACGTGGCAGGGCCACGGAGGTGTGGGCCCGGAGCCAGTGGCCTGAGCGTGAATCCCAGCAGCTCCAGAACTGAGTTGTGAGGCTTGAGGAAGTTACTCTGGCTGTCTGTGCCTCTGCAAAATGGGGGTAATGGCAGTACCTACTTCCTAGGGTTGCTGCGAGGAAAATGTTTAAAGCACTGAGAACAGTGCCTGGCACCTAGTAAGCATTCTGAAAGATGTAGTTGTTGTTTTTGGTTATTGTTGGTAATGCACAAAGTTGCACTTGGGGCAGGGTTTCCAAGACTCAAGTGGCTGTGGGCATGTGGGGAGAGGAGGGACCAGGGTGCCAGCGCTAGCCTATACTAGGAAACTTGTAAATAAGGGCTGGGTCCCTCCGTCTCATATTGTTTGTTGAAGCCCTTAAATAATTTAGGGGGAAAGCAGCATTTCAGAGTGGGAAGACGTAGATATTGTCAAGTTCGGCCTCCAACTCTGTTCAAAATTCCAGCCCATTGAAGTCCCTTACCTCCTTACATACCTCCTTGGCCCAGAAGCTCATTACCTTACAAGACAGCCCATTCTGTTCTTGGTCAGCAATCCCTGTGAGAAAGTCATTCCTCACAGTGAGCTAAAACTGCCTCCTTCTGATTCTCCAAATCTCATCTTTGCTTCCCCCTCCTTCTCTCCTTCTGGGCAAGCATCGCCCTCTGGGGCCATAAAAAGGCTACTTGTCTCCACCTTTGAGTCTTGGAAACAGTGACCCCATACCCTCGTGTCTTCTCTTCTCCGGGCTGTATGAGCCTTTGGAAACCTCACATGGTGTCATGCTTAAACAAGAATACCCGCCCATGGCCTTTTCACACTGACGGCTGCCAAGCCAGATCCCTGTTCTCGGCTTGCATTACAGGAGCTTGAATACAGGACTTAATCAGTCAGAGTTATTGGCTCGTAAAGCACAAAAGTTTAGGGGCTCCTGGTTGCTCAGTCGCTTGAGCATCCAGCTCTTGATTTCTGCTCACGTCATGATCCCAGGGTCCTGGGATCGAGCCCCACATTGGGCTCTGCACTAAGCGTGGAGCCTGGTTGGGATACTCTCTCTCTCTGCCCCTCTCTCCCAGTCGCGTGCTCGTGCTCTCTCCCCAAAATAAAAAATTTTAAAAACACACACACAAAAGTTCAGGGTTAGCCCTGATCCAGCAACCCAAATCATGTCATTAAGGACGTCGTTTCTGTTGTCATCTTCAGGCTCTCTCTGTAGCTCCCTGCATCTCCAGCCGGCCCCCTGGGCTGTCACATCTCCCCTACGTGTCCTCAGACCTCACCAGGCAGGGAGCCAGCGGGTCCGCGAGAAACCCCAGCAGACAGTTCCTTTGGTCTCATTGGCTACCTGTGCAGGCCTGGGCCAATCACGGTGGCCAGGGATGGGCTCATGCTAATTAGCATGGGGAGGAGCCACGCGCCACGCCCTCCTCTGAGCAGACTAGCTACTGGTGGTAGGGGTAGGTGAGCAGGTGAGACATCTGGGTGGCAGTCGGGGAAGCTGCCACCAACGGGGAGGAGGTGCTGGGTGGCCCCAGGCGGCCGATGCCCTGCTCTGGGTCCCGAGTGCAGTCCCGCAGATCCCCTCTTGTTTGGCTCAGCAGACAGTCCCCCCGATGCTGAATCCACCCAACAAACACTGGGCACCCACACCTGCTAGGACTCTCTGCAGTGCCGCGTCCCCGTGTCCCACTCACTCTGGAACGGCTGCTGTCGTTTCCCTGACACGCATGCTGGCCAAGCTGGCTCCTCTGAATACTCACACAGGCCTGATCACCAGAACGCAAGCAGAGATGGGAGGACCTCAGAGGTCATCGGCTCCAGCGACCCATCTGCAAAATAGGGACCAAGTCCCACTGCCACTTCCTCATTGGCAAGGCCAGGCTGGCACCAAGGCCCCTGCTTCATCCACGGTGTCGTGTGGCTTCTATCTTTACAGTGGTCTGTGTGGGCAAGGACTGACCGGTGACTTCAAACAGCAACTCCTGAACTGAGCAGAAGGGTCCTCGGTTTCCAATAATACTTGGCCCCGGAGAGATCCACTGGAGTGAATCTGCACAAAATGGGACCAAAGAGAGTGGCCTGTGTCTGACCTGACTGAGGCTTTAACTTGAAAAATAAACCCAAAATGTATTAAAGTGAGTTTCTTGTGCTACTTAGCAGATAAAACCAGGTGATGTTTTCAACTACTTATTCCTTCTTTTTTTTTTTCCATTGTACCATGTATACATAACATACAACTTAACCATTGTAGCCATTTTTTAGTGCACAGTTCAGTGGCGTTAAGTACATTCACACTGTTGTGCAACCATCCCCCCACCCATCCACAGAACCTCTCTCATCTTCCCAAAATGTAACTTTGTCCCCATTAAACACTAACTCCCCGTTCTCCTGGCCCCCAGCCCCCGGCACCCACCCTCCTACTTTCTGTCTCCAGGAATCTGAGTGCTCTAGGGACCTCACAGAAGTGGGATCATACAGCATTTGTCCTCTGATGACTGGCTTCTTTCGCTGAGCACCAAGTCAAGTCTCGTCCGTGTCGTAGCGTGTGTCGGTATTTCCTCCCTTTGGGAGGCTAGATAATATTGCATTGTATGGATAGATCACACTTTATCCATTCATCCATCAGTGGACACTTGGGTCACTTCTACCTTTTGAATCATGCTGCGGTGGACAAGGGTGTGTCAACATCTGCTTGAGTCCCGGCTTTCAGATCTTTTGGGTACATACCCAGAAGTGGTCTGCCGGGTCACACGGCAATTCTGTTTTTCACTTTTCACTCCTTTTTTAAAAGCAATCTTCATGACTGTAGGACAGTGTATTAATTCTTAGATGTAGACTGTTTCCAGGTTGATTATATTCCTTTTGGAATAATTTTCCCAACAAAACTGTGTGAAAACACAATGGGGCGTCTTTAACGTCACATTTTCTTGTTGTTGCAACTTGGTCATGAGGAGGGTCTCTTATGCAAAAATATTCGAGACTTTTGATCGTTTTTCTAAGGGCTTTTCCCAGTCCCCCGAGTCTCTTCTGGTGCTCCTGGACCTTCCTAATCCTGTTGATTTTTTTCTTGTTCGGTTGTAAACTGGCCCAACTCTGCCACATTCCCACCATCAGTGGCTTTGCCTGTGAGTCCCATGGTTCCCCAGTACCCCTTCAACGACACCCCCACAGCCTCTTCTTTTCCAAGATGTGAAATTTCACTTCACAGCCCTTTCTTTTCTATTGGGCTGTTACATCCGACAGGGAGAGGTTGAGTAACAACAGATTCTGAAGAGATGAAAGACAGATGTGGGTATAAAATGAAAGAGGAGGAAAGGACTAGTTTAATAAGCAGCCAGTTCATTAGTGAATATTTTCATGCTAGGATAGATTTGTTTTTCTTTTTTTCCCTTGATTTTGTAAGGGCAGTGACACGGACCCTGAAGATTCAAGTGAGGACCTTAGAATATCAAGAACATTGATTGATGAGGGTGAAGTAGGTTCTCCAAAGCCCAATTAAAAGTAACTGAAACAATTAAGACTTTTAAAAAAAATCTCTCCCATAATAAGAAGTCCCGCGGTGGGAGGTCCAGGACTCTCAGCAGCTGAAAGATATCAGGGCTCTTGTTCAACTACTCCATAATTCTCTCAGCCATTTCCTCATGGTCATAAGATGGCTGCCAGTGCTTCAAACATATCCACACGACAAAGTCCAAAGGCAAGAAGGAAGGGCATTTTCTTTCCTGATTTACTTTTAGTAAGGGATAAAAATCCATTCCAGAGGCTCCCCAGAAGATTTTTCCTTTAGCCTCCTTGGCTAAAATTAGATTGCAGCCTGTGCCTTAGGTGCAAGGGACACTGGGACAGGGAGTGTCTGTCATGGAAGTCTGACTCTAACATCCTGGCCGTTGGGTGGGGAGCCAGGAAGGTCAACCACAGGGTCTTCTTCAGGCACATCATAGACAGCTCACCTGTGCAGAGTAAGCAGTGGCAGAGGGTGGGTCCACATCCCGCACTGCCGGCAGGAAGCTGGCCAAGCCCCCTCCTCCCTCTCAGCACCTGTGTCTTCTCCCCTGCCCACAGGTCAGAGGGCACCCAGCTCCCAATCTCCTCACGAGGCAGCCCAGAGCCAGAAGCCAAGAGTGGTGAACCTGAGGAAAGTGGGACCAGAAGCCCAGACACCTCTCCAGAGGGAGCCTGGCAGTCAGACAGCAGCTCCGGGAACAGACCCCTGGACGAAGGTTTGTCCCTGCACACAGTGTTCGCTGGGCTCAGCCATGGGCAGGCACGGAGGGGCCGCTGGGTGCCATCTTTCCCGTTTATCTTCAGAGCCCCTTGCCTGCCCCTGCCTCGGGCACCAGGACGTGTTAATGACCGTGACTGTAATGATACCACACACACATACACGCATATATACATGCACACATACACAACACACATACACACAGCACCAGGAAATCCCGAGGACGAGAAACAAACCGTCAATATTGGGAACACGATTCACGCAACCAAAACGTCATGGATCAGTCACCTCAACCCTGGTTCTGTTTGGTCCGGGACAGTTTCTTTTTTTTCTTTTTTAACATTTATTTATTTTTGAGAGAGAGAGAGAGAGCGTGAGCGGGGGAGGGGCAGAGCGAGAGGGAGACACAGAATCCAAAGCAGGCTCCAGGCTGTCAGCACAGAGCCCGACGTGGGGTTTGAACTCACGAACCATGAGATCGTGACCTAAGCCCAAGTCAGACACCCAACCGATTGAGCCACCCAGGCGCTCTGGTCCGGGACAGTTTCTACTGAAACAAAACGCAAGGGCCCTGAGCCCACCCAGCTGGGACAGTCAGGCTGGAGAGACGGGTGTCCCAAGTCAGGATACCTGAATCAGTGGTTCCCAAACCTGCCAGGTGGCCCGGATCACAGATGCCCAGGCCCACCTCAGATCTGCTGCTTCTGATTCTCCTCTCCCTCTACGGGGGAAGGCATGCACAGCTTTGCTGCTCAGGCTACTGTCTGTCTGCGAGGGTCAGGCCATTGTCACTGTCAAACTGGCCCGAGTTAGATGGAAGGTGCGGTGCGGGGAATTAATTAAAAAGTCCAAGTAGGCTTTGGGCACAGCCGAGATGTCAGCAGAGCTGCACCCCTTGCTGCCTTGCCTTCATGGACCCATCGTGCGGAAGGCGCTCCCCTCTTACTGACCAGACAGCCCCCAGGAGCTCCAGACCCACACCCTCCAACTCCCAGGCCAGGGGAATGCAGGCCCTTCTCTTCCCTGGAAGTTTGAATCAGATTTTGGCCTGATTGTCCTCGGCCCGCCCTGGGTCTGCTGCCCTGGCGGAACCAGTCCCGTGGCCGTCTAGTCTGCACTCTGCCTGGCCAGGCTGGACATCTGTGTCCCCGGGGCTGGGGTGGAGTGGGGAGGAAAGGAAGGGCTCCCCTGGAGAGATATTCGGGGGCTGTCCCCCCCCCGCCAGAGACTCAGCCTGATGCTGGGTGACGGGACACCAGGAGGCCACAACCGACCCGGGGTTTCTGATGCACAGCCAGACTGGGGGACACCAACCAGACACAGCCATGCTGGGGATCACACAGAGTCACGCGTATGACTGCTCTTCCTCTGCATCCCCTGCCCCCCGCTCGAGTGTCAAAGGCATGCAAGCTGAAAACCTGTTCAACCTGGTGTGTGTGCCAGCAGAGCCCCAGCCCCCACCCCACTGGCTGGGATGGCCATATCCTCAAATGGGAATAATATTGCATCTCTGAGGGCACAGACAGGTCCCGGCTGGTTGTGTCATCGTAGAAAGCGAAGAAGAAAAAGGGCTTCTCTCTCTCAGGGTCCCTGGGTAGAATGTCAGGGAGGGGCTCCGGGTGGCCAGCTTGGCTCCTGGTGGAGCCTTGGTGGCTTCCCCCTGGGGCAGGCTATCTGGTTCCCTCCCTCTGTCCCTTGTCCCCACATCCCGTGTTTCTCCAGCAGTGGACGGGCAGCTGTTCCGCTCAGTGGAGGGCCAGGCCGCCTCCGACGAAGAAGAGGAGGCCGAGAAGTGTCAGGAAGAGCAGAGGTCACTGGCCAAGGTCAAGACGCTGCTGGCTCGCCTCTCCAGCTGCAGGAGTGGGTATGTGTGCCACGGGGGGCGGCGGGGGGGCGCGAGAGGCCCAGAGCCCCTTCACACAGTGACAGAACTTGAGCTTAGGAGGCTGACAGGCCTGATTCTGTCCCCTAGTCCATAGGAGGGAAGTGATCAGATGCCCGCCCCCCACCCCCCGGCATGTGCGGGGATGAAATGAGGGGACTGGCAAAGGCACACTTTGTGGGGGGCTTTAATGACCGTTGGTGTCTTCTCAGTCCCCTGGCCGCTATCCCAGGACATGGCCCACAGCTCCGTGTAATTCCAGGACATACCAGACCCTTCCTTACCCGGTCGCTCCTGCGAGAAACAGTGTTTACGGTGCCCTCCTCCAGCCTGGCCCAGGTCAGGGGCCTTCTGACTCCCCAACTTATGTAATCCTCACAACCACCCTAGAGGGGAGAAAGACCCAGATGCCTGGGGCACCTCAGACAAGTCTCCTGACTCCTCTGAGCCTCAGCTTCCTCGTCTCTAAGGCAGGCAAGAGGTTTGTGAAGATTTGTTGTCAAGGCTATAAAATGCCTAACAGGTGCCTGACCGCAGTAGGTACGCCACCAAGGGGCAGCGCTGATGTTTATTATTATCTTGTATGGTGCTCTCAGCTTTCCAGGACTATTGTCACCACCGACCCTTAAGTCAACAACAAGCATTTATTAAGCACCTACTTCGTGCCAGACAAATCTGGAGGCTCTGAGAGAACGGCAATAAACAAGACAGCAGCCCTCCTCTCCTGGAGCCCCTATTCTAGTGAGTGGTGACAAGTAGGAGGAAAATAAGGTGAAGCAGCAGAAGAGGGAGGGGCGAGGAGATGCCAGGAAGGCCACTCTAAGAAGGTGCTATTGGAGCAAAGACCTGAAGGAAATGAGGGAAGAGCATTCCGGGAAGAGGGGACAGCAAGAAGTGCAAAGGCCCTGAGGCATGTTGGAGGGGCAGTGAGGAGGTTTCTGTGGCTAGAGCACAGTGAGTGAAGATGGATGACAGGGAGGCCAGGGAGATCAGAGGGGCACATTGGGTGAGGCCTTTGGCTTTTCCTCTCAGTCAGATGGGGAGCCATGGGAGGGGTACTGACCAGGGGGTGTCATGGCCTGGCTTTTAGACTCGGTGGCAACACCCACTTTCTGAGGCTGGAGCAGACTCTGGAAAGCAGCGCCACAGTGCTGGTGCTCTCCTTTGCTGCAGGTGTGATGAACAGACAGCCAAGAAGCTCGTGACTTACTTCGGCCACTTTGGCAGTGCTGACCATGCCTGTACCCTGGGGGAGCTGGAGGCTCGCATCGCCGTGCTGGTGGAGCAGACCCTGGGGACACCTGGGGAGGAGGTCAGCTGAGCCCCAGAGGCCGAGGTCTGGACCAATGCTAAAGTCTCTCATAGCTGGAAGAACCCTGAGGGATGTCAGCCAAGTCCTGTGCCCTGTTCACAGATGGGTAAACCAAGACTCAAAGAGATTTGTCGTAGATTTAACGAAGAATATTTTGGTTGCAAGTTAAAGGAACCGTCTCAGAACAGCTTGCGTGCAAAATAGGTATTTATTAGAATATGGAGCTGGCAAGAACAGCCGAGGAGATGAGCGTCAGAAACAGCTGGATCCAGCAACTCAGACTAGATTGTTGCCACCTATCTGCTCTGTGTTTCTCTTGGCACTGGCCTCATTTCGCCCTACTTCAGAAAGGCTTCCTCCGTATGGTGGGGAAAGGGACCACAGCTCCAGCCTCCCACTGGCCCACCTAAGAAAGCCCAGGGGGATAAGAGCCCAATATACTAAACCTCAGGGAGGAACACCAACCGGCCCAGCCTCGGTCATGGGAGTGTCCCTGGGCCAGTCCCTGTGGTAGCCGGGCAAGATTCAGTGATTAGCAGCTCCGTCAAAGTCAGATGAGGGGGAGGAGGGACACTGCCCCCCAGGAGAGTTATGGAGGGTAAGGGAGGGAGCCGACAAATAACACCAACAGCCAATGGCGAGATGTCTCCATTTCAATGAGACCGCTTGGCCTTTTTTCTCATCTCTCCACTCCGAGCAACTTCTCCATCCCACAGTAATCAAGTGTGGAGTGCTACTGAGAGTCGCCATTTCATTAAGCCCCAGCACATTCCGCTTTTGCCAACTGTCGTTTTGAGAGAAGATCGTTTTATATTTATATACCTGAAATTCTAAACCCATGCTGTCTTTGACATTGGTCTGATGCAGTTCCACAAGGCATAGCCACCACCCCTTTTCTAAGTAAATTTCCAGGAAGTGGGGATCAGGAGAGTTACTGAGGCACACGAGCTGTGTCCCCAAGCCCACCTTCCAGGCCTGTCTGCAAGGAGGCATAGGCACCACGCCTTCTCTGTCCTGCCCAAAGCCCAAAGAGGACTCAGAGTGTCCAAGGGCACCATGTCTTCAGCTGCTTCTCTTTCCCTCCATCAGTGCTAAGAACAGGGACCACCTTACTCCTGGCATCCCTGCTTTAGAAAGCAGATAGCCGTGTGACACTTTATGACTGCCTGGCATCTGCCCCCTAGTGGGTATCCCGGTGGATACCCACGGTCTCAGTGCTCCCCTGGCCAAGGGTGGGCCAGTGACTCACACTGACCCAATCAGGCCCCTCTCCTGAGGCCTTCCATTTTGAGAGAGATGGGAGAGTTGCTGGAAAGTGTTCTTCTCAGCTCTGGCCCCTGGACAAGAGGCCTGAGACTGTCCTACTGTCTCAGCCCCCACTGCTGCCCCATCCCTGAGCTTCTCCAGCCACCGGTCTGTTCTGGGAATGACCCATAGCCCACTAGTGAATTTTTTTTTCTGTTTAAGCTAGCCAGAAAAGTTTCTGTTGCTTGCAACCAAAAAAAAATTTTTTTTCATTTAAATTAAAAAAAAAAAAAAAAAAAAAAAAAAAATATATATATATATATATATATATATATATATGAAAAGAAAGCATATGGATAGAGAAGGGAAAATGAAGTTCTCCAATAGAAACCAAAATATGCATATTCTTACATTAATCCAACACACTGTGCGACCTTAGGCCAGACATGCAGCCTCTCTGGGCTGGGGGGTGGGGTGGGCAGAGGGGGCCAGATGACCTCTGAGAAAGGGTCAAGGCAAGCTGTGGGTCCTGCCCGGAGACAGCACGGTGAGTGTGGGCGCTGAGTCCCCATTGGTCCCCACAGGCAGAGCTGCAGCGGAAGGTGGAAGAGAATGAGCAGCTGAGGCTGGAGCTGCAGATGGTGGAGACAGAGAGGGTGCGGCTGTCCCTGCTGGAGGAGAAGCTGGTAGATGTGGTGCAGCTCC
This sequence comes from Panthera leo, assembly GCF_018350215.1. NCBI lineage: Eukaryota > Metazoa > Chordata > Mammalia > Carnivora > Felidae > Panthera > Panthera leo. The sequence goes on from NC_056680.1 coordinate 56,599,426, forward strand.
TGCAAAGGCTCCGGGACCTGGTAGGCTCACAGGAGGTGGCCCACCCAGGGCAACGAGAGGGGCTCTCAGAAGGGGGCACCGGCCTATGTTGGGCACCTGGCTCTGAGCTTTCCTCACATTAGGCAGGTGTTATCTCCACTTTCCAATGCAGAAAAGGAGGCTCAGGGAAGGTAATTAAAAATAAGAGGAGGCTCTCTAATTTGTTCTATAAAGCTAACCTAACTTTGATTTCAAAACCACAGAAGGATGAATATAAGAAAGGAAAATCATAGGGGAGCCTGGGTAGCTTAGTTGGTTAAGCATCCGACTTCGGCTCAGGTCATGATTTCAGTTTGTGGGTTTGGGCCCCCGCATCAGGCTCCATGCTGACAGCTCAGAGCCTGGAGCCTGCTTCGGATTCCATGTCTTCTTCTCTTTCTGCCCCTTCCCCACTCACTTGCTTTCTCTCTCTTCTTCAAAAACAAATAAACATTAAAAAAAAAAAAGAAGAACAGTAAGGACCCTCCTTTACCAGATAAGGAGTCTCAGCCAACTACATCTCACAAACCTCACGGATATTGGTGAAATGTTAGAAGGAATCCTTCTAAAGTCAGAATCAAGACCAACATGACTGTCCTCACTGTCTGTATTCCAGCTAGTTGTTCTAGCCAATGCGATAAGACAAGAAAAAAAAAGAAAAGGTGTAAGGATTAGACAAGAAGACATTAAGCTATCAGTAATTATATATCATATTCATCTACACAGAAATACCCAAGAGAATCCATAAGGAAATTATTGTAATTTCTTGGCAAGGTGAATGATAAAATATCAGAGTACAGAAATCAAGTGTGTTCCTAAATAGCATCAGCAAACTATTTTTAAAAAAAAAATTTTTTGAGGGGTGCCTGGGTGGCTCCATCAGTTAAACGTCCAACTTTGGCTCAGGTCACAATGTCATGGTTTGTGGGTTTGAGCCCCGCATCAGGCTCTCTGCTGTCAGCACAGAGCCTGCTTCGGAGTCTCTGTCCCCACTTCTCTCTGCCTCTCCCCCAACTCATGTTCTCTCTCTCTCTCTTTCTCAAAAATAAACATTTAAAATTTTTTTTCTTGAGAGACAATTAACTTGGAATTACAGCCGCTGTAAGGTGAAAGTGGGATGTGAACCCGGCTTGCCTGAGTTTTAAGCAGGCTATTACCTGTGCACCAGACTGCCTAGGATACAGAACCAGCAAGACCCAGGCCAGATTAGCACAGCCTGGGAGAAGAGCTGAGGGGCAGTCAGCACCAGCAGGCAGCTTCTGGCCATGCAGCCTGTGGGTAAATGCTGGTTCTTCTGCCTCCTTGCTGGGTGGCTATGGCTGAATGTCTCATTCTTTCTCAGCACTGCTTTTTTCACCCATTAAAAGGAGCCTAATAATATAAGCTGTTGCAAAGGTTACATGAGACCATGCATAGAAATGCTCTGATTCATGTTTATTTCCCAAGTGCCTACTTCTCCTTGGGCACATGAGTGGTAATCCACAAATATGTGATCTTTGATGGAATGGGTCCCGCATACCACTCGATCCACCCACCAAAAGTCTCTGAGAAGCCCAGCAAGCAGTGTTGCCAGCCTAGGGCCAGGGGGCCAGGAAGGGTGGGGGGTAGTGACTCTCTGTGCCCCAGGGAGCCATACAGAAGCCCGTAGGGGCCACCAAGTCCGACCCGCTGAACGAGGACACAGCAGCCACAGTGCAGTCCAGCCCTGTCTCTATTTCTTTTTCAGAACATATCGAAAAGAGCCCTGGGGAAGATTTTGCTGAACACGCTGGATGCTTGCAAGGACCCCACACATGGTAGGAGATCTCTCCTGTCTATCAGAGCCTGGACAGCATCTGACGGTAGCCTGACTCAGCACTGTCTGTCCTGAGTGTCTTGTCTGCAAAATTCCACTGTCATTACCACCCTGAAAGTACATAGACAGGAACAGTTCAAAATGCTATTTGACAAGAGCAGGGGAACAGAAGTCCTGGGGAGAAGAGCCCAGCAGAAGCCAGCAGGGCCAAAACCCACAAGGGAACTGGGCAGGGTTCCCTGCTCTCAGTTCAGTCGGCAGGCTGACTATGGGCCAGGCTCTGGAGAGGCACCTCACATGGTTTTAACCCCCTGCATCACGACAGCAGCCCACTGAAGAAGGTTCTGTTATTGTGCCCATTCCACAGATGGAGAGACTGAAGCACAGAGAGGCCAAGTGCCAGCTGCACCCAAAGCCTTAGGTCTCTCCTTTAAGCACTGAGCTACATGGTCGCCATTTTTGGATAAAGTTCAGGGGCAGTAGGATTACATCAGTGCCAGATTGTGTCTTGTGAAATCAAGACAAGCCAGGCCAAGCTCTCTCCTCAAAGGGCCTCACACGCTAATGGGATGACCAACTGGTCATAAGCCTTTGCTCGCTAGCCTCACAGGGCATTGCTGGGCAAGGCTTGGGTATGTCTAGCACCTGGAATGGCCCCTGGAATCGAGAGGGAGGTCAGAAATTATGTGCTAGGAGCCGGCTTCTCTGGGGTCCTCAGTGGGAGTGAGACAAGAGAGGGCTGGGGAGGGCCCCAGAAAGAAAAGTGGCTCTGTGGGCCATGGTGAGCAAACTGACGTGCCCTCCCTGTCTACTCTTCCCTTCCAGAGGGGAGATCTGGACCCTCAGCCATCCTGGACGCCCTGCACACGGCTTTGGCTGGCTGTGAGCTCTTGCGGAGAGAGCCCTCGGCACCAGCCTCCACGGCTCCTGCACTCGCCAACCCCCTCCTCATCTCCTGCTGAGGCCACTGGCCCAACCTGTGGGCACCTGGGTCAGCCCGACCTCCATCAGACCAGCCTCCATGTCAGCCTGACCAGCATCACATCTTCAGAACCCTGGAGACCCAGACTCCTTCTGAGACTGGACTTAACCCCAGAGCCTCCCACGACAGAGCCTGACAGACATCCTTTCCTTTCGTTCCTCACAGATTCCCTTGCGTTCCTGCTGCCAGAGTTCACGTTCAAACCCTGAGGCTGCTGGATCAGCCCATACCTGCTGCTGCTTCCCCTGCCCTCAGTGCAGAGTTGCCTACATTCATGCACAAACCGGCCCAGAATCCCCTCCCTGGGCTCCTGGAGTCTATTCCCCTTCCAGCACTGCCCCCTTCCTGTCACCCATGTGCCTGATGCAGGCACACTGTGCCCAACCTCCAGGCCACACAGGCTGGGGAAACATAAGGAGGGGGTGATCACTGCAGGCTTCCAGGTAGAGGCTGCCCTTGAACTAGCTCTAGATGAGAGGCAGGATTTCGATGGACAGAGAGAGGAGAGAAGGACATTAAATGCTAATGTGAGGAAACAGCAAGAGCAAAGTGTGGGGCCAGAAAGGGCCCCCATTAGTACAGTACCTGGAACACCTCTTTCACAAGCATGCAGTGGATACTGGGTTTCATGGGGTCACAGGAGAGAGTAAGACAAGCTGCCCGTTCTCACCTACCTTAACATCTCATAGGAGAGAAAGATGCGTTGGCAAATAGCGCAACATGCATGAAATCAGTGCTAAATCAAGGTAAAATAGTTACTCAGGAGTCCAGCCTAGAGGGGTTCATCCGAGCCAAGGAGGGCAGATGCACCACAGAGGGGAATGGCAGGGGTGAGGGCAGGTGCCTGGGGGGACAGTGGCAAGGTCGGGAGTAGGGGAACCCAATAGCAGATGAGGATCCGGGACTTGCTTCCACAGGCGATCAGGAGCCACTGGAGGATTCTGAGCTGCCCCATGGAGCATGGATGGAGAGGAGGGAAGAAGAGGCAGCTGCAGGTCCGTGGAAGGAAGGCGGCACCAGCAGCTTGGGGCCAAAGCTACAGGGACACAGAAGGGGATCATGGGAGAAGGAGGACCAAGGGGTACCCAGGGGGAGCCTGGGAGCAGCAGACACTCCAGGGCAGGGCAGCAGGGACTGGGGACAGACAATGACCGACCTCCTCTCTGACCTCAGACACTCAGCACCTTGGATGGGGCCAGAAGGCATCATGGAGCCACTGCAGGCTCCTAGCAGGGTGACACAGGCCCCAACCCAGTTTCTCTATGGTTCCTCTGGGAATGGAAGGAAAGAGACCAAGGCCAGTGGCCATTCCAGGGGGCCACCTCACCCCTGGTCCTGTCAGATGAGCCAGGCTTTTTTGAGAAGGCCCCTAGGACTCTTCAGGGGCCAGTGGGCAGGGAAGAGCCTTGAGGAGGCTGGTCTGAGCCCTGAGGAGGGGGCTGCCCCCACCTTGCTCCTCTCAGCTCAGCCTGAGCCCACCAGGCCCGCCTCCCCCGGCTGTGCTGCTGACCGCATGACCCAGGTTGAACCTCACCTGTGCCCCGCCCAGTGAGAAGGGCCAGCTGTTCTGTATCCTGACCATGGCAGCAAGCATAGGACACTACACGTGTGTTAAGATTCACAGACCTGGAAGCTGTCCTCAAAAAAGTCAACTTGACCGTTATGTTAATAAAACCCAAGAGCCACCGGAAGACACATTCCTACAGTGCCTCCAGGTCTAGCCACCTGAAATCTGCAGACAGAGGCACAGAGGGCTCTCATAGGCTATAGTCACAGTAAGCTTCATCCTCGGGATGTCCCTCATTAAAATCTGCTCTTACCAACTGCCCGGCCATCCGTGGTTCATCGCCACACTTGTATGCCCCTCAGCTCATTGGAGGCAAGTTGAGGTGGATTAGGATGGAGAAGTGCCCAGAGAGTGTAGGTGAGCTACCGGCATCCAAGCCTGGAGCAGGCCTGTTTTCGGCCCGTATCTCATGTACTTTCTACCACAGCCAGCTGTCTCTGGCTAGGAAACTCTGGGCTCGCTAAGGGTTTGGGGTCTGGATTAGTTAGGGTACAGGCTAAATTGCCTTGATAAAGAGACCCCAAAATACTCTGGGTCCAAGAGGATAGAACTTTACTTCCCTGCTGTAAGAATCCAAAGGTGCATGGTCCTGGTTGGCAGAGCAGCTCTGCTCTATGTGGTCACCCATGGACCCAGGCCCCTTCCACTTTGTGGCTCTGCCATTCCGTAGAGTGATGTCCTCCTTTGCACGGTGGAAGCCAATTCATCAGAATTGTATCTGCCTTCCAACCCATAGGAAGGAGGAGAGGGGAAGGGAAGGAAAGGCTCTCTGGCTCACAAGGTTTCTACTTACACCGCACTGGCCATGCCTAGCTGCAAGGGAAGCTGGGAGATGTAGTCTGTGGCTGGGCAACCATGTGCCCAGTTTCCAGTCCAGCATGTAAGGAGCTTGGGAGTCATCAGCCCATCCTAACGACAAGTAAAAAGCTGAACAAGCTGGAAATTCAACAAATCCTCTTAAATCCATGAACGTCACAGGACAAAGGCTGCCCCCCAAATTGGAGAGACAGACTGCCGAATGCAGAGAATCACAACTTGCCAAAGCAGAAGCCACCTTCTCAGGAACCGGTACCAGAATAGGAAAAGCTCAACTGTGATTGACAAATTGGTGGAGGCTCAGTGTGCACAGGTATGAGAGTTAAAAACTCCAGGGTGACCCAGTCACGGAAGGGGTGGAGTCCCACACCTTTGTGAGCTTTACCTTCTGAAGCTCTACCAGGTCCTCACAGTGAAACTCAGAGAGGAAAAAAACCTGCTTCTCACAGTAGAAGGGAAATATGCCATGTTGAAATATGCCAGAACACTCTGTTTTTCTTAACAAGGCCCTTAAGAGAAACTATTTTGCCAGAGCTTAACTTATTGGGGTTTTATCAGAGCCTATATTAATTTTAGACAGAGCAGACTTCAGAAAAGGAAAAATGTTGAGGCATTATGTAATGCCTCTTTTTATAATGATGATAAAGGGTCAGTTCTCCAAGAAGACATAACAATCCTTAATGTATATGCGCCTAACAACAGTGTCAAAATATATAAAGCAAAAACCAGTAGAACTACAAGTTGAAATGGATGGATCCACTATTATATATGGAGACTTCAACTCCCCTTTAACAGAAATGGGCAGATCCAGCAAGTATAAAATCAGTAAGGACACAGTTGAACTCAACAGTACCATCAACCAACTGGATTTAATTGATACCTATGGAGGACTTCATCCAGAAAATACAGAATGCACATTTTTCTCAAGATCACATGGAATATTCACCAAGATATACCATATTCTGGGTCATAAAACACACCCTCACAATTTCCAATGTGTTCTGTATGCTCTCAGACCATAACAGAATTAAACTAGAAATCAATCAACAAAAGTAGGTGGAAAATCTCTGAATATGTAGAAATTAAACAACATACTCCTAAATAATGTAGGTGAAAGAACAAATCTCAAGAAGACTTAAAAATGCTTTGAGCTAAATGAAAATGAAATAAAATCTACCAAAATTTGTGGGATGCAGTGATTACAGGGAAGTTTATAGCATTGATGCATATATTGGAGAAGAAAAAGATGTAAAATCAAAAACCTAAGCTTCCACCTAGGAAACTAGAAGAATAAGAGCAAATTAAGTCCAAAATAAGCAGAAGAAATAATTTTAAAAATTAGAGCATAAATCAATGAAATTGAAAATGAGAAAACAATAAAGAAAAACAATGAAACCAAAAGCTGGTTCTTTGACAAGGTGAATAGATTCAATAATCCTCTAGCCAGGCTAATTGAGAAAAATAGGAGAAGACACATATTGCTAATATCAGACATGAATGAGTATGTATCACGATGGATCCCATGAACATTAAAAGGATAATAAAGCAATGTTATGAAAAACTTGAAGTCCCCAAATCTGATTACCTAGATGAAATGACCCAATTCCTTGAAAGACACAATTGGCCAACACTCACACAACAAGAAATCTGAATAGGCCTGTATCTACTAAAAAGGTTGAATCAGGGGCACCTGACTGGCTCAGTCAGTAGAGCATGTGACTCTTGATTTTGGGGTTGTAAGTTCAAGCCCCACATTGGATGTAGAGATTACCTAAAATTAAAATCTTTTAAAAATTAAATAAAGGGATTGAATTAATAATTAATAACCTTCCCAAATAGAAAGCACCAGGCCCCAGATGGGTTCACCGGTAAATTTAAGGAAGAAACATTTAAGGAAGAAATTCTTCCAATTTTCTGCAATCTCTTCCAGAAAACAGAAGCAGAGGGAATACTCCCTAACTCATTCTGAGGCCAGAATTACTCTAATACCAAAATTAAACAAAGCTATTACAAGAAAATAAAACTACACGGGATGCCTGGGTGGCTCAGTCTTAAGCGTCCAACTCTTGATTTTGGTTCAGGTCATGATCTCATGGTTCATGAGCCCCATCAGTTCGAGGCCCCATCAAGGCTCTGCACTGACAGGCTGCTTGGGATTCTCTGTCTCTCCCTCTCTCTCTGCACCTCCCCCACTCATGCTCTCTCTCAAAAATAAATAAACATTTTAAAAAAGAGAGAGAAAAATACAGAGCTACATCATGAACACAGGTGCAAAAGTCCTCAAAAAAGTAAATCCATCAATGTACAAAAAGAATTATACACCATCACCAAGTGGGATTTATCCTATGTATGCAAGGCTGGCTCAACATTCAAAAATCAACTAATGTAATCAACACATCAACAGGCTGAAGAAGAAAAAAAATCTCATGATTATATTAATAAATGCAGAGAAAGCATTTGACAAAATCCAACACTTATTCATAATAAAACACCAACCCATCAGCAAACTAGGCATAGGGAACCTCCTCAATTCGATAAAGAACATCTACAGAAAACCTACAGCCAACATCACACTTAATGAGAGAAAAACTAGATAATTTCCAACTAAGACCAGCAACAAGGCAAGGATGTCCCCCTCTCCTTTTCAACACCTTATGTCTCCCACCATTCCTTTTCAACATCTTTTTTTTTCAACGTTTTTTTTTTTTTTTTTATTTTTATTTTTTTATTTTTGGAACAGAGAGAGACAGAGCATGAACGGGGGAGGGGCAGAGAGAGAGGGAGACACAGAATCGGAAACAGGCTCCAGGCTCCGAGCCATCAGCACAGAGCCTGACGCGGGGCTCGAACTCACGGACCGCGAGATCGTGACCTGGCTGAAGTCAGACGCTTAACCGACTGCGCCACCCAGGCGCCCCTCCTTTTCAACATCTTATTGGAAGTCCCAGCCAATGCAATAAGACAAGAAAAGGAAATGAAAGGTGCTATGGACTGAAAACTTGCATCTCCTCAAAGTTCATATGTTGAAACCCTAATCCCCAGTGGGATAGTATTTGGAGCAGAGGCCTTTGGGAGGCAATTAGGGCATGAGGGTGGAGCCATCATGATAATTAGTGCCATTATAAGAAGAGACCTGAGACTGCTTGCTTCCTCTGTCTCTCTGTCTCTGCCATGCAAGGATACAAGAAAGTGACCGTCCATAAACCAGGAAGAGGGCCCCCACCAAGAATCCAATGATGCTGGCACGCTAATCCAGCCTCCGGAACTGTGAGAAATGTTTGTCGTTTAAGCCCCCCAGTCCATGGTGTTTGTTATTAGCAACCCAAACTGATTAAGTCAAAAGATACACAGATTGGAAAGGAAGAAATACAACTTTCTTTGTGTGCAGGTGACATGATCATCTAAGTAGAAATCCTAAAGAATCAACAACAACAAATTGGAACTAATAAGTGATTATAGCGAGATTGCAAAATACAAGGTTAATATACAAAAGTCATTGCATTTCCTATCAATTAACAAGTAGACCTTGAAATAAAAAACACCACACCACTTACATTAGCACCCCCTAAAATGAAATACTTTGATATGAACCGAACAAGATATGTGCAAGATCTACATGAAGAAAAATACAAAACTCCAATAAAAGAAATGAAAGAACTAAACAAATGGAGGCATATTCCACGTTCACAGACAGGAAGGCTCAAAAGTATCAAGACATCAGTTCTTCTCAACTGATCTCTCCATTCAGTGCAGCCCCAGTCAAAATCCCAGCAAGATATTTTGTGGATATTGACAAACCGATTCCAAAGTTTATATGGGGAGGCAAAAGGTCCAGAATAACCAACACAATATTAAAGACAAGGACAAAGTTGGAGGACTGACACTACCCAACTTCAAGACTTACTATAAAGCTACAGTAATCAAGACATACGGTGCTGGCAAATAAATCACTGGAACAGAGTGGAGAGCCCAGAATAGACCCACACAAATATAGTCAGCCGATCTCTGAGAAAGGAACAGAAGCAGTACAGTGGAACAAAGATAGATTTTTCAATAAATGGTGCTAGGACAAGTGGACATCCACATGCAAAAAAAAAAAAAAAAATTTAGACACAGACCTTACACCCTTCATAAAAATTCAACTGAATCATAAACCTAAATATAAAATGCAAACCTACAGGGGCACCTGGGTGGCTCAGTCAGTTAAGCGTCCAAGTTCGGCTCAGGTCATGATCTCACAGCTCGTGGGTTCAAGCCCTGCGTCAGGTTCTGCGTGGACAGCTCAGACCCTGGAACCTGCTTCGAATTCTGTGTCTCCCTCTCTCTCTGCTCTTCCCTCACTCACGCTCTCTCTCTCCTTCAAAAATAAATAAAAACATTAAAAAAAATTTTTTTAATGCAAACCTACAAAAACTCCTAGAATGTAAAACAGGAGAAAATCTAGACGAACTTGAGTACGGTTATGAGCTTTTTAAATATAATACCACAGGTGTGATCCATCCAAGAAACCACTGATACTCTGGAATTTGTTAAAATGAAAATCTCCCGATATGAGAAAGACACTGTCAAGAGAATGAGAAGAAAAGCCACAGCCTGGGAGAAAATACCCGCACAAGACACATCAGATGAAATTATTATCTGAAATATACAAAAGAACTCTTAAAACTCAATAATAAGAAAATTAACCACCTGATTTTTTTAATGAGCAAAGACCTTGAATAGACGACTCCCCAAAGAAGATACAGAGGAGGCAAATACACGTATGAAAAGATGTTCAACAACATGTGTCATCTGGGAATTGCAAATTACAACAATGAATTCCACTCCTCACCTAATAAATAGCATGGCCAAAATCAGAAACACTGACAGCACCAAATGCTGGTGAGGATGTGGAGAAACAGGCATTCTCATTCCTTGCTGATGGGGATGCCACTCTGCTGGTTGGGAATGACACAAGGGCTACGGCCACTTTGGAAGACGCTGTGGCACTTTCTTAAAAATTTAATATGTTCTCACCATACGATCCAGTGGTCACACTCCTTGGTATTTACCCAAAAGAGTTGAAATGTACATCCATACAAAAACTCACACAGGGATGTTTATGGCAGCTTTAATCATAGGTGCCAAAACTTGGCAGCAGTCGAGATGTCCCTCAGTGGGGGATCGGATACATAAACTGGCACATCCAGACAATGGGATATCATTCAGCACTAGAAAGGAATGAGCTATCAAGCCATGGAAAGACATGGAGGAACCTTAAATGGATATTACTAAGTGAAAGAAGCTGGTCTGAAAAGACTATATACTGTCCAAGTGCATCTATAGATCATTCTGGAAACGGTAAAACTTCGGAGACGGTAAAAAGAGTGGCGGTTGCCAGGGGTGCAGCGGGGAGGGATGACAGGGTGGAGTGCAGAGTAGTTCAGGGCAGAGAAACTATTCTGTATGAGCCCATGGTAACAGGTATGTCTGTCAAAACGCGTAGAACAAACAACCCCAACAGTGGACCCTAATGTAAGCCGTGGACTTGGGGAGGTGGTGGGGGAGGCTGTGCATGTGACAGGGGGGCGGGGAGTATAGGGGAACTCTATACTTTCTGGCCAGTTTTGCTGTGAACCTAAAACTGCTCTAGAAAAATAAAGTCCACTTAAAACTAAATAAAGGAGGGGCGCCTGGGTGGCTCAGTCGGTTAAGCATCCGACTTCAGCTCAGGTCATGATCTCACAGTCCATGGGTTCGAGCCCCGCGCCGGGCTCTGTGCTGACAGCTCAGAGCCTGGAGCCTGTTTCAGATTCTGTGTCTCCCTCTTTCTCTGACCCTCCCTGTTCATGCTCTCTCTCTGTCTCAAAAATAAATAAATGTTAAAAAAAAATTTTTTTAAACGAAATAAAGGAAGAATGGGTACAGAAGGTCTCTCGGCCACCTTTGCAGTCAACCCCGGGGTCAAGTGCTTCCTGGCCCCTCAGCATTGCTGACTTGCCCCTGGGCGGCCTTCCTCTTGCCCGGTGGGGAGAGCCTGGGACCTCCTCAACTTCAAGACCCTGAACGTGGGTGTGACCTAAGCATCTGCCTGATGCTCTGTTCTGGGTCAAGGTCGGCCTGCTGCCCCCGGCCCCGTGGAACTTGGCCCAGGGAATCTGGCCCCATGCTGCCTCCAGGCGTGACATCCTGAGAAGACCAAGGGACTTAGGGACTTCCCTGGAAAAAGGCCCAAGTCAGGGACCAACAGAAGCCAGGCAGGGTGGGGGTGGGCAGGGTTTCTTTCCTCTCACCTCCACCTCTGACTAATGGCGGCCCTCGTCCACCGCCACACAGCTCAACAGCAGAGCCAGGATTCAGGCCCCAGCCTGTCGCTGTGATAAGCAGGCAGGGCTTGTACCGAGCACCAGAGCCTGAGGTCGCTGACAGAAAAGAAGGTCAGAGGGCACAATTTCCCCAAAAGATAGGGCACACCTTTGCTGAGCCGAAGGCCGGGGTGATGTCTCCTGGGGGAGAAATCGTGGAGCCCAGGGAGCTGCCATCACGGGAAACTTGGGTTTCCTCTGGTCAGAAGCAAAATAAGTGTTCAGCTCCTGAGAAGCCCTCACTGGAAAAGGGGCCTCCCCTGATATTTGGGCCTGAGGATCAATCCCAACTCTGACCCAGAAGTTTCCTGACAGCTGAGCCTCCTGGGAGCTACCATTAACTAATTAATCCCTGGGTAGATGCCTCTCAATAAAGCTTTAGCGTTTCCTTGAGAGCAACCTTACAACTGTATTAAAGTGTCCACAGTCTTCGATACTCTTCCTTCAACCTGTAAGGCTGAACTCCCTTCCCCGTGAGCATGAGCTAGACTTAGCAATTCAGTCTTCTTTTTTTTAATGTTTATTTATTTTGAGACAGAGAAGGAGAGCACACGCACAGGCGTGAGGGGCAGAGAAAGAGAGGAAGAGAGACAATCCCAAGCAAGCTCCACGCTGGCAGTGCAGAGCCCAGTGCGGGGCTCGATCCCACAAACCGTGAGATCATGACCTGAGCCGAAAACCAAGAGTCTGACGCTTCAGCGACTGAGCCACCCAGGCGCCCCAGCAACCCAGTCTTAACAAAGCCAGTGTGGCAGAATGGGTGGTGTGACTTCTCCTATGTGGTCATGAGAGGCCCTGTGCTCCCTCCTTGCTCCCTGTGTCATGAGGGCACCCAAGCACCCCATGAAAGAGGCCGTGTGACCAGGATCTGGGTCTCCTGTCAGTAGCCTGCGAGGAACCGAGATCTCAGACCAACAGCCATGGCTCACACTCAAGAAGCAGATCCTCTAGCCCTAATCAAGTCTTCCAGAGAATGTAGCCCTGGCTGAGATTCCAAACGGAATATCCAAGCCACTCCCAAGCTCTCAAGCCACGAAATGGCGAGATCATAAACGAACACGTAGTATTGCTACCAGCTGCCAGTATGGGGGACGATTTGTTATGCAGCTGGAGATAACAGATACATTTCCTAATTAAAAAAAAAAAAAAAAGGCTTGGGGAGCCTGGGATTCTCTCTCTCCCTCTCTCTCTCTCTCTCTCTGTCCCTCCCCTGCTTGTGTGCTCTCTAGCTCCTTCAAAATAAATAAATAAAGATTTTTAAAAATTAAAAATTAAAAAAAAATTTTAAACAGAACACAGGATAATTTGGATATGTCTGTGGTGGGTGTTTAGGTACATTAGTATATTAGTAACCATTGGAGGCCTGACAATAATCACTAGCACGTTGGAAGGAGGACAAGGGTCCCCCCCAGGCACAGAGCTGGCTGACTAAATACACCCTGGCAGGAGGGCAGCATGGGAGTCCAGAGGACCAGTGCGGCAGGGGAGGGAGTAGGCAACCAAGAATCAGGGAGGTAACAGGGTTAAATTGTAGCGTAGGGCTAACCTGTAGCTTTAAGAAATAACAGCTTTGTTTTAACACTGTAGGTTAAGAGATAACAGCCTTATCCTGTCCATCAAGGGAACAAAAGTTTAAGGAAAATCAACCGGGTTAGTGTTTGATTCGACTGGGGCAAGGGCACGTCTGAACTGTTTCCACCCCCATCTGGGAAACTATTCCTTTGTTCTGTTCCCAGGTAATAAGACAATGTGGTCGGCTATAAAAACTCTGTACCCCGGCTGTTTGAGACCGCACTTGGGTCAGGAGTGTCAGTCCCGATGGATCGGTTTGCCTTGCCTCTCATTGCAATAAACTTGGTTGTGACTGTCACTGGTGCCCACAGTCTTCTGTTTCAGGAGTCATGTGGATGCAACAGTATGTGTTAGCCAGGCTCCAAGTCCCCGGTGCCTGCACCATTGTCCTGTTAGACTTTGCTTACAAAACAAATTCAAAGTTAAGACAATTAGGAATTTCAAGACAGAAGCCACAGAGCATTAAACCCCAATCGTAGGGCCTTTCTGAGTGGGGAGCCCTTGCAACTACACTGGATACATGTCCTGAAGCTGGCGCTGGGTAGAGAGAAAAGCAAGGAGGAGGTGGGGAGTGGGCTAGTAATCCTACCGTGTTTCCAGGAGAAGAGGAGAATTGAGTATTTGTGAATAGCCTCCACATCTATCACTCTTCTCTTGCCTTTTTTCTAGAGAGGATTCTTTGGGATTGTTCAAATGGCCCGCAACTAGTTACAAATGTTTTTCTGAGGGGAAAATGTTTTACTGGGAATTTCTAACTAACACACTTTCTCAGCTTCTGGTGACAAAATTGTGTCGACCTGAAATTGCTCCCATTTCTCCAAACATCCTGTAATTTCACACTCTTGCCACTAGGTGGCGAGCGCACTCACTGAATAGAGGAACTAACAGAGGGTTCAAAATCGCCTTAAGCATGAGGTCTGGGAGTCTGGGATTGAACGCATCCGGATGCCCCTCCTTAGATATTTGCCGTATCTTTGCACTACTTGTGCTATTACCAACTCGATATTTTTCTTAGAATCAGCCCCCCTTTTAAACTTACGGAAATGGCTTTAGGACGAAAAGTTGTTGTGCTCTAATTTAATTGAGAAAGCAGTCCCGCCTGCCGAACCAAGAGAGTAATGTAACAGGAAGTTCACAGAAAATACGACGACTTGTAGCTTCTGACCAGATGCATTTGCCGAGCCTGAGGAGACAAGCAAGGGGCAAAGCCCCAGTGCTCAGGGGTGCCAAGCTAGACTGTCTGATCCTTTCACACAACTGATTTGGGACGCAAAGACGAATAAAAATTAAATTTTCTTACAATTTACACCCCACTGACAAGTCCTTGAGACAGGCAGAGTGACCTTCCTCTAGGAGCTCGGCTGCCAGATGACGACACTTTGCTCAAGGCAAAAGGCAATCTTAGCCCAACCCTCCAGGATCCTATAAGTCTACTTTAACATGTAAAAATTCCTTTGGAAACGTCTTTTATCTATTACCACCCACTCCCCCGCCAAAATATATGTTGGCAATCATACTCCAAGTTTAATGGCCCCCTGGTACACATCTGAAGGTCTCATGACCGAGGTTTTACTGAACAGTAATAAATGACTTTCCCTAACAGAAGATAGCCCCCAAGGTCCTGGAAACCTTGCTTCCAAATTCCTTAGAGATTTACACTATCCCTAACCCCCTCCCAACCTGAAGGTATATAATCAGTCACCCAACACAACCCCAGTGCAGCTCTTTCTGCCCACGGGTCCTGTCCCCATGCTTTTAATAAAATCACCTTTTTGCAACAAAGATGCCTCAAGAATTCTTTCTCAGCCGTCAGCTCCGGACCCCCACCCCCACTCAAAACCACATCACAACCAAAGAGACGAGAATCCTCTGAAACCACAGACAGATCCAAGGGTGTCAGGCCCACCTTTTATGCCCTGATAGCAGACAGTGCCTTGCCTGTGGCTGGCTGGACCAGCTCGGACTGTACCAGGCTCCAAGCAACGCGCTTCAAGTGCCTGACTCACGCAGCCCTCATGGTTCCCCAGACAGGCAGCTTCTTTTATTCCTCCATTTTACAGATGCGGAAACTGAGGCAGGGAGAAGCTGAGACTGTTGCCCAAGATCACGGAGCTAGGAAAGTTAGCAACAGGTGGGTTTGGAGCCACGCACGCTGCCCTACAGCCTGGTCCCAGACAGCTTTATTGACAGAGATGTGTATCCGCAAAGAACCAGCCAGCAGAATTTCTGGTCAAAGGGGCCCCAGCAGCTGGGGCAAGGGTGATCCTTCCACTGCCTGGTTGCACACCAGCTAAAAATGCTAGGGAGTAGTGGGGCACCTGGGTGGTTCAGTCAGTTAAGCGTCTGACTCTAGATTTCCGTTCAGGTTGATGAGGTTTTGGAGTGGTGGGGTCCAGAGCTGATGGCCAAGAAAGAATTCTTGAGACACCATTGGTGCAAAAAGGGGGGGTTATTAAAGCACCGTGACAGTGCCCGTGGGCAGAAAGAGCTGCCCTGGGGTTGTGATGAGTGACTGGTCATATACTATGGAGTTGGCGGAGGTCAAGTCAAAAGGGAGGCCTCCAGGAGGACTTTCACATGCTAAAGAGGACTCAGAAGATGCCAGGGGCCTTGCTATTGTCAAGCTAAGGGTGTTTTCCCTCTAGTAGGGCATTAACATGAAGACAGAAGGGAGTTCCTGGAGAAATGTTCTACTCTGTATTTGCCTCAAGTATTTGTCAATGAGCTGCAGGCTATAAGGAAATTTAATTTTACCTGCCATTTCCTTCTTGTCCCCCACATCACTACGGCGGGGAGGGTGATGTTGGGGTTCCAGGAAACTGAGTCTCTAAGTTTCTGGAGATCCGGCTATTGATAAGATGGCCTTTTTCTTGCAATTAACTAAGATTTGTAAACTGATCAAGACCCGGTGTCCTGAAGGACTGTGATCTCTATCGGTTAACCATTTGTTTCCTTTCCTTTCCCAGGAGAGCCTGGGGAATGTCACACACATCCCACCTGGGGCGTGCTAGCTGTGCATTGCCCTGTTTGCCTTGCGCTCCCTTATCAAGGTCATGGTCTCACGGTTTGTGAGTTCAAGCCCCACCTGGGGCTCCGCGTTGGCAGTGTGGAGCCTGGTTAGGATTCTCTCTCTCCCTCTCTCTCTCTGCCCCTCCCAGCTCACTCTCTCTCTCTCTCTCTCTCTCTCTCTCTCTCTCTCAAAGTAAATAAATAAAGTTTTTTTTAAAAAAAACACAATTAAAAATGAAATGCTAGGTAACAGTAATCACGTCTTATTCTCCTCTGCTTCCCATGAGAAGAAAAAATTATTTCAGGAGGACAGTGAAGGATCCTGGGGTCCCCAAATAAAGGGTTTCTAAGCAGCTTCCCTTATACAATAAGCAGACCAAGGCTCTCTCCTTTGATGCGGTTTTGGAGTGGTGGTGGGGTCTGGAGCTGATGGCCAAGAAAGAATTCTTGAGACATCTTTGGTGCAAAAAGGTGAGTGTATTAAAGCTCGGGACAGGACCGGTGGGCAGAAAGAGCTGCAACGGGGCTGTGAAGAGTGACTGATGATATACAGGGGAGTTGGGGGAGGTAAAGCCAAATGGGTGGCTTCCAAAAGCGCTTTCATATGCTAAAAGCTAGACTATTCCTAAGATACCTGAGGCCTTGCTATTGTCAAGCTAAGGGTGTTTTCCCTCTAGTAAGGCATTAACATTACAACAGTAGGGAGTTCCTGGAGAAATGTTCTACTCTGCCTAGGCAGGTTATAAGGAAATTTAATTTTACCTGCCATTTCCTTCTTTGTTCCCCACATCACTATGCAGGGGAGGGTGAGGGTGGGCTCCAGGAAACTGGGTCATAGGTTTCTGGAGATCAGGCTATTGATAAGATTGCCTTTTTCTTGTAATTTACTAAGATATTTGGAAACCAATGGAAGCTCATGACTGTGATCTCTATCAGTTCACCATTTGTTTTCCCCTCTGCTTTAGCTTTAGGGCAGCCAGGAGTGACTGAGGAATGTCACACATATCCCACCTGGGGTTGGGGGGAGGGGCTTGCTAGCTTGGGCTTTGACCTCAGCTTGCCTTATGCTCCGACATCACCTTTGGGTCAGGGGATGGGAGAGGAGTGACTCTGTCCCTCCTGTGTCTCAGTATGTATGTCAAAGGCATGTGTATGTGCTGAGATCACCTGAGAAACTCAAACAGCTTTGAGTCCTTCCTCACTCTGTGAAGCTCATCCATTATACCTCTGTGGGTGCCTGCAGTCCCCAAGGAGCTGGGCTTATGGGCAGACAGACAGGCAAACAGCAGGGCCACTAACTCAGCTGGGGAAGCAGGTCTGGGAGGACTTCTGGAAAGAGGTCATGTCCTAGGTGAATATATGTATATATTTTTTACATTTATTTATTATTGAGAGACAGACACAGAGCATGAGCAGGGGAGGGGGAGAGAGAGGGGAGACACAGAATCTGAAGTAGGCTCCAGGCTCTGAGCTGTCAGCACAGAGCCCGACGCGGGACTCGAACTCACGAACTGTGAGATCAAGACCTGCGCCAAGTCGGTCACCCAACCAACTGAGCCACCCAGACGCCCCTGAATATATATATTTTTTAATGTTTACTTACTTTTGAGAGAGAGAGAGACAGACAGAGAGAAAGAGCATGGCGGGGGTGGGGGGTGCAGAGAGAGAGGGAGACACAGAATCCGAAGCAGGCTCCAGGCTATGAGCTGTCAGCACAGAGCCCGATGCGGGGCTCGAACCCACGATCCATGAGATTGTGACCTGAGCCAAAGTCAGGTGCTTAACCGACTGAGCCACCCAGGCGCCCCTCATCCTAGGTGAATCTTAAAGAGAGGAGTGTGACAGGAAAACCAGCTGGGGAGGGGAGCAGACTCCAGAAAGAGAGAGGCACAGAGAGGGAAACCAGCATGTGGGTGGGGAGTAGCATCAGAGATGACCTACCCTGAGGCTTCTGGTCAGGAAGACATGACAGGGGAGCCTGGAGTGGATGGCCGAGGAGAACTCTGAGGAGGAGTTGGACTTCATCCTGAAGATAACCAAGGAGCCATGAAAAGATGTTGAGCAGCTGAGTGTCAAGGTCAAACTTCTGTAGCCAGAGGCAGAGACTGGCATCCAGGAGACAAAAGTCCTGGAGAGATATGGACTAGCCAGCACCGGAGGAGAGCTGGTCAGCAAAACTGACAAATATGTATTAGGCACATACTATGTGCCAGGCATAGGTGTGGTTATAAACAGTAGTTAACAGAGTCCCTGTCCTCTTGAAGTTCAGCGTCAGGGGCACAGACATTTAAGAAATGCTCAAAAATGTACATAGAAGGGGCGCCTACGTGGCTCAGTCAGTTGAGCCTCCAACTTCGGCTCAGGTCATGATCTCAAGGTTCGTGAGTTCAAGCCCCGCATTGGGCTTCTATGCTGTCGGCACAGAGCTTGCCTCAGATCCTCTGTCTCCCTCTCCCTCTGGCCCTCCCCTGCTCGTGCATGCTCTCTCTCTCTCAAAAATAAACATTAAAAAAATAAAAAATAAAATAAGATAATCTTAGGTCCCATCAAGTGCTATTGATGAGGGAGCATAAAGCAAGCTGACACCCTTCAAGCACCGCCCCCCCACCCCCGCCCCAGGTGGGATGTGTGTGACATTCCCCAGGCACTCCTGGCTGCATGAGGACAAAGGAAAGGAAAGAAAACAAAAGGTTAACCAATAGCACAGTCCTACAGGACTTGAGTTAACAAATCTTAGTTAATTACAAGAAAAAGGCCATCTTATCAATAGCCGGATCTCCAGAAACCTAGAGACTCAGTTTCCTGGAACCCCAACATCACCCTCCCCGCCGTAGTGATGTGGGAAACAAAGACAAGAAGGAAAAGGCAGGTAAAATTAAATTTCCTTATAGCCTGCAGCTCATTGACAAATACTTGAGGCAAATACAGAGTAGAACATTTCTCCAGGAACTCCCTTCTGTCTTCATGTTAATGCCTTACTAGAGGGAAAACACTCTTAGCTTGACAATAGCAAGGCCCCTGGCATCTTCTGAGTCCTCTTTAGCATGTGAAAGTCCTCCTGGAGGCCTCCCTTTTGACTTGACCTCCGCCAACTCCATAGTATATGACCAGTCACTCATCACAACCCCAGGGCAGCTCTTTCTGCCCACGGGCACTGTCACGGTGCTTTAATAACCCCCCCTTTTTGCACCAATGGTGTCTCAAGAATTCTTTCTTGGCCATCAGCTCTGGACCCCACCACTCTAAAGGAATTGAATGGAATACTATGGGGCAGAATAATGGAGAGCTGCCTTAGCGGGTGGGGGCAGAGCCTTTGAGAAGGAGGTCACTTCAATTGAGACATGAATGACGGTCAGGAGGAAGCCATGGCAGGGTCTGGGGGAAGGGTGCTCCAAGCAGAGAGATCTGGGAGTGCAAAGGCCCTGAGGCAGGAAGATACTGGAGTGTTTGAGGAACAGAAAAAAAGGTCAGCGTGGCTTAGATTAGGGAGCAAAGGTCAAGAACTGGGTGGGGGTCAAGCCACAAAGGACCTCATATAACACGGAAAATGGAGTTTATTCTAGTTGCAATAGGAAGCTGAGAAAGTTTACAGAAGACCAGGGCAGTGGCAGTCCAGTGGGTAAATTCTGTATATTTGGGGGCTGAGACAACAGGAATTACTGATGGGTTGGATAGCAGGTGAAACCAAATCTTTGGAGGAATTTCGTGATGGAGAGAGGCAGGAGAAGTGGAGGAGACTGGATTAAAGTGTGGCATTAGGGAGGGTTTTATAAAAGGACGATATTATAGACCATTTGCAATCTAATGGGAATGGTACTGTAGAGGATAAATTTGATGATGCGGGAGAGTGGCTAGCTGTGGGAGCAATGTGCTTAAGAAGGTGAAAGATGATGACCTTAAAAATAAAACTATCAGTTACCTTGCCGGCAAAAAAAATGGGCTTATTCGGGAACAGCAGAGAATTACAACTGGAGACAAAGAAGCTACTGCAAAACCGTAGGCAAATCCGCAGAATAAAAGAGAAGGCTCTTTTATAGAGGAAAGGGAGGAGCTGGGAGGGGCTGTCTTCATTAAACAAAAAGCCTATTTGGCGTAAACTAGGAGCTCAAAGTGTAGTGACTTCTCATTGGCTGGGCTGTTGCGAAGGCGGGGCAAGAGAAACCTTCCTTCCACCTGCTAGAGAGTAAAGTAGCATTCAAGTGCCAGGTCCCTCTCTTCCTATTGGGTCTATAATTGACCATGGGTGGTAGGGCATGAGTGCTCCCCCTGCCTGCCTCCCCGCTCCATTCTGAACAAGATTTCCTTTCATGACTTTTCCCAAAGGGGATAGAATGCAGAGCACCTGAGCGGAGCCTGCCCTTGGCGCTGGTTTTCTCTTGCTGCTGTGAGAAATTACTACAGACTTGTAGTAAGGCTTACAGCAACACTCGTTTCTTATCTCACATTTTTCAAGGGGCAGAGGTGTGGGCCCAGTGTGGCTCTTGGTTCTGTGCTTAAGGTCTCACAAGGCTGAAATCAAGTGTGGGCAGGGCTGCCTGTGTTCCTTCCCAGATGCTCTGGGTTAGAATCCACTTGCTGGCTCATTCCCGCCGTTGGCAACATTCAGCTCTTGCTTTGTCTTCAAATCGGAAGTCTCACATCAAGTCCTCGTGGTCAAAAACCGACCTCTGTGCTCTGGAGCTGAAATATAACAGGAGGACAGAGTTTGGGGATAAAGAGGAACAATTGTATTAGTTTGCCAGGCAAAAGGAGGCTGCAGCAGGCTGAATGCCTTCAAATGCCTTCTAATGCTTTAGACCTGCCCAGGGTAAAAGGCTGAGGGGTTTTATAGGGAAATACAGGATCTGGGCAGTTTTGATAAGAATCTGGTATGCTTCAGTCACGTGTGTCATGTCTTTGAGATGGTCTTATAACTGGCACTGGCACAGGCTATCCAAGCCTCATTATTAAGTATCAATACCAAGTTCCAGAACAAAGCATTCTACAGAAAAACAAGTGAAGGGGAGGGGGGAGGCCTCAAGAACGAGGAAGAAGGGGGCACCTGGGTGGCTCAGTAGGTTAAGCGTCCAACTCTTGATTTAGGCTCAGGTCCTGATCTCACAGTCGTGAGATTGAGCCCCGCATCCAGCTCCACGCTGAGCATGGAGACTGCTTGGGATTCTCTCTCTCTCTCTCTCTCTCTCTCTCTCTCTTTCTCTCCCCCCCCACCCCTCCCCCACTTGTGCACACACTCTCTCAAAAAAAAAAAAGTGAGGAAGAGAAACATTTGTTCAGTTTCAAGTCCCCCTTCCTGAAGAATTAGTGTGTCCACCTTAATTTCTATCCACCTTGACATTTCTAGAGCGATTCCATTCTTACACTCCGGATCTCTCCAGCTTCCCTTTCTGCCGCATCTCTCTCACTTCCTCTTCTGCCAGCAGCCACAGAAAGTTCTCTGCATTTAAGAGCCCACATGTGTGGATCAGGCCCTCCTGGAACACCTCCCTTTGTACGGTCAACTGTACCATAAAACACAGCACCACCATGGCAGTGATGTCTCATCAGATTCACCAATTCTGGGGATTCGGATGTGGGATCTTGGAGTTAGGGAGGCATTCCTAGGAATTCTGCCCACCCAGCCTTATAACAGCAGGACCTTCTTTTTTGTTTTTCTTTTTGAGAGAGTGAGAGCGAGCAGGGAGGGGCAGAGAGAGAGGGAGACAGAGGATCCAAAGTGGGCTCTGTGCTGACAGCAGAAAGCCCAATATGGACTGAGCTAAAGTCAGATGCTTCACCAACTGGGCCACCCAGGTGCCCCAGAACCGCAGGGCCTCCTTGCACTGTAGCAGGTGGCATGGCAGAATGTGTGAGGGCAAACCTACGGGCAGACTGGCGGGGTTTGCCCTCAGAGGCACATAGGCTGCTGAGGCACGTGCCTGAGCCTGATGGCAGTTCCAGAACCATCAAGAACCCGGGCTCCTTCTTTTTGCTCTGCTATCGTCAAGTCAGGGCTATTCCTCATGGACCAAGATGGCTTTCCCTGCCCTCTGCAGCCAGTGGAAAGCAGAACTGATCACTTCTTCCTCTTTCCCCATTGGCCTACACTTGGTCACATGACTACACTGAAAGGCAAAGGAGGCTGGGAAATATAGTCTTTAGCTTGGCGGCCACATGTCCAGCTAAAATTCTATTTGTGTGAGAGAAAGGAAGAGTGGACACTGAAAGACAATGGTCATCCCGGAGTCAGCTTGTGAGGCCATGACATTGAGAGTATAAAAGGACCATGATAAGGCCACTGACCTGGAGATCTTGATGAGGTCAGAGAAGGACCAGAGCAGGTATGCTCAAAAAATGTGCTGGAATGGAGAGGTGTAGTCAAGGGGTGGGGCACTTGAATCAAGGGTTGGAGGAGGAGCGGTTGCTGGTGATGGCCAGTCTGGAGTAGGATTGTGAGGGTGAGTGGCTGGGGTGGGGCAGAGGGCAGGAGTACAGTGCAGGGAGAGGCCAACGGACTGTGAGGCCAGGGGGACCAAGGGTCATCCACGTGGATGCTAGAATTACAGAGAGTGAGGGCAGTGTTCATGGTGGACAGGAAGCCATGTACCCGAAGTGGGGGTCACCCAGAAGAGGAGTGACCAGGATGGGGAGCTGCTGGCAGGAGCAGGTGGCCTGGTAGACAACAAGCATCAAGAAGGAGCAAGAGGAGAGGGTCCTAGGGAAGAGCTGGGTTTCGATTCTAGAAGTGGAGAAGGATGTGAGAGGAGAAAGGGGAGTGGTGAGGGTTGCTTGAGAGAGGTGGAAAGCAAGGCCAGAGGAGGGGGACATAGAGTGAGCAGAGAGCCACCCAAAAGGGGACGAAGTCTACAGATATGTGGGAGGCATTTGGCCAGCTTGGAGGCCAATGGGATATGAGAGTGGGGAAGAGAGGACATCCCTAATGGTATCCCAGGTTTCTGGCTGGGTGATGGGGTGGACGAAGCTGGCCCTCCCTAAGGTGGAGAACACTGAGAAGGGCTGGCGTTGGGGAAAAACAACCAGGTTTAGGCCATGGTGGGTGTGATCACCCTGTAGGACACTCAGAGGGTTTGTCCAGGAGTTACAGGATACCCAGGTCTGGGCTGGCATTGGAGATGGGTAGGCGAGCAGTGCAGCTGGACTGGAAGCTAAGAGAGAACACACAGGACTGAGGTAGGACTTGGTGCCTATGGGACGTAGTGACTGTATCTGGGATGGTCGTCATCCCAAGGGGATGAGGGGAATGGGCAGGGAGCATGCTGTGGTGTTCAAAACATGCACACACACATACACACATGCACAAGATCTTTCCAGAATATAAGAGGTCATAAGCATGTACAGGAATTGAGAAGAAGGAAGGGGCCAGACAGAAGAGGCCTCCACATATAGAGAGTGGGGGGTGACCTGGTAAGGAGCCTGAAGGGGCAGGAATGGAGAATGCCTCAGTTTCCCCACAGGGAAAATGGTGTAATAAACCAGGCCAGCCAACTTGGGTTGGCCTGGAAGGAGGAGTCTCCCCACCTCAGGAAGCCCCAAGAGCTGTCCCCCTCCCACCCTCAGCCCCCACAAAGGCCTGTCTGACCAAGATAAGGAGAGCAAGGCATGTTTCTTATGCCCAAAGAGTCCTTAAATAAAAGGTGCCACATCCATACAATGGAGTCATGGCGAATGCTGGTGACATATGTGGGTGTTTCACAGGTGGGAGGAGAAGGTTCCAGAAGAGCATGGGCCCCAAGTGACCTGATTTGGGTAAGAAAAAAAATACACACAGGGAAAAAGTAAAAGGCAAGCCTGCTTGGTATTAGAATTGAGAAAACATTTTATTGTCTCTTTCCTGCTCATCTGAACGCTCAATTTTTCCACAACAAAAATGAGTTCTCATTTGTCCCCTTTTTTGTTTTTCTTAGTTGTACATGCTAAAAATAAGAAGGCGAACTCAGAGGGCCAAGAGGAAGAAAGAGCGTGGGCCCAACTAGGTCAGGTCAGGTCAGGGAACACAGCCTGGGGGCTGTGGGACCCCCACTCACCGGGACTCCTTCCCCAACTGCTGTAAACTCATGCAGGCAGAGGGAGATGGGACAAGGCCAGGCGTTCACAAGTGGACCTCCAAGGGAGGGTCCATGGAGGCCAAGGTTCCCGTCTGGGGTCCAGGCTCTACTGAGAATGTTCACCAAGTACCTGCCAGGGGACGCCACCTGGAACAAGCAATCTCCACAGCAGGCATGATTCCAGAGGCCCGAATGACACCTTTCCCACCCTGCTCTGGGCCAGGCACCAGAAGGTCGGGGAGGCTGGCCCTTTGGCAGGTGCATGGTAAGAAATAAGAAGGCCTTGGGGCGCCTGGGTGGTTCAGTCCGTTGGGCGCCCGACAGTTGATTTTGGCTCAGGTCGCGATCTCACAGTTCATGGGATCGAGCCCTGAGTGGAGCTCTTCGCTGACCTCGCGGAACCTGCTTGAGATTCTCTCTCCTCCTCTCTCTGCCCCTCCCCCCTCACATGCCCGCTTTCTCTCTCAAAATAAATAAACCTTAAAAAACAACAAATATAAAAATAAATAAGTAAACTAAACAAGAAGGCCCCCATTCTCAAGCCCCCCTCTCCCCACCCCCCGCCCCGCCCTGGGCAAGGATAGTTTGGATAGTTTGTCGCAGTTTGTTTTACCGAAATGAGGTATTACTTTACACTCAATACAATGGAAATTCCTTCAACACAATTCATGCAGTTTTATGTCACTTAATGTAATGTCAATATCATATCCCGGGGTGTGAATGCACCAGTACCTATCCCTTTTGCTTCCGGCTCTTTGCTACCATTAACAACACTGCTTTGGGTATTTAAAAACAAAAACAAACCCAATCCCAGGTGTCCTAGGACCAGAAGTCTGCTCAGAAGCCCGGGGCCACCATGACAGGTGAGGCTCTTGGTGAGCCAGGGCTCCCCTCAGAGCTGCCTGCCAGCATCCGGCATCTACACAATGAGGGGTCAGGTTAGAAGAGGACCAGGGTCCCCCCTGCGGATGGGATCGGTCAGAGTCAAAGCACTGGCTCCCTCCTGCAATCACCCGGCACAAACTAAGTGAGGACCCGCAACGTGCAGGCACTGACCTGGGCACTGTCACTGGACCGCGGAGACGGTTCCCGCCCTCAGGGACCCCTGTGCAGTTGAGGAAAAGGCAGATGACAGATACACACAAGAATGGGAGCAATGCCATGCCTCGAAGTGGGCTGGGAGTTGCCAGATGCTAAAAAAATAAAACACCCACATTCCATGTGAACACAGGAATGCTCCTGTGGGTCTAGGGTAGTGTGTAAACGGGGTGTTTAATGTTGTTTTTTTTTTTAATGTTTATTTATTTTTGAGAGAGAGAGAGAGACAGACAGAGCGTGAATGGGGGAGGGCAGAAAGAGAGGGAAACACAGAATCCGAAGCAGGCTCCAGAATCTGAGCTGTCAGCACAGAGCCTGACGCGGGCCTCGAACTCATGAACAGTGAGATCATGGCCTGAGCGGAAGTCAGACTGAGACACGGTCTAAATATAATGCAAATTAAAAATGGTCTCTAGCTAGAGACCAGTGTTTGATGGAAACTGAGCCCCAGACTGCAGTGTCCTGTGAAAAACAGGGTTCAGGAAAGCGTTAGGAGGCGCTAAAGACACGGGGGAACCAAAAAGCGACTTTCTCCCTGGCCTATTCCGAAGAACCGAAGAAAATGAAAACCCACGTCGTTCTCCCCCTGTGGGGTTCTCAGCCCATAGGAGCTGCCCAGCCCACACCCCGTGTATGCAAGCAGGACAGACATCATCGCTCCCGTTTTACAGATGAGGAAATCTGAGATTTGGAGGAACAGCCAGCAAAGTCACTCAGCTCCAAGGCCTCTTCTTCCTGGAAACCTTCCCCACCGCCGGGGACCTGGTGAGGGGCCTCCTTGGTCCTCCCACAGACCCTGAACTGAGGCCCAGTGAGGCGCTGGTGGCACATAGCGTACCTTGAGGGACCCCCTTCCGTAAACTGGGGTCGACTTACCGTTCTGGGCCCAAGCCCGCTGGATCCCTGAGTGCCCGCTGCCCCCGCAGATAGGGCCCCCCGGCGGCTGCATTCAGGGGATAAGCCAGGCTATTTTCATCACTTCCTTCCTCCCACTCGAGCAGCGCCCACCATCTGCCGCCTCACATCCAGCTGCCAACTCAGCCTCCACCAGGACAGTTCAAACCACAGAAGAGGGTGCCGACTGCAGGCCTCACAAGTAAGTGGCCCTCCCTATTACCCATCGCCCCCTCTCACACACACCCCCGCACCCAGGTAGGACAATGGGACAGGGCCTGGCAGGGGAGGCCAGCCACCGAGGCCTGCCTGTGTCCCACCTTCAGCTCTCCGCTCCAGATGGGGCTGGGCGGGGGGCACTCGCTCTGAGACACTGGCTCCTTGGTTTATTCAACCCAAATTCACAGGAAGCCTGTGCGGGCCAGGCCCTGGTGGGGAGGGCCTGTCTTAGGAAGGGGAAACGCTCGTAGGGAAGTCACCTGGAGCTCACGAGGCCTGAGTTTGAGTCTGTTCTCTGACACAGACCGCTGGGTGACCCTGCACAAGTCACGCTCTGTCCCTGGGCCTCAATTTCCCCAACTCTGAGCATTAGCCTAGATGCATGGCTTCCCACAGGGAACCTCTTCTGTTCTCCTTCCCTGTCTGCGCCTCAGCATCCAGTTTTCAGCATTGGCTTTCACCTAAGAGTTCACTCGGCCTCGGGGCGAGCTGTTTGGCATGGTTGGGAGGAGGTGTGGGCTGTGAAATTCACACTGGCTGCCTGACCCCAGGCTTAGAGGTAGGGGGGCTGGGAGGAGCCTGGGGGCCAGGGGTCGGAACTGGGAATCACGTAGCAGGCATCAGCGCCCCTCACCCATGAACTGGGGGTGGGGTCTCTGTTAGGGGCCAGGAGGTCCCTTCCCAAGAACCTTCGTACCCTTCCTCCCGTCCCCCATCACAGCCACGCTCACCATCCTGCCTTCTGAGTGTCCAGTGAGGCTCAGCGAGGCCTGGGTGGGACGCATTACACTTGCTTCTGTCTTCACCACCCCATTTCAACACAGGAGAAAGTTGAGGCCTGAGAGCGGAGGTGAGTGGTCCCTTGTCTCAGGTTCGATCCCCCTAGCCCTTGGCATGGGGTGGAGGCTGCCGGGCCCTCCCTCACCCTCCCTCACCTCACGGCCACCCTCCCCACAGCCAGCCTGCCAATGCCTGCCTGGGGGGCCCTGTTGCTGCTCTGGGCTGCCGCAGAGGCCACCAAGGACTGCCCGGCGGAGTGCACCTGCCAGGCCCTGGAAACCATGGGGCTGTCGGTGGACTGCAGGGGGCGGGGGCTCACGGCCCTGCCCGCCCTGCCCACCCAGACCCGCCACCTCCTGCTGGCCAATAACAGCCTTAGCTCCGTGCCTCCGGGTGCCTTCGACCACCTGCCCCAGCTACAGGTCCTCGACGTGACGCAGAACCCCTGGCACTGCGACTGCAGTCTCACCTACCTGCGTCTCTGGCTGGAGGACCGCACGCCCGAGGCCCTGCTGCACGTCCGCTGCGCCAGCCCCAAGCTCGCCACCGCCCACCCCCTGGGCCAGCTCACGGGCTATGAGCTGGGCAGCTGCGGCTGGCACCTGCAGGCATCCTGGGCCTACCCGGGCTTCTGGCAGGACGTGGCGCTGGTGGTCGTGGCCACGCTGGGCCTGGCTCTCCTGGCTGGCCTGCTGTGCACCGCCACAGAGACCCTGGACTGAGCCCAGGGCCCCCAGGGTCACTCCCCCCAGGCTGAGCCCCCAGTAACCCAAAATAAACTGCTCAACCATTGTCTCCAAGCTCAGAAAAATTGTGTTTCCTCTCGGTACCCAAGTCTGGCTCCTTCTGGAAACCTGGGTCCGTTTTGTTATAACCTGATATCAACTGGGGCTTCTCTGTCCCCCAGGTTCCTAGTAAAATGGGCTGTTCCACCTCCCCCACACCAGCCACCCCCAATTCCACCATCTGTGGACATCCCGAGCCCTTCTTCGGTGCCTGACAGGTCCCAGGACTCCGGTCCGCACGCTCTCCTCTGTCCCGGCGCCCACATGGGACACTCTGGAGGGCCCAGGCGAATTTCACATCAACACGTGGCTCCCGTCCAAATTCTGCAGAAAGCTGGCTCTCACGACACAGCAGTGAGCAAGCGGGAGGCGCAGAAGACCCCAGGCAGGTGGGAGGAGTTTCCATCTCTGTGACAGACATACCTTGAAAGGCACACCACCGTGTCCAAAACAGCCTTTTGTGTCCTGGCCACAAAGACACCTGCTTTTCCAGCCCCATCCTTTCTCATCTTCTCCTGCAGGACTTCTCTCCTTTCCTCCTCTCTCTATCCCTCTTTCTTCAGAAACAAAAGTGGGGCTCCTGGGTGGCTCAGTCGGCTCAGCGTCCAACTCTGGCTCAGGTCATGACCTCACGGCTTGTGAGTTCGAGCCCCACGTCAGGCTCTGTGCTGACAGCGCAGAGCCTGGAGCCTGCTTCAGATTCTGTGTCTCCCTCTCTCTGCCCCTCCCCCCCAAATATAAATAAACATCTAAGGCATTTTTAAAAAAGAAACAAAAGAAATTTTTCCCTTTCTCATGGAAACAACTCCAGGTACTGACATCAGACACCTCAAACTCTGGAGTCCCACCTCTACCCCAAGCAATGGTCACCAAATTCTTCAAACAAGACTCTTCTCTCCCTCAGAGGATTCTGGTGCCAGCAGTTAAACTAATAAAACATTTCTCCACTGTATGAGAGTGTTTCCAGGTCTGTTACGGCCAATCCGAATCCAAATATAATCACCCCAAGGTCCTTCCCTCGAGGAGATCCTGCATGTGGTGGGCCTGGGGCTCAGAGGGTACCATAAGGAAGGTCAGGTAGGCACAGAGCACCATGGGAGGGCACTGAGCCACAGAGCTGAGGCTGGAGCAGGAGGCCCGAACTCGGGGGCGGGGGTGAGCTATAGGGAGAGACTGTGGCAAACCCCGACAGCCCGTGTTCCATCTGTGCTGCCCTGTGCAGATGTGAACCCTGTCTTCCCATTCGTCTGGAGAGATTGGAAATGTACATCTGTATGTGAAATCCCAACCTCAGTGTTGGCAAGTAAATCTGGAAAAAAATACGTCTACATCAACAGGACACATAAAATACATTGATTGACTGGATGGAGTCTGTAGGCTGAGAGTCTGTGAATTTTACAGTCGGGATCAGCTGGAACGGGGTGGCCTTGGGAAGCAGGAAAAGCTGGCATCTCCCCACAGGGCACTTAGTAGGTGTGCGGCCCTGAGTGAACCACCCGCCATGGGGCCTTCTTATATGCCCCGTGAGGAGGGCACTGCTCCCCCACACCGGATGGAGGACACAGCCCCAGGGCCCACGACAGTCTCTTCACAGGTGTGATCTCAGACAGGTCCCCTTTCGTACCTGAAAAGTGCCCCCTTGACAGCTTCCTCAAACTAAGGCCCTTCAGCAACCCCAGGGCCCCCCATGTAGGGTGCCCCTAAATCCTGCTACTGCCCCTTCCTGAGGCCCACACATGCAGCCACAGCTCTGGCACAGTAGTGATCATAAGCCTTGATCCTACTGGCCAAGCAGCTGGTCCCATGAGACCCTGCCAGAAGCCCAGACAGCACAGCATCGTCAATGCAGAGGGTGACGTCCCCGCGGAGGTAGGGAGGGCAGGGATCTCCCGAGGTGGATGGCGGATTCACACGAGAATCCCCAGGGAAACAGGTGCGCTGGGAAACTCAATTGGCCACCTCCGTTGTCCCCATGGTCTTTGTCCCAGGCCAGCAAGGTGGCCACCATAGCGCCACGCGCATAGTCCCCACCCACTCCACAGCCACCAACCCAGCATCCACAGATCCCGTCACCACGGCCGACCATCCGCCGGCCACCACTGTCTCCTACAGGTCGGCCACAGCCACAGACATCAGGTAACACTGCCCACCTCCTGCCCCACCGGCCCCCTACTGCTTCTGTCACCTCTAGCACCAAACAACCAGGGACCTTGGCCCCATCATAAGCAAAATGTCATCTCTGTCACCATTGTCAATCTATCCCACGGTCACCCTGACGTCATCCTCATGACCATCTCCCTCATGAGCGTTTTCAAAATCAAGCAGCACGTGGAGAATTCGCTAAGGTGACTTTCACCAGCTGCTGACCCCCTTGCCACCTCGGCCTTCTGCCCCTGCTCCAAGGCTCCTGCTCCACTCGGTTTCTAGGGCCTGCTCAGAGCCCTCTGCTGGTCCTCTGCAATCCTCTGGCCAGTGGGTGAGCGGAGAGACCAAAGAGGAAAGCGCGGATGTTCGTGGCCGGGCCTGGAAGTGGTAGGGAGGGCCTTTGCAAGCAGCTGTTGTCTGGAACCAGCCACCGGCCCCGCCCTAACCACAAGGGAGGCCTGGAACTGCTCCCCTTGTTTGACCAACCGCAGCAGCAGGCAGGCATCTGGCCACTGCCGGCCCCACCCGGTCTACGCAAAGGTAATGGCACTTGATCAGAAGGCAGGCACACTGTAGAGAGGGAATCTGTGAAGCCTGGGCGGTCTCGGGGGGCACACGCCGAGTTTTGGCCCTGAGCCACAGCCAGACCCAGCCCCTAACACGGTGCCCATCTCATGTGTTTTGCATACACACTTAACCACACCTCCTGTAAGTGCATGTGTGCACAGAGTCTCCTAAGGCTCCATGGCCCAGCCAGGACCCTCACCGTCTCCAGCCCCTGCGGTTGACACGTCAAACCTAATAAGAGTGAATTCCTTGTCCGGCAAAGGATGCACTCCATTTCTTGAAAGCGGCCTGAGCCAGCCCCTGTGCATGTGGCTGAGATGGCAGAGAGAAGGTGGAAGGCTCTGCCCTCCCCGGGCTCCGCTCCAAAGGGGGACGCTGAGTCCGGGGCCTGAGGAATCTTCTAAGAACAGCATCTGACTTGACAGAAACCCCTGGCCTCTGAATGTCAGCTTTCTTAACAGCTCTGGGGCCAGAATCCTCATTTTAAATCACTACAGGCAATATGTCTTAAAATCTTGGGAAAGTTTTGTTTCTGTAGATAGATCTCTAACCAAGTGGGTTAAATTCAGAGAGGAAAGCAAAACTGTAATACTTTCTTTCTTTTTGTGTGTGTGTGTTTATTTATTTTTGAGAGAGAGAGACAGAGTGTGAGCAGGGGAGGAGGAGGAGACAGGGGGAGACACAGAATCCGAAGCAGGTTCCAGGCTCCGAGCTGTCAACACAGAGCCCAACGCGGGGCTTGAACCCACGAACTGTGAGATCATGACCTGAGCTGAAGTCGGACGCTTAACTGGCTGAGCCACCCAGGCACCTCTATTTTCTTTTTTAATGTTTATTTATTCTTGGGAGACAGAGAGAGAGAGAGAGAGAGAGAGCGCGCGCGCGCGCATGAGTGGGGGAGGGGCAGAGAGAGAGGGAGACAGAATCTGAAGCAGGCCCCAGGCTCCAAGGTGTCAGCACAGAGCCCGATGCGGGGCTCGAACTCACGAACCGTGAGATCATGACCTGAGCTGAAGTCAGATGCTTAACCAACTGAGCCACTCAGGTGCCCCAAAACTATATTACTTTCTTAATAAACACACACACACACACACACACACACACACACACACACACACAACAAAACAAAACAAAACAAAACAAAAACCTCGGGGTTGTGAGGGCAACAATACAGAAGGAGCCAGATGGAGCCCGGATCAGCCCTATTGATCCTGTCCTGTTTGTGTTCAGACTGTTAGAGGGACATAGATTTAGTCCTATTCCTTTCTTTTAGATCTTTGTACCCCTATTAAGTAGAAAACAAATATGAGGTTTACAACGATATCGTGAAAAGAGAGGTCGGGCTCTGAGGTTCATCCAACCTGCTGGGTTCTTTATCTGATGCTTCAGGGTGCTGACTTGTTAGTGAAAACAAAAGCATGAATACATGCATTTGACGTTTCAGAGTCTAAAAGAACTCCGCACACCTGCATCGCAAGCTGAATGACTATTCCTTCCTCTGAGTTCAGAAAGTTTGAATTACCATACAGAAAGTCTTTGTATATTTATGCAGTATCTTTCAACAAACACGGATAATTGTATTCTGTAATTGAAGCCTTTAAAAAGTCGACAGTGGAGACTCAGGGGTGGGGAGTTTGGGGAGCTGTTGAAGGCGTGTAGAGTTTTGTTTTGCAAGAACTAAGACGAAGAAGCTCTGGAGGTGGATGGTGGCAATGGTCGCACACCCACGTGAATATACTTAACACTCCGGAACTAGACACTTAAAAAAGCTTAAGATGGTAAATTTTATGCTATGCATGTGCTATCACAACTTTTTAAAAGAAATCTAGAGGGGCGCCTGGGTGGCTCAGTTGGTTGAGCATCTGACTTCGGCTCAGGTCATGATCTCGCGGTCCGTGAGTTCGAGCCCCGCATCGGGCTCTGGGCTGACAGCTCAGAGCCTGGAGCCTGTTTCAGATTCTGTGTCTCCCTCTCTCTCTGACCCTCCCCTGTTCATGCTCTGTCTCTCTCTGTCTCAAAAATAAATTAAAAAAAAAATTCTTTTTTAAAAAGAAGTCTAGAGTGATGGTTTTCAAACCTTTTAGCAGTAAGACCTTTCTACCAACGAACCCTTAGGCAGTACCTGGTATATGAAATAAAGTGTCTCCATCTAGTTGGACGGGGGCCTAACTGGCATCCTTCCCTCCTTCCCCATCCCTGCCTTTTGTGGGCTACTGACAGGCTTCAAGACTCTTCCAAAAGCCCATTTGTGAAACACAGGTCTAGAGTTTTAGTGGGGTATTAAAATTTGGTTTAAAAAAAAAAAAAGAGTACAGGGGCACCCGGGTGGCTCAGTCAGTTAAGCGGCTGACTTTGGCTCAGGTCATGATCTCACAGCTGTGGGTTCGAGCCCCACCTCTGGCTCTGCGCTGACGGCTCGGGGCCTGGAGCCTGCTTCACATGCTGCGTCTCCCTCCCTCTCTGGCCCTCCCCCGCTCACACTCTGTCTGTCTGTCTGTCTCTCAAAAAGTAAATAAACATTTTAAGAAATTAAAAACAGGGGCGCCTGGGTGGCGCAGTCGGTTAAGCGTCTGACCAGCTCAGGTCACGATCTCGCGGTCCGTGAGTTCGAGCCGTGCGTCGGGCTCTGGGCTGATGGCTCAGAGCCTGGAGCCTGCTTCCGATTCTGTGTCTCCCTCTCTCTCTGCCCCTCCCCCGTTCATGCTCTGTCTCTCTCTGTCTTAAAAATAAATAAATGTTAAAAAAAAAATTAAAAACAAAACAAGTACAGCGAACTGTCTCTGAGGACACATGGTCTGGAAATGGAAAGAGGTACCCGTTCAAGAACCGCAACACTCAGTCCTCCCAGATCAGTCTCTAAATTCAATGTCATCCCAATCAAAATTTTTGCTACAGAACCTGACAAATGAGGGATGAGACCGGCGTCACTGGAACCTCCTTATCAATCCTCGTGAAAGGTTTAAGCAGAAAGTCAGATAAAGCCAGAGCGGCAGCTTGGAGGGGCGTGGGTGAGGCGGACAGAATTTTCCCCAGACTGCTTACGCTGAGCATGCTGACCACATGGGACAGACAGCTCTCCCTGTCTCAAGCCCCATGGAAGTTATTAGATGATTGTAAAAAAAAAAAAAAAGGGTAAGTTCAAGGGATACAGGAGTACTGATGTGTAGGGGCACTTGTACCCCAATGTTTACAGCAGCACTCTCAACAATAGCCAAATTATGGAAAGAGCCTAAATGTCCATCCACTGATGAATGGATAAAGAAATTGTGGTTTATATACACAATGGAGTACTACGTGGCAATGAGAAAGAATGAAATATGGCGTTTTGTAGCAACGTGGACGGAACTGGAGAGTGTGATGCTAAGTGAAATAAGCCATACAGAGAAAGACAGATACCATATGGTTTCACTCTTAGGTGGATCCTGAGAAACTTAACAGAAACCCATGGGGGAGGGGAAGAAAAAAAAAAGAGGTTAGAGTGGGAGAGAGCCAAAGCATAAGAGACTCTTAAAAACTGAGAACAAACTGAGGGTTGATGGGGGGTGGGAGGGAGGGGAGGGTGGGTGATGGGTATTGAGGAGGGCACCTTTTGGGATGAGCACTGGGTGTTGTATGGAAACCAATGTGACAATAAATTTCATATATTGAAAAAAAATGTAAAAAAAAAAAAAAAAGGGTAAGTTTCCAAGGATGAGTTAATAGAGGAGACAACAGTAGGAAAGTGATGCCCACAAGCTTCTGTAAGACGGACAGTGGACAGAGGAGACGCCACTGCCTCAGCAGGTGACAGGAGGCTCCCCCCATGGCCTGCACTGGGACCACCGAGGAGGGGCCGCGGCGTCGCCCCACTGAACCCCCAGGAGGCTCCATGCTCCCCTGTTGCAATTGTGATGTGACTCTTATTCAGAAATGAAACAAAAGAATTAAAAAAAAAATTTAATGTTTCTTTACTTTTGAGAGGGAGAGAGAGATGGAGTGTGAGCGGGGGAGGGGCAGAGAGAGAGGGAGACACAGAATCCGAAGCAAGCTCCAGGCTCTGAGCTGTCAGCACAGAGCCCAACGCGGGGCTCAAACCCACGAACCAGGAGATCATGACCTGAGCTGAAGTCGGACGCTCAACCAACTGAGCCACCCAGGCACCCCTCTCATCAGATTTATTACTTATTTCCCATATGAGCATGTACCCATATGTACCTGTGTCTATAGCTAGATATAGGTATATAGTTACACACACTTATGTAATATGTATCAATAGGATACATATAAAATACGTTATATATATATATATATATATATATATATATATATATATATATATAAAAGATAGTTCCATTTTTAAGATTTATAAAAGAAAGAAAAGAAGGAGGAAGTTCTTCATAGCTCTATTTTAACACAATCGCTGTTAACATTTTCATGTCCGGACTTTCTTGTTTACATCAGTCGGAACACTTTACTTGGGTACTCTGGATCGTTTGCTGACTATTGCATCATATTTTTGAACGTTACATTGTTTTCCTGACTCTTCTGAAGTATATATATTATGCCTTTCTATTACAAAGATAGTAGATATTGATTATGGAAGACTGGAGAGTGTAGAAAGGCAGAAGGAAGACCCAAGCTCCCCAGCCCTTCACTGAGAGATGGTCCTACATTTCCAGCGTTCCAACATACTGTCTAAAATACTCTGCAGCGAGGGATGGCTACCTCCTGGGTCCCCCTCATATGGGAATAAGGCTATCATGGATATTCCTGTGCGTAGAGGTTTTATTGTTTTTAAGAATCATTCCTCGAGGGGCGCCCGGGTGGCTCAGTCAGTTAAGCATCTGACTCTTGATTTTGGCTCAGGTCATGATCTCATGGCTCATGAGATCGAGCCCCACATCGGGTTCTGTGCCGACAGCACGGAGCCTTCTTGGGATTCTCTCTCTCTGCCCCTCCCCTGCTTACATGCGCACAAACTCTCTCTCTCTTGCTCTCAAAGTAAATAAGTAAACTTAAAAAAGAAAAAGATGTGTTCCTTGAGATAGATCCCTGTAAATTTTCCGTTCTTTTCAGACCTGTCCACTTAGAATTGAGTCCCTTTCGTCGAATCTAAACCTGAGTACACGGCACTGTCACTGCAGCCACAGTCCCACCCGACGAAACCCAAGGGGTCCCCCCAGGATTTCAGGGGGGTCAAGGCACGACCCTACAGCACCACATCGAGGCCTCGCATCTCATCTCTGCTGTTCACTGGATGTGCATTTGAGGCAAGGCCTCAAATTCTACGTGAATTCTCTTGTGAATCCGTATGTTTTCCAACTGGAAGGTCTACAGCTTAAAGGGGTCACAGATCCAGACAAGACCCAGAACCCGCATCAGGCACGAGCTCAAATGTTGCCAGAGGGGGTTGGAGTATGATGGAAGAGTGCTGGGTGTCAGGTGATCTGGCCATCAGAATCAGACCCTGCCACCAGCCCTTTGCCTCTGATGTCCTTTGCCTCTGTGCAGAGGACAGAAAACACTCTTCAGGGGTAAATGGGCAAGAACCTTCGGCTCTTCTTTTTTAGGAAGAAACTAAAAACTTCTGAGGCACGAAGACCTGCCCAGGGGACACATGAGTGGGGTGGGCAGGCGGTGCAGACCAGGGTTCCTCAAACTGTAACTTGCATGCAGATCCGTTGGGGAACTTACTGCAATCTAGGTTCTGACTCAGGAGCTCTGCTGTGGACGCTGAGATCCCGTGTTTCTAACCGGCTCCCGGATGACGCCGGGCTGGCGGCCCGTGGACCACACGTTGGGCATAAGGTTGGAGCATGTTGGCCGGGAGCTAACTCACCAGCCCCCTGACCACCCTCTCTGTCTCCTGGCCTCCTTTGCTGGGTCCGCGCCTCCTGATGTCCCCTCAACCCTGCACACGGGGCCTCCAGTTCCCTGGTGGACACCGTCATCACTGTGCTGGTGAGGAAGCAGCTTTGAACCGGCAACCCCCACGTCTGCGGCTGGCTCCCCAGGAATCGTACTGAGGCCATGGCTGCAGCAGGACGCGAGGTTCAGAACCGCTGCAGGGGACAGAGTCCCGAAGCACACAGCCCACGTGGGGGAGGGCTGGGACTGTCCGGGCTCCGTCCAGGGCCGAGGTGGGCGGGCAGAGCCGTCCTCGCCACACCCCCGGGCTGGCCCGCGTGAAGGCACACCACGGATGTCCAGGAGGCGCGAGTGGGAGCCCAGCCTGCCATCCGGGCTGGGTCTTTTCTTTCCAGGGTGGGGAACCGACGGCAGCGATGGGGTACAGCCCTCTCTGGGGCTGTGTGTGTGGGAGGGGGTTCCCCACGTTCTAGAGGGCTCCTAGGAGTAGCTGGGAGTGAGTGTCAGGACCAAGCAAGGGGGTGACCCGGTCGGTCAGTGCGTGGCCTGCTTTAGGAAGGTGTGTGGAGACCGGAGGCAGGAGCCAGGTCAGGCAGAGGCTGGGCAGAGACTGGCTGGGGTGGGGAGGGGCCGTGTGGGGAAAGGGACAGAGGACAAGGAGAGGGGATGTGACTCGAGAAGAGGGGATGTGACTTGGGTGAGGGCACCCTGCGTCCTGGCTTTCCCAAAGGAAGGGTGGCGCAGTCCCTCCTCAGCTGAGCCCCTGGCTGAATGTGTGGTCGGGGGTGGGGCTTTGGGGGCCCCCCGGGGGGGGGGGCGCCGGGACCAGACTCCGCTCTGGGACCTAGGACCCAGCCCCAGCTTGGTCTGGGACAGGGGCTCAGGAGCCAACTTACTGGGGGCTTTGAGTGAGTCCCTCAGGCCCCTGGCCTCACTCTCCGTTTCCAAGCCCAGGACGTTGTCCCAGGGTCTGGCAGTCCCATGGTGCCGGCAGAGGCAAGAGAGGGCCCTCAGCACAGCCTCTGGGGGCCACGTGGTGGCCCGGCTCAGACCACCCAGTTAGGGGTTTTTCTTCCAAGGGCCACATGCAGGCTTGGGGCCGCCCTGCATTCAAGGACACCAGGAAATTCAAACAACAGGTATCTCTCCCTGGAAAAGGTCACGGAAGAGACTGCGGTGTGGCCCCTCTGGAACGCCCAGGGCTCCAGGCCCGCCTCCGTCATTCAGTCCATGGAATTCACAGGTTTCAAACCTCTGGGACAGAGTCAGAGTGTCACTGCTCCTGTCCTTCAGTTTCCAAAGTCCCACCCAGCTGGGATCTCCTGGTGGCTTCCCAGGATGCAGGCAGGACAGGAATTCGTGTCCCACGTCTGAGGAAGCTGAGGCTGGGTGGAGAAATGACTTGCCTAAGGTCACACTAGTCATAGCGGACCTGGGATTGGAATGGAGGTTGGTCTGACCCCCATGTTGTCAGCGTGTCTCAGAGCCGGGCTGCCAGACTGGGTACAGTTACTACCTGGCCACCGTGCACAGTCACGCTATCGTCATCTGGCCCCTGTGTCAGCATAGGCCCCCTTCTGAGAATGACCGGGGACAGATCCCAGATGGTCTCGGCGGGCTATGGTTCCTGGTGGCAGGGGCCCCATTCAGGCACTTGGCAGTTTTTTGAGCACCTACTATGCACCCAGAACCATTCTCTGCCCTGGGAACATAGCAGCAGTGAGCAAGACCAGTCCTGGCCCTTGTAGGGCCTATCCTGACTTGGAATACAAGGTCTAACTTGTTACAGCTGCAAGGCTCGGGCAAGACACTCCCAACCACTGAGTCCACTGGCTTATCTGCAAAGCATGGGGATGGTAACACCTCCCCCACAGGGTTGTAGGTGTGGGAGAGGCCTGGTTCCCCCGGGCATCGCCCAACCGTACTCCTCAACCTGCCTCCCCAACTCAAATCCAGCTGAAGGAACCAGAGGCCCAGGAGTCGTTCAGTGACTTGCCCGTGGTCTCCCTGGCTGAGTGAGGACCGAACCCAAGCTCTTTCCTGCCCCTTGGGCACTGACTGCTCCTCTGCCAAAGGATCCCACATTGGCCTGGGGCAGAGAAGTCTTAACAGGGCTCCAGGCAACAGATGGGCGGTGAGAAGTGCAGACCCACCCGTCCACTCTGGGCCTGGAGACTAGTCGGGGAAACCAGCTGGGCAGGTGGGACCATCTGTAGAGATGTGGCCACCTGGGCCAGCTCTGGGCTCAAAGGTGAGAGAAGCAGTCTTGGGCGCCATTGACTCTTTGCAGAAATCTGTTTAATGGTTTAGGAATGTGTAGACTCTGGCTCTGCTAAGTTTCCATAAAGGCAACTTTCCCATGTTTTAAAAAATAGATTTGCTATAAAGATTTATGTATCATAAATAGGTAACATGAAAAATTCCCAAATGCAAAATGGCATTGCCTTATTGCAATGCTGAGGCCCTCCCTGCAGCCCAACAGTCCAGTCCAGCAGGGCTCAGAGGGTCCTTGAGGCCCCCACCCGTGGCAGCCCTCCTGGGGAAGAGTAACTGAATTCAATATGAATTAGGAGCTTCCTCTAGCTCCATGGCTGCCTGCCGGGGTCTGTGTCCTTGAAGCCCTTTTCTGGAAGGACAGGGACCCTCTGGGCAGCCCCGCTCCTCCTCCCGGGAGTAGAAAACACCAGCCTTCTCCTTCTTCAGCCCACGCCCCATTAGCCCCACCCAGGCCACAGACTGCCCTGTCCCCGGGGACCTGGTGGTGGCCAGGATACTTCCTGGCCCTCTGATCCCTGCCTCCTCTCCTAAACCCTGGCCTCTGACCTCACCGGCTCCTGCTACTGGGTAATTTATAAACAGAGGGAGAGATAAAGCTGTTTCCCTTCAGCCCCAGAAGGCCTGGGCTGTTGCAGGAGGAAACAAAGGTGGGTTGTGTTCTGTCTCACACAACTACCCTGTTTTCTCTTACCCAAATCCGGGTCCCCACGTGACAGAAGACTGAGGCCCAGGAGGTAGTGAGGTTCCTGCCTGATGCCTCACTACAGGCAGCCCACCAGCGTGGGGCCCTGAGCACTAGCATTTGCGCCTGTGACTGAAACCCGGAAATGGTCTCTGTTCGAGGCTGCAGGAAATGGCTTCTGCCCAGGAAGAGGGGGAGAAGGAACTCAATCTCACCAGAGGGTACTATGGGCTAAGGACTAGCTTGGGGTGGGGCCAGTGCTCAGAGGTGTCCAGCTGGGTCATTTGTGGGACTCTGAATGACACGGATAAAAAGGCTGGGTAAGTGGGGGTGGGGGAGGGCAGGAAGGGCGCGGCCTGCGTAAAGGGTGCTCCTGGGGGACAAGGTGCTGGGAGAAGCCAGGGCGCAGCTGTGGAGGCCTTGGACACCTAGATTGAGTATGGGCCATATCCCAAGGGCCCCAGGCACCCTGGAATGGGGAGGGGGCAGCAGCATCAGTTGTGACCTTCTACAAATGCCACTCTGACTGCAGCACGAGGGTGGCTTGGGCTGCACAGGCTAGAGGCCCAGGAGCCAAAGAGGTCCATGAGATGTCCAGGGGATCCTGGGGCCCATCCAGAGCAGGGGCGGGGGGGGGGAGGGAGTATGGAGGCGGGATCCCAGCACTGTGGTGGGGAGGGGAGAGGGAGGGTCCTGGCTAGACCCTATTGGCTGTGGTGCCTGAAGGAGGGATGGCCAGAGACCAATCAGCCCATGTTTCAGACACCTTGGGACTCTGAAGGGAGAAGAGAATCGTGCTGGGGGTTGTTGCTGGGTGAGCCAAGAGGCTGCCAGTGAGGAAACCTCCCCGGTCCAGGCTGGGCCAGCTGCTCCCTGCCCCCTCTCAGCCAGGCCCTTGCAAAGTTTCAGGTCTCCATCCCAGGGGTCTGGAGGAGGAGGGAGATGGCTCATAGAGAGGAAATGAAAGGTCTCCCCACCTTGCCAAAGCCATCCCAGCCCTGAGGCAGAGAAGGTGCAGCAGGTAACAACAGCAAGGGCCTGCACCTGTGCTCAGCTGGAACTGTGGCTGCAAGTCAACGATGGGGGTGCAGGCCCAGACCCGTGCTCCAAGATCCCCCGCGTTCCCGCCACCGCCCCCCAAAGCAGCAGGCCTCTGGAAGGTCAGGCTTCATGAGATCGCTCTTCCAGCTTGGGCCCTGGTAGACGGCTTAGCTCTGCCCCAAGATCAGCCCTTAGAGGCCATGGTCTGAATGTGTCTCAGTGACAGGCACTTTCTACTTTGGAGGTAGAGCCCAGGCACTGCAATGGAGGGGCCTGGCAGACACCAGCTCTCCCTGCCAGCAGCTGGGCCCCAGGCCCCGCTCACCCCATCTCACTGACAAGGCCACTGAGGAAGGAAGCCAAGTGGCCTTCTTGCTCCCAGCTCCCACCCCACCACGGCCACCAGTGGGCCGGCTGCCCTCAGCACAGGACCCTGCTCAGCAGCTCTTGGCCCAACCAGGCCAACATCCTTCCCTTCCAGAACCGGGCTCAGACATGCCTGCCTGAAACAGAGTCATCAGCCCTGCTGGTCTCGGTCTTAGTCAGGGAAGCCTTCCATGCCCAAGCCCACAGAATGCCGTGGGTCTGGCTTCTCACTCTGCGGTCAGGCCTGCCTACAAGAAGGGGTGGGACGGTGCAGACGAAAGTGCAGGAAGTGGAAGGCAAGGGAAGTCGGCTGGAGCACCGCCTGGGCCCCACAAGGCTCTGGGCTGCACCTCCACGATGTGACCTTCCCCACGGCTCTGACGGCAGTTTATTTCCCGGGGCCCTCCACTGAGGGGGCCTAAGGGGCTAGACTGGGCTGACATGGGGGGTCCGGGTAGTACGGGGAGATCACCCGCCTCCCCCAGCTCAATCCCTGTGACCCTCTGAGCTACCCACAGAGTGCAGCCCCAGTGATCCCAGCCCCCACCCGCCTTCTAACCTCAGCACCCTGCACACGTTGAGGCTGGTAAGGCCCAGGATAAAAGAGCCAGACCCAAGACTGCCGGGGCATCACCTTTTTGGTTTGAGAAACCAGAAGCTAGACTGGAAGCAGTTAGGGAGCTGTCGCTCTGAACGTGGCAGGAAGGGCTTCTGCACAGCTAAGACTAAGTGCCCTGAGGGTCCCTCTCAGACCGTAGCCTCAGGGATGCAAGCGTTTACTTTTCCCTTAAGTGTCCACATTCCCACCTCATTCCCCCAACCCCCAAGTTCTGAGAGTCGGTGCTGAAGGAATCAGATGGTTTTGCAACCTGAGTGGCCACACTTTGGGCCCCAGGCCAGCAGACGGTCCCCGCTGGGCTGTGGGCCATGACCCCATACTTGTGCCGACGAAAACAAGAAGCTACACGGAAAACCAGAAAACTTGAGAGGTCTTGCTAAGGCAGCAGGCCAAGCCCCAAGCTGTCTGTGAGCTTCGAGCTGGCAGTGAAGGAAGGAAGGAAGTTCCCAGCCTGGAAGGAGCTGGGGCTTCCCTGGGGCTATGCTCAGGAACCGAGTCTGCTGGGCGGGTTGCTCTCACTCGGTACAGAGGCCCTGGAGTGACCTGAAAGAACCCAAGGCACCAGCCACACACCCCTGCCGCCTCAGCTGCAGCAAGACTCAAGGTGTGAAATGGTCAGACCCAGTACATGTGCAGCAAGGGAGGCACATCCCGGCCCCTCTCCTGCTGGGATCCACACCGGCAGGCCTGGGCCAGTCCTGGACTGTGAAGAACACAGAGGGGACAGCCACTGGCTGGCAGGTGGGGCCCCACGCCCCACGCCCCACAGGCCAACAGGTCTCCCTCAGAAGGTATCCCGCTGCTTCCTTCATCCAGGGTAGCTTTCCCATCAAGCACCCAGGCCACGGAATGGAGAATTCCAGGGCTTTATCCAGCTGCTCTAGGATCGCTGGCACCGTGGAGGGCCAGCTCTGGGGGGGTGGGCCTGGCAGGCCAGAGAGAGAAGGTGGGGAGGCCCCTGCCTGCCTGCCCTGCACCCCGGTCAGCAGCCGCAGCCCCAGCTCTCTCCGACGTCCTTGCTATCCAGCTGGATGTGGTCGGTGCCCTTCTCACTGAGCAGAGGGCCGCCGTGCCGCATGACCAGCTCCGTGGCCACCCTCACGAAGGCCTCCTCCACGTTGCTCGAGTCCTTGGCCGACGTCTCGATGGCACACAGGATGTCATAGTGCTCTGCCAGGCTCTGTGCCTCGGCCAGCGGGACCTCCCGGAGCTCGCCGAGGTCCGACTTGTTCCCTGTAGGGAAAGGCCAGGTGCAGCTTGGTGAGGCCCACGGGTGCCAGCCTGCCCTGTCCCACCCGGTGGGGCCAAGCCGAGACACGTCAAGCCGCCCACCGCGCTCGGCCAGCCACCAATGAATACCTTCTGGTGTGGCCCTCCATCTTTTTGGGGGAAGAAAAAAGACCTTCTTTTATTTTAAGGCTCTTAGTCCAGCCTTTAGTCCCTCCTTTTGTTTCTCTTTTTTATCTTTGCCAGAGGCTGGTGTCTTTTATGGCTTCTTCCTGACACATTGGAGCACTCAACTTTGGTGGAAAGAACCTTAGAGCTGCAGGAAACTTCAGCTCCCTTGCACCTGCTGCGTGACCCTTGGGGAAGTCACTTCATCCCTGGGTCTCGGTTTCCCCATCTGTGATGCCACCTTCAGCACAGGAGGGATCAGATGATACAGTGAACCCGAAAGCAACGGGCACTTGGCAGACGCTCCCTACGAGGGGATGCCAACAAGGAAGTCTCGCACTGCCAATTGTTTCCTTGGCTACAATTTCGTTATGCTTATTATTTAGGCTCTCCTATTCTCATCTGGAATTCTTTCATTGCCTGGAAGACGGGGACTTTGATTATTTTGCTTTGCTGATAGTAAGAGCACAGCCCACCGCCTGACCTGAGAGCGCACCTCTGGTTGCTCCTACAAGGTGTCAGCTGTGTCATTATGTTCTAAATAATCTGGTCAACTGCTCCTTGACCCGATTTCTAGAAGAATTTTTTTTTTTTAAGTCTCTAAGCGGTTGACTTTTGTAATGTGGTTATAGGGAGGACACAAAAAAAAGATAACCACGGGGCCCCTGGGTGGCTCAGTTGGTTAAGTGTCCGACTTCAGCTCAGGTCATGATCTCACAGTTCGTGAGTTTGAGCCCCGCGTCAGGCTCTGTGCTGACGGCTCAGAGCCTGGAGCCTGCTTCGGATTCTGTGTCTCCCTCTCTCTCTGCTCCTCCCCCACTCATGCTGTCTCTCAAAAATGAATAAACATTAAAAAAAAATAGATAACCACCTATAAAAATCAAGACTGTCTTTGGTAACCTTAAATGCTACAGCAACTAATTTCAATGTGTGGAACTCGTTTGGATCCTGATTTCAACAAAAAGAAAAAAAACAAGTACATGTGATATTTATTAGCAATTATAAATCTGAGCACTCATCAGCCATTTGATTATATCAAGAAAATATCAATATGGGGGGTGCCTAGGTGGCTCAGTCGATTAAGCATCTGACTCTTGATTTTGGATCAGATCATGATCTTGTGGTTCGTGAGTTCAAATCCTGCATTGGGCTCTGGGCTGACCGTGCAGAGCCTTTTTGGGCTTCTCTCTCCCTCTCTCTCTGCCCCTCCCCTGCTCTCTCTCTCAAAAATAAATAAACTAAATAATAATAATAAGAAGAAAATATCAATATCTTGTGGATGTGAAAATGGTATTGTTATGTACTTTTTATTGAAGTGTTTGTACCTTTTATAGATTTATGCTGGAATATTGATAAATGAAATAGTTTGGTGTTGGGATTTGTTCCAAAGTAAGACAAGGGAGGGGAAGGGATGAGGGTAGAGAGGAAACTGGCCGTGAATGGCTCATTGCTGAAGCTGGGTACTGGGTATCTGGGGTTCAGTGCACTATTCTATTTTTATACTTGTATAAAATGCTCTATGATAGAATGTTTTGTTTTATTTTTTATTTTTTTTAACGTTTATTCATTTTGGAGAGACAGAGACACAGAATGTGAGTGGGGGAAGGGCAGAGAG
Organism: Panthera leo; assembly: GCF_018350215.1. Taxonomy (NCBI): domain Eukaryota; kingdom Metazoa; phylum Chordata; class Mammalia; order Carnivora; family Felidae; genus Panthera; species Panthera leo. The sequence continues at coordinate 56,643,901 of NC_056680.1, forward strand.
AGAAGGAGCCACAGACTCTGAAGCAGGCTCCAGGCTCTAAGCCATCAGCACAGAGCCCTAGGCGGGGCTTGAACCCACGAACTGTGAGATTATGATCTGAGCCAAAGTTGGATGCTTAACCAACTGAGCCCCCCAGGCGCCCCAGAATGTTTTATTTTGAATGTTCTGGATAAAAGGGAAGTGTCAGGCCAGGTAAGGAGAACCCCATTCCTGGCAGGGGAGCCCAGCTCCACTGAGTGCTCCCATATCCGAGGCCAGGCAGGGAACCAAGCATCGCCCTTTCCCCAGGTGGAGCTATGTGCAGCCCCATCTGTACAATCTCATCTTAGAAGAATCTGCCTCTAAAAAACGAGAACAAAATTGGGGCGCCTGGGTGGCTCAGTTGGTTAAGCGTCCAGCTCTTGACTTCGGCTCAGGTTGTGATCTCATGGTTTGTGGGTTCAAGCCCCACATCGGGCTCTTTGCTGACAGTGCGGAGCCTGCTGGCAATTCTCTCTCTCTCCCTTTCTCTCTGCCCCTCCTCCACTTGTGCGTGGTGTGCTCTCTCTCTCTCAAAATAAAATTTAAGATTCTCTCTCTCTAAATAAATAAGTAGATAAACTTAAGAAAATTAAGATTCTCTCTCTCCCTCTGCCCCTCCCCAGTTGTGTGCATGTGCGTGTGCTCTCTCACTCTCTCTCTCTCTCTCTCAAAAAAAAAAAAGAAAAGAAAAAAAAAGGAAGAAGAATCCGCCTGACTGTTGGAATGAGGACCCTGGGGACCACAGAAATGGTCCAAAGCGCTTGAGCCCAGGTCTGGGGAGTTTATGTAGGAGGAAAAGGGAAAATGGAAGTAAGAGCATCTCTCTGCAACAGTGGTTCTCAGTGTGGGGTCTCTGGGCCGCCAACATGGACGTCACCTGCGTCACCTGGGAACCTGTGAGAAATGCACATTCATGGGCCCCACCCAGCCCTCCTGAGTCAGACACGACGCCTGGCATCTGTGCTTTAACAAACCTTCGGAGCGCAAAGGTTTGAGAAGCGCTGCTCTGCGGTGTGGGGGGACAGCATGTCACCAAAGCACCACCAGCAGGGCCCCAGTTTCGGATTTATAGGCTCACAGGGTGCGCGAACTGGGACAAGTTACTCCACTTTTCTGAGCTTCGGCTCTAGCCCTGCCAAACCAGGAGGAGCCAGTAGCCAAGGTTATGGGAACTGAATCCAGAGACACACGTGAAGGTTTAACCAGGGCTGACCATGGTGGGGATATGCGGGAAGTAAAAAGCAAATGTTCGCTCCTTTCTCCCTCCCTCCAATTCCAGTTTTGAATATGACTTTGTAAGTGATTGGCAGGATCAGAATTTGCAAGATCACCGTTCAAGCTCAGCCTCTCTCTGCGCTCCACCTGCCCTTTGTTTAAAAAGGAGAAAGATGAGGGGTCCCCGGGTGGCTCAGTAGGTTAAGCGTCCAACTTCGGCTCAGGTCATGATCTCACAGTCCGTGGGTTCGAGCCCCGTGTCGGGCTCTGTGCTGACAGCTCGGAGCCTGGAGCCTGCTTCCGATTCTGTGTCTCCCTCTCTTTCTGCCCCTCCCCCATTCGTGCTCTGTTTCTCTCTCTCTCAAAAATAAATAAACATTAAAAACAATTTTTTTTTTAAAGGAGAAAGACACTAAGACAGACAGAACCGTGGCCCCGAGAAACCCTGCTGGCCCTGGCCCTGTTCCCCTCAGCTCACCGATCAGCAGCTGCACAATGTTGGAGCCCGCGTACTTCCTCACGTCCTCGATCCAGTGAGGCACGGACAGAAAGGTGCTCCTCTTGGTGATGTCGTAAGCCAGGATGGCCCCGTTGGCACTGCGGTAATAGCTCTGGGTGATGGTGCGGAATCGCTCCTGGCCAGCTGTGTCCCAGATCTGCAGCTAAAGAAATAGGGGGCCTCCCGTGAACCTGGTGGTGTGACCAAGCACGGGGGATAGGGAGGGCAATCCCACAGACCCATGCCCAAAGCGCTGGTTCCACTGGGCAGGCCACCAGCCCACACCTTGGCGGGAATCATGCAAGAGGGGCTAGAAGGTGGACAGAGAGGACCCCTGATCCCTTACAAGACAACTCAGTGGCCCAGCTTTGGGGGGGGCAGGAGGATGCAAAGGAAGGTGGGGAGCCCTCATCTCTGCTCTCTAGAGTGCCCAAGGCTCCCCTAAGGCTGGGCTCTCTGCTGTTGGGACACTGAACCAGAAGAGCTCCAGCAGCTCACGGTCCGGCGAGCTGGTTCTGGTATGCTATGATGCTGGCTGTGTGTGCATGTCCTGTGCCTTCCCCTCTCTGGGCCCGTAAACACACTGCTACACCCAGCCACGTGGAAAGCTCCTCCAGCATTAGGGTTCTCTACTTCTGCCTCGGTGATGCCTGGTGGCAGTGACGGCCTGGGGGAAGCAGTGGATGGAGTCCTCTGGCGGGGCCTTTATCACCTGCTGGCCCAGCTTGGCCAAAGGCAAGGAACTTGGGGTCTTTCCTTGCCCATGTTTTCACTTAACTAACACCCATCAGTGCCCACTGCCAAGCCTTCCTGCACCCTGGCCATGGACGAGAGGTGCCTGTGTAGCGGGAGCTTCCCTAGTTTCTGGAGAAGCAATAGTCTGGCATTCCCAGATAGGGCAGGGGGAGGGCCTGAACCCGGGGTAGACCTTGGACCTTCACTGTGCCCGGGCTGGGAGGCTGCGCACTCTGGGTGGAGGTCACCAGCTCTGCAACTGGGAGAGATGGACTGCAGGCAGGCATCAGAGGAGGCAGATGGCAGGGCTCTTGGGGGCTCAGGACTTGCCTTCTCTGCTCCACAGATCACAGGTTCTTGGGGCTCTCTGAAGATGAACACGAGCCTTGGGTCTCCACCAAGCTCTGGGTCCATCCATTTTCCTTTGCTGGCACAAGCATTCTGGGGGCCTCTTTATCTAGTTCTCAAGGTATTGGGAGGTACCCTAGTCCATCCGGGGTAGAGAAAAACCCCAGAGGCCTCAGACTGTTCCTTAGGGCAGGGCTTCAGGCCCTGGTACCATGGAGGTGAGCAACCTCTTCCCTCGGCCCCACAAAGAGACGTTCAAGAGTTAACAAACTCAGCCACAACATGCCAAATGAGACCCTCCTGTCCCAAGACCTCCTATTTACTCAACTATGAAAGGTTCCAAGGAAATCAGGTATCTGCTTGCTTACGCATGATGGGGGGGGCGAAGGGGGGGCGAAGCGAAAGGCATGAAGTCTGGCAATACACAAATCTGGAATCCAGTTGACCAAGAAACTCATCCCCATACCCCAGAGAGAGCGCATGACACAAAAGACAAAGGACAAACACAGGAAAAAAAGTGACCTGGACGAAAGAAAAGCTAGGCAGAAGCAAATTTTTGTTTATCAAAACCAAACATCGGTATTTTCAGAGATAGGAAAAGATCCACAAAACAATAATAGAATACTATTTTTTTTTAAGTTGTGGGAGTATTCAGGGAAAAAAAGAGCTTTTGACTATTAAAAATATATCAATGAAAAGTACAACCTAAGGGCTGGAAGATAAAGTTGAAGAAATCCTTCCAAAATAAAGAAATACAAAGAAATAAGAAGAAATAAGAAGAGTAAGAGGGAAAAAACTGTAGAGCCAGCCTAAGAGGTCTAATATCGGGATAGTAAGCATTTCAGAAGGAAAAGAACAGTGGGGCGCCTGGTGGATCAGTCCGTTGAGCATTGGACTTTGGCTCAGGTCATGATCTCATGGTTTGAGTTTGAGCCCCGTGTCGGGCTCTGTGCTAAGCCCTCAGAGCCTGGAGCCTGCTTCGGATTCTGTGTCTCCTTCTCTCTCTGCTCCTCCCCTGCTCATGCTCGGTCTCTCTCTCAAAAATAAACGTTAAAAAATTAAAAAAAAAAAAAAAAAAAAACTGAAAAAAAAAGAAAAAGAACAGTAAAATCAAGGGGAGGAAATCAAAGAAAGACTTCAAGAAAACTCCCTCTGAGAGTTCAAAGGGCCCACTGAACATAACACACAATGGAAGAAAACAGACACCCCCCCCCCCCAACACACTGTGTGGGAATTCTACAATGGGGTAGGGGAAAGTGCTAAAAGCTTCCAGAAAGAAAAAAAAAAAGAAAAGAAAACAGGTATTAAGGTTAAAGTTTCATAAAAATCCATATGGCATTAGATATACAATGAAAAATGCCTAGGGGCGCCAGGGTGGCTTAGTCCATTAAGTGTCCGACTTCAGCTCAGGTCATGATCTCATGGTTCACGGGTTCAAGCCCCACGTCAGGCTCTGTGCTGACGGCTCGGAGCCTGGAGCCTGCCTCGGATTCTGCGTCTCCCTCTCTCTCTGCCCCTCCCTGTTCACGCTCTATCTCTGTCTCTCTCAAAAATAAATAAACATTAAAAAAATTATTGTTTCTTGTAATTTCCTTATAAGACAACTGACCAGAAAACGATAAATAAGGACTGTAAAGTGGGATTTCTAATGTGTAAGAAATAAAAAAGTAGGACAATAATAGCAGACACAAAAAAGGAAAGCAGATACATGAAATCATCCTGTTGTAAGGTGACTACACTTGTGCGGTGTCAGATGTGAAGTGAAAAATGAGAAGGGTTCAGTGCCAGTTGTAACATATGAAGTGATACAAAACTGTAAAGAGACTTTATAAGTTAAGGACGCCCTAACTTATCATTGGCCCTACATCAACTAGTAAGAGAAACAGCAAGTCAGTAGAGGAAATAAACTGGTATTTAAAAAAAAATTTTTTTTTTTTAATTTATTTTGAGAGAGAGAGGGAGGTGTGCAAGCAGGGGAGGGGCAGAGAGAGAGGGAGAGAGAGAATCCCAAGCAGGCTCTGTGCTGTCAGCATAGAGCCCAACGAGAGGCACCTTAAATATAAAGACACAAATAGGTAGCCTATAAAAAAACGAAACATATAATAAAATACATATAAGAAGTGAGGGTAAGAAAGTATATGAATGACAGTTACAGTAATATCAAAGGCTTCCAGACCAAGAATTGCAAGAGATAAAGAGACACTTTGGGGCACCTGGGTGGCTCAATCAGTTAAGCATCTCTTGGTATCGGCTCAGGTCATGATCTCACAATGTGGGATCGAGCCCCATGGTGGGATCGAGCCCCATGTTGGGCTCCGCACAGAGTGTAAAGCCTGCTTGGGATTCTCTCTCCCCCTCACCCCTCTGTGCCTCTCCCACTCAGACTTACTACTCCCCAACTCCCTCTCAAAATAATGATACTACATATGTATCTACCTAATTACAGAGTTTTAAATCCCATGAAGTTAAAACTGATAAAACTAAAGGGAGAAACAAATCCACAACTATCGTTGGAGATTTAATACCTCTCTCTCAGGAATTGATAGAATAAACAGAGAAAAAAAAAAATCAGTGTTGGGTAAAGAACATCTAAACCACACTATTGATCTAATTGGTATTTCCAGAACACCATACCCAACACGGCAGAACCGCCCCCTTTTTTTTCAAGTGGACCCAGCATATTCACCAAGATAAACCATATACATACACTGGGCCTCAAGTAAGTCTCAGGACATTTCAAAAATGGAATTCTTATAGAGTAGTACTCTCACCACAAAAACAAACAAACAAAAACCTAAAATAGAAATCAAGAAAGCTCTGAGAGAGATTTCTTCAAGAAGACAGAACTGAGGGAAGGTCATATACTGAGAGGCAGGGTTTACGGTATGTTGGACAGATGGGGAGGACAGCTATCCCAGTTAGGATCTCCCCTACTTGCAGAGATGAATTAATGGTAAAAACACAGACACGTAAGCAAAACCAAGATGATAGTGCTTCCAGGAAGAACTAGTGGGACGTGGCCAACGGAAGATCAGTGAACAACTCTTAGTAATATAATCATCACCCTTAGTTGAACAATTCCTTCAACAATTTCTTTAAAAAAAAAGTTTTTTTTAATGTTTATTTATTTTTGAGAGAGAGAGAAAGCAGAGTGTGAGCAGGAGCAGGGAGGGGCAGAGAGAGGAGGGAGACACAGAACTTGAAGCAGGCTCCAGGCTCCAAGCTGTTGGCCAAGAGCCTGACACGGAGCTCGAACTCACAAACTGTGAGATCATGACCTGAGCTGAAGTCAGACGCTCAACCGACTGAGCCACCCAGGCGCCCCCCTTCAACCATTTCAACAAGAAAATACTAGAGATACTGGGGCCAACCAAACATGCGATTTGCTGTCCTCAAGCTTACAGTGCAGGAGACAAATGCTAAGTAAGATCATAAGTAATAAGGGTTTATAATTATTATAAAATATATTTATTTATACATAAATATCTATAATATAAATACTATCAATTATAAAGTAAATAATAAAAATAGTAATTATGGTAGCTAGTGATCAGATGGGAAAAAATGAGCAGGGAAAGGAATTATGAGGCAAGGCGAGGAATGGAGATTTAGATAGGACAACCACACAAGACCTCATTGTTCGTAAAGATCTGGAGAAAGTTAGCTACCAGTGCAGATGTCTGGGAGAGAAGTATTTCAGGGAGAGAGAACAAGTGCAAAGGCCCTGAAGCAGAGACAAAGAAGCAAGACGATGGGTGTGTTTGGCACAGAATACAAAGGGAGAGAGTAGTCAGGGATGATCGGGGCGGGGAGGGGGGACCAGATCACACAGTGGCTTCCAGACCATAGCAAGAACTTTTGGCCTTCACTCTGAGTGAAGGTGGGAAGCCATGGGAGTTTAGAGCCAATCAGATTTACTTTCTAACAGGATCGCTCTGACTGCTGCCCGGAGAAGAGATCAAAAGAGATCCAGGACAGAAATGGGGAGACCAGTTAGGAGGCAAGGGCCATCATCCAGGTAAAAGACAGCGGTTGGACCAGGGTGGTAACCACCCTGTGGTTACCACAGCGAAGGTGGGGAGAAAGGAACAAATTCAGAATACGTTCTGAGAACAGTGCTGAAAGGAACATACTGTTGATCTAATCAATATTGCCACACCACTCTACTGGGAGGATGCGGAGCGTGTACGTGTGTGATGGGGGCTGGGGAGGCACTGAGAGTTAGTTAACTCTCACCTTCTGAAGTCAGAAGTCAACAGACTACGTGTGTAACTGGGGGAAGCGGAGGCAGGTAGCAATGTAAGCAAAATAAATAGAAAAACCCCATCAACTGAAAAGAGCTCGAAGGGGTTACCCCCAGAGGCTGCGGGTGGCCGTATCAGGAGACCTTTTTGTACCACGCCTTGTTGAACCAGATGACTCTTTCAACCATACACAAGTACAACTCTGACAAAAATAAAAACTAAATTAAAAACAAAATAGCTACAGGTCAAGGTATCTGGGTCAACCAATTGGTGAAATTTGGGTGGCAATGGAGGAGGTATTTCTGGAAAGTAGGTCCTTCCCATGACTGGCAATATTCTCATCCTCTCCCACATTAGAGGAAGGGAAGGAAAAGAGCAGTGTCAGCGCTCTTGGGGTCCGACCGACCCGACTCCGTCACTTTCCAGCACGGTTATCTCTGGGCTACAACTGAATTCAGTTTCTCATCTGTTCCAAAAAAAACAAAACAAAACAAAAAAAGGTCCAGTAAGGGCCACATGACAGATTCAGTGTGCACGGTGCCTAACACAGAGAAGGTGCTGGATAAATGCAGCCATTTAACAATATTTGCGTAGCTATTTACAATTTTTGGCTAGTGTTTTTAATATACACAAAGGAGATTTAATGTAAAAGGTAGAATACATGAAATGCCCAAAGGAAAACCTACTGGGCTGTGGGCATGGGCCAACCACTTGTTCATCTAACGTGTGCTGAGTTTCTGCCGTGTGCCAGCCCTTGCTCTAGGAACTGGAGATACTGCAGGGAACAAAACAAACACAGGGTTCACATCGCAGCAAAAGGAGAGACAGGAATGCAGACAGGATCCTTGCAGAGAAGGGTAACGAGCACTCTGAAGAGGATACAGGTAATAGGAGAGACTCCCTGGGACAGGGGCCTCCTCGGGTGGTCACAGAAGGGGGCACTCGAGCTGAGGCCTGATGATGAGAAGCCAATCATGGGGACAGTGCTCGGGCAGAGGGAACAGCGCGACAGTGTCCAGAAGGACAAAGCTCTCCGTGTTGGGAGATACAGAAAGGGCAGTGTGGCCAGACGGCAGTGAAAAGGGACATGGAAGGAGACGCGGTCAGAGGCAGACTGAAGCCAGAACGTGTGGGATCTTACGGGCCATCGTCAAGTGCAGGTTTTATTTTTACCGCGATGGGAAGCCACTGGAGATGGTCTGCATCAGGGAAATATACATTAGACATCTCTTCCATCCCACCTGGGAGTCTCTCCGATTCTAGCCAGGGGCGGGGGTGGGGCGGTGCTGCACAAACCACCAAGCTTTCATGCCTTCGTGACACACATGTGAGAAGGCTTCACCAACCCTATGGATCAACCCTTGGCCAATGGGGAGCAAGGGATGTCCGGCCAGATCAAGCCCTATCTGCCCATGGCAGCGACCAACTTGAGGATGCGGCCTTGTAACGTGTCCTTCCTCCTCTGTTTCCCCCTCTCCAGTTGCCAAAACAAACGAGCTGCGAGCAAGCCCTTGTCTCAGGCCGTTTTCCAGAGGGAGCCCAGGCTAAGACGAGAAGCACTCTTGACTGATGTCTGTGAAGTACATCTGGGCTGCTGAGCGCGGCGCGGTCCTGCCGTGGGATCGCAGAGGAGGTTTTAGTTGAGGAGGCTCAATCTCTTGGCCCAAACGCCCTCTGTGTTCCAGAAGAGGTGCGAGAAGCCAAACCAGGGGAGGCCCTGCTTTCCCAGCAGCCAAGTGAAGCTACTCTGCCGGAGCCCCAGGTTTGCCATTAGGCAGCGCCCCGAGGGGGTCTGGGTGAAAAGTTTAATGAGCGTGATCAGCCACCTCAGCTCCTCAAGAGACAGGAAGGTGACGAGGCAGGCAAGCACGCCAGCACCATCCTGAACCTTCCATCGGAGAGGATGATGCAGGCTCTACTTCTCAGAAGTGACAGCAGAATCCACTGCATGGATGCTGTGGGGTCCTGGGGCAGGCGTGCAGGCCACCTCACCGGGTCCCCAACAGAGCCTGCAGGCAGAGACTACCAGCCCAAGGCACAGAGCAGAAAGGCAGGCTCTGACAGCCCCATGATTGGCTGAGGCATGTGAGCATCGTGCTGGGCCCACGCGAGTCTGTCTGGCTGTCTGTCTGTCCGCTTACCTCCTTGCTCTCCACCCTCAGCAGGGGCCTGGGTGAGCAGGAATCATGGACACGGAGTCCTTCGTTGCTCCGTGCCCTCCACACCTGTTGTCACCAAGCCTTACACGGGGCCACTGCGGATGGCCTCAAACCCGCCCCAGGCTTCCTCCTGCACTGCGGTCCATTGTCCACCCCACAGCCAACGTGGAGCCACGAAAACAGTATTAAGAATCTCGTCACTCCTCCATTCTCCTCCCCGGAAAGGCCTAAAGGTCCTGCGGCATGGACCTTACTCACCTCCACAGAACTTCCCTTGGGGCCATATTTGCTCCTGGCTGATCCCTGAGCACTCCGAGGTCTATATACCAAGCCCCTGGCCCTTGATGTTCCCCTTCCTCAAGTGTTCTTCTCCCAGACTGGTGCACGATTGGCACCACCCTTCATTTCCAGCCTGCTTTCAAGTATCAACTCCACTCACAGCTCTTTCACAACCACCCTTTCTTAAAAGAGCAGTCCGTCCTGTCCCCTCACCCCAATTTACTTTTCCTCCGCAGATCTTTTTATCTATTTTAAAGTTTATTTATTTTGAAAAGGAGAGAGAGAAAGCCAGGAGAGGGGCAGAGAGAGAGAGAGAGAGAGAGAGAGAGAGAATCCCAAGCTGTCAGTGCAGAGCTCAATGCAAGGCTCAAACTCATGAACTGTAAGATCATGTCCTGACCCGAAACCAAGAGTCAGACTCCTAACCGGCTGAGCCTTCTGGCATGAAGAAGGTCCTCGATTAATACATGCTGGGCAGATGAGCACCCTGTCTGCCCTTAAAGCCTTGTCACCCTGCCCTGCCAGGTCTCCATCTAGCAGATTGGGCTCCAGGGCCTGGCTTAGGAAAGCTAACCATGGAGTTAGCTTGGAATCCTACCCCAAGTCCATAATCAGCCTGAAGCCAAGAGAACATCTGCCAAGTTGAAACTACTACCCCACTCACCGGAAGTCCTCTGCACGCACGCTCACTTGACAGATAGGGACTTTGTCCTGTGGGTTAGGTCTCAGCCTGCCCTCCCTCACTCTCCCACCTCCCACCTGGCACACTGCCAGCCTCTCCTACCTTCCCCAGCCAGGCCTCCACATCTTACATTCAACTTCAGGGGAAACTTTCGGGGCTGCTGACATCTGGAGTGACATTCAGAAGCATCTGCTAGGCACAGAGGGCAGGAGGGCAGCCCAGTTAGGATGGAGAAGGGCTCCAAAGCATGTACATTCAGAAGAGGGAGGCTGCCCCCACTCCCACTCAGCAGGGGTCAGTCAGGTAAGTTTCAAATGGGCAAGGGGTAGGGATTCCAAGGCTGCAAGAGTCCTGGGTTTCATCAGGTCCTTCTTCCACCCTGGTGACAGGAGGGCTCGGGCACACTGATCACAGCCTCAGTGGGGGGAAGCAGTCTCAGGATGAGGGATGACGCTTATTTTTTCTCCTAAGCTCCATGTGTAATGAGTCCTAGTTTACACTGTCCCTCTGAGTCACTAGGGACGACACCTTTATCTTCCTTTTCTAGGATAGATGGCATTCATCTTGACCTTTTGGTGAACTCCTACCTAACCTTCAAGACCCCAGATCAGAAGTCATCTGATTAGTAGAGCTCTCCCTGACACACAGGCCTAGGCCCCAGCCCAGAGGGGAATTCATTCTTCTTTCCTTCCTGGCTCCCTAGCATCCTGGTTCTTGCTTCTGTAACAGCACCCACGGCAGAATGTGTTCAACATTTCATTCAACTGTCCCAAACGAAGGTGCCCTGGGGGCCAGGCAAGGAACATAAAATGCAGCAAGACTGAGGTGCCTGGGTGAGTCAGTCAGTGAAGCGTCTGACTCTTGGTTTCAGCTCAGGTCATGATCTCAGGGTTTCAAGAGGTGGAGCCCTGTGTTGGGCTCCGCGCTCACAGCGCAGAGCCTGCTTGGGATCCTCTGTCTCCCTCTCTCTCTATGCCTCCACCATTCACCATCTCCGTCTCTCAAAATAAAGAACTAAAAAAAAAAAAAAAAAAAAAAGTAGCAAGACAACAGAAAAGGAAATCCTGCCTAAAGCAAATCCAAAAAAAACCCAAAAACTAACAAATGACCATTCTGTAGGCACACACACACACACACACACACACACACACACACACACAAAACAGGTTTCTTAGTGGAAAACTGGCCTAGGGCTGTCTGTCTGGGGCTCTAGGTTTGTAAGTCTGTCTGTTGCCATCAAGAATAGGCTCTAGGGGAGCGTAGGTGGCTCAGTCATTTCAGTGTCCAACTCTTGATTTCAGCTCAGGTCATGATCTCAATGGGTTGTGGGTTCAAGCCCTGCATTGGGCTCCATGTTGAAAGTTCAGGGCCTACCTGAGATTCTCTCTCTCTCTCTCTCTCTCTCTCTGCCCCTCCCCTGCTCACTCTTGCTCTCTCAAAATAAATAAACTTAGGAAAAAAAAAAGAATGGGCTCTTGAGGGGAGAGACCCCATCTATTCTTTGTGTTACCAGCAACCTGGCACAGACCCAGGTACTCAACAATAAAGGAAGCTTTCTGAAGACAAGTCCTGGTAGTTGGGGCAGTGAGAGGGGACAAGAGGGGGACAACAGGCCCAGTGGGGCTAAAGCTGCTTTCCAGGGATCTGTGCCGGCTGTCCCCAAGGAGTGAGTTCACATGTGCCCCAGTGGAAAATCAGTTCTGCTCATTAGGTTAAAAGCATTGCTAGTGGTTGAATTCCCAAAATCTATGTCTAGCACTGTCTCCTCCAGTGGAAAGAGAAGATTTTATTTGAACAGTCTTTCTCCTGCATGACGGAACAGACGACGCAAAGTTCCTTGCTAATTCAGAGTAGAAAAGGACCCTGGGAAAATGAGTTCTCAGGACAAAACTCTGAAAACTGGTCAGACTGACCCAAATACGAGTTCCTGAGTTATTTTTCGTCATGTCTTGGGATGTGGGGGGTCGAACCAGGAGGTGGAGTCTGCAGGCCACTCCTCCAGCCAGCTGCTGTCACTTCTGCCCCAGTCCTCCAGGGAAGAGGGTGGCCTGGGGCTTGCCAACCAGCCACGATCGAGACACGGGTGTGCCATCAGGAGCGACAGTGACGTGCTGCCAAACGTCCAGTATACTAGCTGAAGACAGGCAGCACAGACACCGAGTGAGGGAGACAAGGGCGAGACAGGGAAGGGCAAGCAACGTGGCCCTGAACACAGATGGCTCCTCTGTGGCGGGCAGTGAGCGCTGGGGGCGGACTCCTCAGTCCAGATTCCTCCTGCCCCCTAAACACAGCTGCTCCAGGTCCCAGCGTCACAGAGTTCTCATCCCCTGTTACAACGCAGCCCTCCTCGGCAGGTTACCCGTAGTCTGAGGTCAAAGAGCCATCAGGACTCTCGGGTTCCCGTTCTCCATCTGCCGAGGGGCCAAGGATGGTTCAGTAGCTTCCTGGAGTCGGTATTTCCTCACCAGGATCTTGGGAGGAGCAGCGACCAGCCCCCCTCTGCAGGGCTGCGGGGGGCACGGGGCGCAGGAAGGGTTCTAACGTGCTTCGAGAACATCAGGCACCACCAGTGTTACTGCTCACATCTGCCAGTCCATCTCATCCTCACGACAGCTCTAGAAGGTTTATGACTTTCTACACCAGGGGTCGAAGGGTCACAGGGAAGCCGTTGGCAGAAGAGCCTGGTCTGATTCTAAAACCCCATGACCTTTACTGTGTATGGCTCCTCCACAAACCTTAAATGCTTTGTTTGGTTTGGTTTTGTTTTCTTTCTTCCAAGAAACCTCACTGATGATTCATACCTCCTGCAGGAATCAGTCAAACCCCTTCCTGAACAGTCTGCATGGGGAAAAGGCACGACGTGGGAAAAAGACCAGAGCCTCTGACCAATGAGTCCTGCCTCGGTCGCTAGCAAAGGGCCACTGGCTCCCCAGGGACGCCCCTCCTCCTTCTCACAGGGAAGCGGAGACCATCCAGCACAACCCAAGCCCTTCCCCCCACCCGTCCCCCTTCCCTGCTGCCACCAAACTGCACTCACAGGCCCTTTGAGGTGCTGCGGGGAAACAGAGAGGGACCTGACCCAAGCAGGGTGCCAGGAGGCCCCCCCACCTGATTCAGTGATCAGGCAGTCCCCCGCTAGGCCAGGAAGAGCCCATAACAAACAGGGTGGGCTGCTGGCTCCTTGTGGCAACAACCCATGCCTCCCAGGAAAGGCCGAGAACAAGCAACGGCAGCATTCCTAAAGCCACGGCCACAAGCTCAGACTCTCTGGGTAAACGGTCTGGTAGAGCCCTCACTGCCTCGAAAGTAATTCCCTTAAGCCCACCGGCTTCTCTTTTTCCAAACTTCCTCAGCAGCAAGGACTCAGCCCACAGAAGGGTTGTATGCCATACGTCCCAAACTGAGCTCTGCCTTCCCTCAAGGTGTCCCTCCAGTGCCCTGCCACTAGGGTTAATGGAGAGTGCACCAAGCAGGGATACCCGCTCGGCCTTGACCCCTTGGGCGCCCCTCCACTCAGCCACAGCTGATCGTGCCTCCCGCCCGCATCAACCCTGAGGGACAAACAGTGGGTCTTCCAGAGAACGCTTCCCACAGCCCTCAGGACACCGTTGACGCGCCTTCTATGTTCAGAAGTCTGGTCTTGAGCCCCCTCCTTACGCTCATCCCTGCCCCCACCCCAACACACTCCAGCCACTTTGGACTTGGACGAACACCTACACTTCCTCTCCCACACCTCCATGGCTTTGTGCATATGTGGCTCTGGTAGCAAAGCCCCTTCTCTCTTTCCTCAATGGGACACTGACTCATCTTCCAGGGCCTACCTAAGCTTGAAACTCCCTGCCTCTGCAACCCTGGGGAGAGCGGACTGCTGCCTCCTCGGTGGCCCTGCAGCACTCAGCCAACACCCCTAGGACAGCCATGGCAACCACAGGGCCCTGCTTTGTGGGAACAGTCCTAATTTTCTTTTCTTCTCCTTCTTTTAAATATGTATTTATTTTGGGGGGAGCGCTAGCAAGGGAGGGGCAGAGAGAGGGGGACAGAGGATCTGAAGAGGGCTCTGCACTGACAGCAGCGAGCCCGATGTGGGGCTCGAACTCACGAACCGGGGGACCATGACCTGAGCTGAAGTCAGAGGCTCAACCGACTGGGCCACCCAGGCGTCCCGGTCCTAATTTTCCATATTTGGTCTTGTGGCCACAATAAATACACACATACTTACTTGTCAGGCCACATGCTCCAATTCTGGGTTCAGAAACTGGGTAGCAACATTCACAGCACTGCACGCTAGCTATCTGTTTACATATCTGTTCCCCCAACCAGATGTGAGCTCCTAAAGAACAGGGACTGTCTCTTATTCCCCTTTTTTTCTCTTCAGAGCTTAGAACGGTGCCTGGGGAAAGAGGAGGTAGTTACAGAATGGATGGATAACCCATGAATGAGTCTCCATTTAATGATCTCCCCGATATGCAGTTGGTGTCTCAGGGTGTCAGATGGTAAATTCTACCAACAACTGTAATTAAGCTGGGCAGAGTACCTTCTAAACGTTAGGCGTTTTTCCCTTTCAATCCCATTTCATCTTGTCTGCTGCTCTAGGCAGAAAAGGCCAGGTCAAGGCCATGGCTCTGAAGTGATCCCCCAAGAAACAAGCTAAGAGCAAAAAGGAATCTTTTAACAATAAACATGAACAGAGAAATCTGGCAGGCACTCCCCTCACCAAGTGATCAAAGAAGGCATCAGTACCAGGGGGTAACCTGGCAGCTGGTACTGCCTGCCGTGGTGCAAATGGGCAGCACACATTACCTATGATTCATTCTTGCCCAAACCATCCCACCCGAGCCAAAGTGAGCCTCTAACCCAATCTCCAGTTTACAGGAAATACAGGAGACAAAGGGACAAGTCCAAAGACGCCCCAAGGAAACCACAAGACAAATCCAGGGAGCGAATCTTAAAAAAGAAAAAAAAAATCAGTATCATAAAAAAAAAAAAAAAAAAGGTAGCAAGGTGTTGTTCTGGACCAAGCCTGTACTAGACTCTGGTTCAAAGAGGAAACACACTATAAAACACATTTGGGAGAAAAGTTGGAAAAGCTTAAAAATCAGCTAGACAGTAGAAGCTATTATAGAAATACAATTGACCCTTGAACAATGTGGGGGTTAGACGCACCAACCCCCTGGGCAGTTGAAAATCTGGGGGTAACTTTGGACTCTGAAAAACGTATCTACTAATAGCTTAACTGTTGACTGGAAGACTTGTAGATAACATAAACAGTCAATTAGCATGTATTTTATATGTTATATGTACTATATACTATATTCTTACAATAAAATAAGCTAGAGAAAGCAATGTTATTAAGAAAGCCATAATCCCTACGATTGCACTACTAGGTGTTTATCCAAGGGATACAGGTGTGCTGTTTCGAAGGGACACATGCACCCCCATGTTTATAGCAGCACTATCAACAATAGCCAAAGTATGGAAAGAGCCCAAATGTCCATCGACAGATGAATGGATAAAGAAGATGTGGTATATATCTACAATGGAGTATCACTCGGCAATCAAAAAGAATGAAATCTTGCCATTTGCAACTACGTGGATGGAACTAGAAGGTATTATGCTAAGTGAAATTAGTCAGAGAAAGACAAACATCCTATGACTTCACTCATATGAGGACTTCAGAGACAAAACAGATCAACATAAGGGAAGGGATGGGAAACCAGGGAGGGAGGGGGACAAAACAGAAGAGACTCATGAATATGGAGAACAAACTGAGGGTTACTGGAGGGGTTGTGGGAGGGGGTGGGGGGATGGGCTAAGTGGGTAAGGGGCACTAAGGAATCTATTCCTGAAATCATTGTTGCACTAAATGCTAACTAATTTGGATGTAAATTTAAACAAACAAACAAACAAACATAAATAAATAAATAAAAAGAAAGAAAGAAAGTCATTAGGAAGAGGGATGCCTGGGTGGCTCAGTTGGTTAAGCACCCAATTCTTGATTTCGACTCAGGTCATGATCTCACAGTTCGTGAGTTGAAGCCTCACACTGGGCTCTGTGGTGACAGTGTGGAGCCTGCTTGGGATTCTCTCTCCCTCTCTTTTTCTCTGCCCCTCCCCCTGCTGGTGCGCTCGCCCTCTCTCCAAATAGATAAATAAATTTAAAAAAATTATATTACATATACAGAAAGATAAGGCACACAGCAAAATACAAACAGTGGCTGAATCCAGGCGGAGGACAGTTTCACGGTTTACTGTGTTCTTTCACCCTTTCTGTTACGCTTGAAAGTTGTCACAGTAAAAAGTCAGGGAAAATGAGAGTATTAATAACAACCTCAGAATGAAGGTATTACAGATATGAAAAAAACCAGCTAGAGATCTTGGGAACGAAAATCGTATTTGTCAAAATAAAGAAACCGAGAGATGAATGATCAGAACAGATACAGCTCAAAAGGAAATCGTTGTGCCAGAAGGTGGAGCCCAGGTTTTGTCCAGAATACAACACAACAGAACACAACGCTGTTAAAGTGGAGGAGAAGGCAAGCGATGTGGAGAAGAGACCCTAAGTTCCAGCTCCTGTCCCATGCAAGCTCTGGAGGAGAGAACAGGGAAAATGACAAGAAGGAGCTTATGAGAGACATTTTAAAAAATTCCTTAGGCCTTCAGAAGTATAGGAATTTTCATACTGTTTCTATCTAATGCATAATGCCAAAAAAAAAAATCAACAATGATCTGACACGCAAGTTTTAGATGATTTCCACGTGGAAATTGGGGATGAGGAGGCAATAAACACACAGGGAGAATGTGCCAGGTTCTTGTACTCTTAGGGTCAAAGAAATAAATGCTGATTCTAGACCGCAGGTAGAAAAATATAAGTTTGAATACGCATTTAACATTTAACAAGATAAGTAGAAATAGGGTATATGGATTTCCCAACTACTAGAGGGTAGCATGGGAGACAGACAAATATTGGATCCGCCAAAGGCAAAGACGTACTTCGTGACGTGGAAAAAGGCAGTCACTGAACAGTGAGGGCAGAAGGCTTCATCCAGTTCATTCAACAACAGAGAGCGGGCAGTGGAATAGGGACACAGCAGAGCTCACATTCCCTCCCGGGCCTGGGAACCAACAAGAAAGCGTGTGATGTGGGGTGGTGGTAAGTGGTAGGAAGAAAAAAAAAGTAAGGCAAGTAAAGGATATAAAGGAACGCAGACCGCGAAAACGTTATGCTCAGTGAAAGAAGCTAGATGCGGGAATACCCGCCACATTGTGGGTTCCACTTACACAGAATGTCCAGAACAGACAATCTATAGAGGCAGAAAGTAGACAGGTGGTTGCCAGGAGCATGGGGAGGCAGCAACAAGAGCGACTGCTAACAGGTAGAAGGTGTCTCTTGGGGCGATGAAAATACCTGGCAATTAAGTGTGCTGACAGTTATACAACTCTGTGAGTACACGCCATCACCACCCTGAACTGAACATTTTCAATGCGGGAGTTCTACGGGATATGGATTATATCTCAGTAAAGACTTTTTTTCAATTTTTTTTTAAGTTTATTTATTTATTTTGAGAGAGACAGAGACAATGTGAGCAGAGGAGGGGCAGAGAGAGAAAGGGAGAAAGAGAATCTCAAGCAGGCTCTGCACTGTCAGCAAAGAGCCCGATGCAGAGCTCGAACTCATGAAACGGTGAGATCGTGACCTGAGCTGAACCAGAGAGTCAGACGCTTAACCAACTGAGCCACCCAGGCACCCCAAGATTTTTTTTTAATGTTTATTTATTTTTGAGAGAAAGACAGACAGAGTGTAAGCAGGGGAGGGGTGGAGAGAGAAGGAGACACAGAATCAGGCTCCAGGCTCCGAGCTGTCAGCACAGCTGTGGGGCTCAAACTCAGGAACTGTGAGATCATGACCTGAGCCGAAGTCAGACGCTTAACCAACTGAGTCACCCAGGTTCCCCCCAAGAATTTTTTTTTTTTTAAGTAGACTCCACACCCAGGGTGGAGGCCAACGCAGGGCTTGAACTCACGACCCTGAGATCAAGACCTGAGCTGAAATCAAGAGTCAGAGGCTGAACTGACAGAGCCACCCAGGCACCCCAATAAAGATTTTTTTTTTAAAGGAACTTGGTAGAACGCTACTTTAGACAAGCTAGTCCAGTAAGGCCAACTCATGTAAAGCAAAATAACAATCTGTTGATGTTTACACACATGTGCACACACGCAGAGCAAACTGCCCCAAAGCATCTTAATAGCCACGGCCTTCCATCCATTACCACGCTCCTGCTCAGAGGCAGGGGAAACCCTGACTGGTAAAAAGAAGAATCTAGTGGGAATTCTATAGCTTGGAGTCCTTTTAATACTTAATGAGTTTTTCATGTTAGGCTTGAAAGTACCAACTGTGTGACCATTTTGCATCAAATTAGCCCAACTTTGCCAATTAAATTTTAAGAGATCGGGCTTTGTTTTTTGTTTTTTGAACTTTTTTTAGTGTTTATTTATTTTTGAGAGAGAGACAGAGTACAAGTGGGGGGTGGGGAGAGAGAGAGAGAGAGAGAGAGAGAGAGAGAGAATCTGAAGCAGGCTCCAGGCTCCGTACTGTCAGCACAGAGCCCGACGCAGGACTCGAACTCACGAACCACGAGATCATGACCTGAGCCGAAGTCGGACACTTAACCGACTGAGCCACCAAGGTGTCCCAAGAGATCAGGCCTTTTAGCAAACTAGTCTATAAAACTTTCCCCATCAACTTGTGCTGTGGTGGTACTATTTCTCAAAAGTCATAAAATCAAACAAAACAAAAATGGAGTTCCCCGTAAGGTCTCCTGCTCTCATCAGTCATTTAACTCGCCTCCCTGGCCAGGAGCCCTTCAGCTGATGCATGAACCCCACTCTTCAAGCAGAGCCCCACCGTCACCCTTTCCCGCTTAGAAGACTCTCCCTTCTCCCTCCTTCTCTACCCTTCCCTCCCTCTCACTAACTTGCTCGTTCACTCAGTCAGCACGTATCAAGGGCTTATTCTGGGGAAAATAACCCAAAGAAAACCCTAGAGTCAGAGTGCACACAGAGGTATTTAATTTACCTTGTGGTTTCAATAATAAAATAGACTCTTTTCTATGTATTTCAAAGAATGTTCATGTATTTTATAAAATTGATCTTTTTCTATGTAATTCATCTATCACATAAACATGGCAAGATATGTACAATTCAGAGCTAGCGAACTGAAGTTTATTCTGACGGCTTTGATCCACTTTTTCATCACGAAATCACCTACTGTTTGTGTATCCATTAGAGAGTTAAAACCCAAGAATAAAAAAACAAGTTAAATAAATTTTAAAAAATCAAAGTTTTTCATTAGAAAATGTAAACGGAATATTTTTAATTTTAAAAACTATTGGATTTTTACCCTTCTCAGGCATGAAAATGGCAGGAGTGGAGGTTACCTGGCTTGAAATTATAAGAAAAATTTTTTTCAGTGAAATGGTCCAACATCCTCACCATCAGCAACCGTAACCCACTAACCATCAGCTGTGAGCCTCTCACATCAAGATGCACAGCATCCCCGGGGCACCTGGGTGGCTCAGTTGGCTAAGCGTCCGATTCTTGATTTCGACTCCGCTCATGATCCCACAATTTGTGGGATCGAGCCCTGCATCGGGCTCGGGATTCTCTCTCTCGGCCTCTCCCCCGCTCATGTGCACGTGCTCTCTCTCAAAATAAATAAACTTAAAAAAAAAAAAAAAAAAAAAAAGGATGAATGGCATCCCTTTAAAAAGCGGTTGTCTCAAGACGGGACACACTCCAATGACCTATCACTGCCCAACACACACTGCAGTTGCCATCAGGGCACATGGGCAAGCCCCCTGGCCTGCCATACACCAGATTTGTGATTTTATAGTCAGACCTCGTTTTGGACTGAAGAAGTGCTTAACACTATGGCGGGTGTTCAAATACATCCCTGAAAGTCCTGCCAAAAGTAAGAGCTGCAGGGTGCCTGGGTGGCTCAGTCGGTTAAGCGTCCCACTCTTTGATTTCGGCTCAGGCCATGATCTCATGGTTCATGAGTTTGAGCCCCACATCAGGCTCTGTGCTGGCAGTGAGGAGACTGGGATTCCCTTTCTCTCCCTCTCTCACTTGTTCTCTCTCTCTCTCTCTCTCTCAAAATAAATAAATAAACTTAAAAAAAAAAGATCTGTACATTCTGAAGAATTTGAATAAGGATCATTGCAGCTGGTTAAACATCTGGGAAATACGTGTACAATTTTTCAAGGAGACTCTTTTGAAAGGCTCAGCACCCGTGGACACATCAGGTTCTGGGGTTGCTATTTTTTACAAATCAGGCACATCGCTCCTTAGTCACGCTCCAAATTTGGGATGCTGTCACCTCAAACGTTGACGAATAGGTGAGAAAACCTCTAAGAACCGCCAATGCTCACACACTTCATCTCGGGTTAAATTCGCCTCTTTCCAATCTGGGAAACAGAGGCTTACGAGGCACAGTAGAGCAAGTAAGATCAGAGAAGTCCATGTGTGTCGTGGTGTATATACAGGAGCTGCTAATGAGAAATGGTCTTCACTTACTAATCCCTCCCAGCGGGCTGGAGGGATCCTCTAACAGTCCTTGCTTGGGTTCTGTTGCTATGTGTTCAACAGGACCGCATTTTGTAAGCCATTCTAGAAGATAGGCTTTTTCTTTTGTTCGTACCAGCCAAATGCACCACTTCACCCAATTCATCTGAATTAACAAGGATTTGTGTAACAAGCACCTGGCATCAGGATGCTGCTTCGGTACTGCTAATCAAAACACACAAAGAGTGTGAAATGCAAGTGATATATGACAGCCCAGATATTGAACTCATTCCTCCCCAACCTTTCTGCGTGTGCGTGGTGTTGGTGCGGGTACTACCAGGAGGGGGGCAGGGGAGGGCATGGCCAACAGTGAGCAGAAGCACCGGGAGCCAGAAGGCTCAGTTCTGTTCAGATCTGTCACCCGCAGGCCTCCATGTCCTGCTCTGTAAGATAAGGGTCTCTCTCACAGGGTGGCCACGGAGAAACCCCATATGGGTAGGTAAGACAGGGATCCTTCCTGCATTCACTGACAGGGTAACAGATCAGTGAAATGACTTGCGTAAGGTCCGCTGTGCACCCAAGCTTCCTGACTCGCCACATCACTCGCTCGCTCTCTCTCCCAGGTGATTTCCATACCAACGTCAGCACCCATTTACTGATGATCTGCAATGGGCCATGTCCCTAAAGCGAAGGGGTTTGCAGGGTTTGAGGGTGAAGCCGGTAAGAGGAGGTGACATCACACGCCTAAAGGGCTACGTGGCAAAGCCAAGATTTTAAGGTGGTAAATCTTTTTTTTTTTTTTTTAATTTTTTTTCAACGTTTTTTATTTATTTTTGGGACAGAGAGAGACAGAGCATGAACGGGGGAGGGGCAGAGAGAGAGGGAGACACAGAATCGGAAACAGGCTCCAGGCTCCGAGCCATCGGCCCAGAGCCTGACGCGGGGCTCGAACTCACAGACTGCGAGATCGTGACCTGGCTGAAGTCGGACGCTTAACCGACTGCGCCACCCAGGCGCCCCAAGGTGGTAAATCTTAAGGAGCAGCGTGGGTCTGCTCCTGGAGCTCGTTCCACGGTCTTTCCGCTACACGTGCTGCCTCAGGACGGTCAGAAACCTCAGCAAGGTTTATTTTGCAACAGGGATAGCTGTCATTCTCATCAAGAACAGATTTCCTCGGACAACCAGCACGACCCAGTACTTCTTTCTTATCTAACAGTCCTTTTGCTATTTCTGATCAAAACTGAAAAAGTCCAACCAATATGACCCAAGTAGGAAAAGCACCTGATCCGAACCACAAAATCCCGATTGGAAGGACCGAGGATGCAAACTTTAAAAGAAGGCAATGCCTATTTCCCTGCCCCTGCCCCTGCCCCCTCTTTTGGAAGTGCCAGGCTACAAAAACAAAGATTACTTGTAGGGCCCGGGGAAGCTTGAGAGCCAAGGCCCAAGGTCCTGAAATCTGGAGGCCCAGGCCCAAGGGCATAAACTTTACCTCTGTGAAGGAGAGATCTGGCAACCTCCCCAACAAGGGGAGAGTGAACCCGACAGAGAGCTGAATAAAGGGGGTACAATTCGACAAGGCTAACCTCTGTGTGTGGACTTGAGGCCTGTGTCCCCAGTGATCTGCAAAACGAGTTTACATAACAGGCCTTTGTATTGTCCCAGATAAGAGAGAGTAGAGGAGCGGTCAGAATGTTTTAAGGATTTAGAACCGGCTGAGATTTCCTGGGGGACAGTGAGGTGGGCGGGGTGGGGAGTGAGGGGTGGAGGAGGGGCGAGTTAAGAAATCACCTGTCTGCTCTGAGGAGGAAAAATGGTAACAACAGCAATAATAATGTAAGTCCTCATATTTGCAATTCCTTGATTTTATCCGCAACGTCACTTTCAGGATAGACCAGAAATGAGTAACACTGGTTGTCTCTTCTTAGAGGGCACCACAGAGTTGGGGGTCAAAGGGAGATTTTTTTTTTTTTTAACTGTATGCCCTTTTATGTCTTCGAAATTTTGAAATTCTGGACCACGTGGATGGATCATCCATTCAAAAATATGTAAGGGGAATTTTTACACTATTTTAAGTACGTCCATAGTTTTCCAACAGCCCTAAGAAACAAGCAAAGATCATTAGTCCCAACTCAAAAATGAGGAAGCAAGCCATGGGCTCCAAGAAGGGAAAAGGAATTCGCCACGGTTGTGCCAGAGCTGGATGGAAGATTCAGACCTTCAGACTCCTAAGCCAGTGCTCTCTTTCAGAGACTGCACGGTGTGCAAGATGGCGCCCCCAGGTTCACTCTTGAAGTTCAACCTGCATAGCTAGCACCTCAGGAATCCCCATGAGGTTGGGCACAGGAACCTGTCACCCCATAAGGTGCCTTCCTAGCCAGCACAGCAGGCTCTGTGGGCTGTTCAAGGCTGGCTAGATGTTCTGTTAGTGGACAAACATGCTGGAACTCACTGAGGCTTCAACCCTTATTACTGAAAAATCTATGAAATGCCCAAGTCCACATTCTTGTCTCAAAGTGCGGTGGCTGCAACTGCATTTTTACTAGATTCATTAACTTGCAGACTCTGAGGGTCATTATTATGAACTCAGAGGGACTCAGATGGGGGGCGGGTGGGGGAGGCAGGGAGGTGTTGAGTATGAAAACAAGCACTAGGCTTGGGACCCAGGCAGACCCTGGGCTCAAGTCCTGGTTTTGCCACTGACTTGTGTGTAGCCTTGGGCATGCTGGTCACTTCATTTATTTTGGCCTCAGCTTCCCCTCTATTAATAAAAATCAATGCACAAACATGTACTGCACATCATGTGTCTTAACAATGTGCTAGGGACTCATAGGCCCATAAGGCAGACTAGATCCCTGTGCTTCCAAGGAGCTGATACACATCGTACAGGAGGGGACCAACAAACGAGGTAATTTCAAGTCCTAATAAGTGCTATGAACTTATACTGTAATGGGAGAGAGGGTCTAGAAGGTCAGGGAAGGCCTCTCTCTGAAGAGAAGGCATTTGCAGTGGAAGCCAAATAATGAAGCAGCAAGCGGATACAGGAACACGGTATGATAGGCAGGGGGACAGATACAAAGACCCCAAGGCAGAAAGGGCTAGCAAGGCTAGACAGCAGCAAGTGAGGGACAGAGGGAGGGACATGAAATCAGCCCAGGTAGACGGGGGCCCACCTCCTCAGGTAAGGAGTCTGGATGTTATTGTGGTTGCAACAGGAAGTGACTATAGAAATAAGGAAGTCTGATTAGATCTGTGACATTTCAAACAGTTTTTAGCAGAACTTTTCAGTCAAATAGAAACAAGTGGACCCTCAATACAGAAGTGGATAAAAGGAGTATTACTCTGGCTGGGTGAGAAGCCAGAACCTGTAGCCCCTCGGCCTTCCCCCTTCACCCCTGCAGCAGTACCCCACCCCAGCTGCCCTGCCTAGCACTGGCGTTCAGAGGGGCTGGAAAAACACCGGGTGATCTATCTCTGGGTTGTTGGAGCTCTAACAAAAGCCTGTGGCACACGGAGAGGAGGTTTGGGAGATCATGTTGGATGCTTGTTGGAACCCCAACAGCCCCTGGAAAGGTTTTAAACTAAATCCCTGATACGGACACACTTTCTGCAGGAACAATAACAATAAAATCTAGCTCACCAAAGGTTCCAGTTAAAATCACATTGCTGAAACTATAGGGACAGAAAACAGATCGGTGATTGCCAGGGGCTGGGGTGAAGGGAGGACACTGACACAAAGGGACACAAGGGAACTTTCTGGGTCGCTGGAAGTATTCTATATTGTGATTGTGGGGGTGATTATGGGACTGTATACGTTTGTCAAAATTGACAGAACAGCACACCTAAAATGGGAAATGTTTAAGGAGCATAAATTAAACTTTAATAAACCTGGTGAGTTTTTTGAGGGGAGAAAAAAAAGACACCTCCTAGGTGTTTTATGGATGAGGAAACAGACTCAGAAAGCAAAAGTGACTTGCTCCTTCTGAGTCAGTAGAACCCCAAAAGTCCCCCACCCACTACTGCTCACAGTTTTTTGTGTTTTTTGTAGTCTTTTTTGCTCAGTTTTAATTCAAAGCCTCTTTAGCATCCTGGGCCTCAGGTTTCTCTGACTACAAAATGAAGAGATAAATAATTGCCAAAGACTTTCCCACTCCAAACAATCAGATTCTAAGAAGCAGTCTGGTGTAAGGGGAAAGACCTCAGTGCTGTGGAAACTGAAACAGTGGAAGAAAATTCCCACTGCTACCATTACCTGCTGTGTGCCCTGGGGCAAGCCTGTCCTATGCCAGACAGGGTTAATAAGGACACATCTGTAGGGGTGCCTGGGTGGCTCAGGCAGTCAAGCATCTGACTCTTGATTTTGGCTCAGGTCAGGATCTCACAGTCGTGAGATGGAACCCCACGTCAGGCTCTGCGCTAACAGCGCAAAGCCTGCTTGAGATTCTCTCTCCCTCTCTCGCTGCCCCCTCCCCCTCTCAAACACAGCTGTAAAACAGCTGGCACACAACAGACTCTCAACTACCACGTTGTGAGTCACAACAGCCGTCGTAACTACCCAGGGGTTTTACCATCCCCATACTGTTCTGAATGAGGAGGTGACCATAAGGAAAAGAAATCACAAACTGCCCGCGCTGCATTGCATAACCTGTGCCCGGGTACACAGTACACCCTGGGCTCCACCGGGGCACAGGCTGTTATCACACCAGGTAAACAGGAACACACTGCCCCCTCCTTGACCACCGTCAGCACCCAGTCACCACAAACACTTGGGTGCAGGAGAAGGCCGACAGCTCACAGGAACACCACGGCTATTTATGCCTATATTTTAGGCACTCCGCTTTCCCTGTGGCTGCTGGCATCATCACAGGGCACAGACTCATCCAGAGACACACCCCACCCATCCTACAGCCCTTTCCCTCACCATCTGCTCCAAAGGGGTGGTCCCAAATAATGACTCAAAGCTGCCTGCCACACGCTGCTCCTTTTTTCTGCTCTCCGAAAGAAACCAAAACACACAGAAACCGAAAAGACTGTTTAAAAACAACAACCACACACAAACAAACAACAAACGCTTCAGGTAGGGAGTTTCTGCTTCCTCTGGCACATCCATTCTAGGGGCACTGTGGTCATGTAAAGTTTGTTGGCTTACTTTTTCTCCACGGAGAGACAGGAGGTAGGCAACACCCACAAATTATCCCAATTCTGCAGAAACAAAGAGCGAAGTACCCTGGCAAAAGGCAAACATGAGCAGGGCTCCAGCGGCCCAGGGACGCAAAGCACCAGAGCATCAGGCCTCAAGGGACTTCAGTACTCTGGTTCATCTTCTAGAAAACACAGAGATAACAGGAGAAAACACTTGCCCTGTGCCGCCCCTGCCCGGTGCTCTTAAGAGCCGTCCTGGAGATCATGTGAATTCAAAACCATGAAAGAATGGAAAAGATTTCTGCACAGCTCAGTTAAGTAAAGTTACTGGGCAAAAACAATGCTCAGTCCTGGCCACGATCTCCTAACTCTATTAGGGAGAGCTGGCACCCAGGTTAAGAAAACTCTGATTCATTAATCACAAATATTATTTATCAAACCACTGCCAGGACATTGTGGCAACTACATCCTGCTGTTTCTATTCAGAGCCATTGCCAAAGTTTGGTCCTCTCCCCCACCTTCCGGTATCTGTGAACTTTTCAGTTTCTATCAAACTCCAGATGGGGGAGGGGACCCAGTGCTGGCCCTAGTCGAGTAAAGTTCCACCACCAGGTCCACAAAGAGACTGCAGGGAGGCGTGGCCAGGCCGGAAATTCTGACAAAAAGTTTTGGCCCTCCGGTCCTAGAAGCAACTACTTCCTGATCCTTTCTAGTCGTGGAGGGAGGGGGGAAGGGGTAGTTTTCTGGCCGGGTTCTCCCAGCCCGGGGCCGAGCTAGGGCCTTCGATCGCGGTGGGGAAGGGTCAGGCCAACCATGGGCCCTTCTATACCCCGCACTCCGAGGCGCTCTGCTGCCTTCCACCGGCGAAGTTATTTTGGAGCAAAGTGCCCCCAGGGTGTGAGCTCGGGAGGGCAGGGACTCCTCCCCCACACTATCCCCAAACACACACACCCACACCCGCACACACACACCCCAAGGCCGGCGCTCTGCGGACTGAACCTGACCTAGACCCTAAGGCCCAGGCCTGCTACTACAGGAGGAAGGGTAAGGGGAAATGAAAGGGGTTTGTCAGAACCTCAGAACAATCCGGGGCGCTCGCTGCGGTCTGGGGTTGAACCAGCCCTTGCCCCCGCTGGGGGAGCGCGCCTTCCGGGGTCCCTGGTCGACCCCCAGTGCCCGTCGTTGCCCCGGCCGCGCCGCAGTCAGAGAAGGCCAAACCACCCCCCGCGCGGCGACCCCAGGCCGGGCCTCCCACCTTGACCCGCTTGCCCTGGACCTCCAGCGTCTTCATGGTGAAGTCGACGCCGATGGTGCTGCCCTGACGCTCGGAGAAGGCGCCCGTCTTGAAGCGCTGCACCACGCACGTCTTGCCCACGCTCGCGTCGCCCACCAGCACCAGCTTGAACAGGAAATCGTACTGCTCGTCCGGGTCCCCCTGGCCCGGGCCCGGCCCCGCCATGGCCGCGCGGGAGCCGAAGGGCCGGCGCTCCGGACGCTGGGGGCAGCCCGGGCTCACGGAAGCTACGGACCGCCAGGCGACGTGGAACCACCGCAACACCTGAAGAAGGGGTGCAGCCGACTGCCGGCCCCAACCCGGGCCCGCCCCGGCCCCGCCTCTCCGCCCTTCCGCCCCGCCCCCGGCCGGGCCGGAGCCCACCGGCCTAGGCTCCGCCCGGGACTCGCCCGGTCCCTCCTCCGCAAAGCTCGCGGCCGGCCCTCTGCTAGCTCCCGGCCAGTCCGGCCCTCAGGTCCGGCCTCAGCCCTGCCGCGGCCAGGCTCCGCCCCCCGCACGGCCCCAGCCCGACTCTAGCCTCAGCACATCTGGCCCCCCCGTCCCCACTCCAACCTCAGCACTTTGCAGGACAGACTCCGCCCTCAGCCACACCCCCGATTAGACTCCGCTCTCAGCCCCGCCCCGGCCAGACTCCGCCCGCAGCGCCGTTCTTGGCCGCGCCCCCAGCCAGACTCCGTCCCCAGCATCGCTGTCGGCCCCGCCCCCAACCCGACTGCGCGCTCGCCGCGGCCCTAGGCGGGTGGACGAACCCCCTCAGCACCGCTCCTAAGCCTTCCCACAACCTAACTCCGCCCGCAGCACCGCCCCCAGCACTCGTCACGCCCCCCGCCGTCCCGCTAGTCAGCCCGCTGGCAGAAGCCGTCAGGAACAGGCTCCAGGCAACGGTAGGATCTTTGGGCCTGACCCAGCCAAAAAGAACCAAACACTTGGCCTGAGCAGAGGAACATGGGAGGTTTGTGGGAAGCTCTATGGAAGGGCAGATCAGCTCCTGCCAAGATGGTCCATAAACCAGGGGTCCTTGGAGAAATGGAACCCAAATGTCTATAAGAAGCTGAAAATAGATCAAATGGGACCTATCCCCCCAAAGGGCTTCCCGACCACCAAGATGGGAGGGAACTGAGAACACTCTTGCCCTCCAATTCTACTTAGTTCAATAAATTTGGTTAATGCCTACCATGGTTCAGGTACTGTTCTAGGGCCTTTGTTCCTTTCAGTCCACAAAGCAGACAAAAATCCATACCCTCCCCAGTAGAAAAGGAAAGAGGGCTTTTCCATGGCTTAAGGAGACCACAGAGGGCAAGTCCACCAGGGCCAGTACCTTGAGGATCCCTGACCAGCTTTACTGGCCAAGTGGGGAAGAGACTGGATGAGGAGGCAAAGGCAGACCCATGGAGATGTTGGAGGAGCAATTTGTTCTGGAACAGTGTGAACTCTACTCCCATGGTAAATACCCAACAGTGCCAGACAGGAACCCCCAAAGTGCCATGGAAAAGCAATTCTGGGAGCCCAGCTTTATTACATCAGACTGGAGTGGCAGGAAATAGCCTCCATCCTGAGGTGGAAGGAGACAGGATATGGGATGGAGGGCTTCCACATGCTGGGGTTGGCTCTGGGAAACTGGGGCATGTCAAAGCTTAGAACTCTAGAAAATAACATCTGCTCCAGCCCTGAGTGGCTACTCACAGCCACTGGTGGAGACAGGGAAGGGAAAGGTGAGCCCAGGAGCTGGATTGAGCCAAGGCTTAGCTGCTGGAAGCACCGGGAGAGGAAGGAAGAATGTCAACAGTTGCAGGGTGGGGTGGATGAGTGGCTGATGAACTGAACTGGCCTTTTCATTTGCCTTGCCTGGAATTGGTTTGGGGTGGGGTGGGGGCATGTTGGTCTTGCTATGGATTTTGCCAGAAGGCCCAGCCACCACTCGCTTTGGTAGGGTGATGGAAAGGTTCTAAAACCAGACTGTTGCGATGAGGGCTGCATGACTCAGGAAATGTATTAAAGTCCTTAAACTACACTTACCATGGGTGGGGAAGATGGTGTGTTAAGTTACACCTCAATAAAGCTGTTTAAAAAATATCCGCATTTCCTCTTTTTTGGTGGGAAGTTTCTGAGTAGCCGGGTGCCATTTTATCTGAAGTTGAATTATGCACATTTGAAATACAGCAATTCAAATTTAGAAATGTTTTATGATGTCTCACTTAATGCCCCAAATGTGAAATGATGCACATCCCAAATTTTAAAAAATAGGTCAAGAATTTAACATTCTTACAGCTGGGGGGGGGGGGGGGCAGGGGGAATGCTGAGTTTTAACTATGCCGTTGCCACATGGGGGGGCACCAGTCTAGCTGACATGCTGAAGCATGCACTGTAACCCCCACACAGCGTGGATCAGAACTCCTCCCAGTGGTTAGAGAGACAAATGCCATCTTCCCTCTTCCTTAGTTCCTCCCTCCGTTCCTTTTTCATCTTTATCTTTCTTTCCACTGTCACCTTTGGTAAAATATACAGCCTCTAACAATACCATCTTGAGTTTTACTTGTCAGTGCCCAGGCTAGTGCTAAAAATGTGTCCCCAACATACATGAAGGCGAGAAAACACCACAAAGAAGACCAGACACCAACCGTGATACCCTGCGTTAGTAAAGAGTGCTTGGTGCACATTATTAGAATATAACAGAGCAGCAAGGACTGGGCTGGTGATGGCTGAGGACTGGGAAGGCTCCCTCGCAGGGGCAGCCCTCAACCCACCTGGTGGCCAAAAAAATGGCAGCCATCCCACTCTTTCCCCCCTCCCCAAACCCCAAAATGTTATAAACACTGGTCAAATGACCCCCAGGCCTCCCTTGCTTCCGTTGATGGTACCCATTTCACACTTGAGGCTTTGCCTAGAAATAAGGGAGCAATTGGGTCTCAGCACCCCTATGCCAACCTCTACCAACTCCATGCTGCCCTCCCACCCCCTCTGCTACCCCCACACCCAGCTCAGTGCCCCACCCAGCACTGCCCTGGCTTTCTCCCCTGCCAGCTTCTAGTCCCCACAGTCCCCCACCACCAAATAGGCTTGCTGGAAGGGCTCTTATGAGGTCACTCCCCCTGCTCAAATGTCAGTGATGAGCCCAGACCCTCTGGAACACCCACACCTTCAAGGTCCACCCCTCCATAATCATCTGTTCCCCTGCCAGGAAGCCCCTCCCCTGTTTCCCAGACCCTCCAACCTTCCAGTTTTCACAGAATCCTCCAGGGTCCTGCCGGAAGGACTGGTGGGATCAGCCCTGAGCTCACCACTCCTCACCATGCTTAGGCGGAAACCCAGGCTCTGAAGCTTGCAAAAAATACCCTGTGCAGGAACTCTGCCCTGCTCAGTCCTGCAGGAGACCTTCCCGCCACACTTATTTTCAGGGGGAGGTGGGGAGAAATGAAGGAGATGGACATGATGTCAAAATGCCTGAAGGGGCATGCTGCTGCCACAAATCTCCCAGGGGGCCTGTCTCTGCTCATTAGTTAAGTGGTGCCTGCCCAGTGAGGGAAGTGAGGGAAGGCCTGATGTACCCAGATGGGTTCCTGCTGTCACCACTTCGCAGTTCCTGTGAGCAGAGGATGACACACCCCTACTCCATCCTCTCTTGGGGCTTTGGGAGGAGGACAGTAGTAGAGGATGGGGTGGGGGTGGGAACGGGGCAGTCTGTGCAGCATCAAAACCAGCACCTTTGCTTCTCTGAGACAGGCCTGGCCCTCTCATAGCAGCCCAAGGTATCCAGGGCCAGAGGAGAAAGATTTTAATCTCCTCCTTGTTTATAAATTGCTCAAGAGCAGGAGCACAAGGGTCAGGGGGCAGAGTGCAGGGAGGTGGGGGGGTGATGCAGGAAAAGGAGGGCGGTCTGAGGCCTGGGTGGGGCTGGTGTGTCGAATCTTAAAGCAAAACAAGAGGAATATTGACATTTTGCTCAGGAAAACAAGGAATAAGCAAAGGGGAAGGAGGTCTATGGAAATGTATCCATGAAAAATCGCCTCTCTGGAAATGTTGGGCAGAGCCAAAGCCAAACCATGAAACAGATTTTGTCAACAAAATCAAGGTTCCTGAGACTGGTTCCTTTGCCTCTGAGCAATGAACTGGGCCAAGGGAATCACATCCCCACCAATGGTCACACATGCCAAGCCAGTTCCTCTGCTGTTACAGGCCTAGAGTGGGAGACATGCACAGATCTTCCCCTTGGGGCCCCTGGCAGACAAGTAGCCAGGGCCTTCAGGATAGGAAGAAATCTGGGGTTGGGTCCGTCTCAGCCAGTAACACCTGTGCTACGTGCCTCTCTACCCAGCCTCAGTTTCCTCAGACGTGGGACACGAATTCCTGTCCTGCCTGCATCCTGGGAAGCCACCAGGACATCCCAGCTGGGAGGGACTTTGGAAACTGAAGGACAGGAGCAGCGACGCCTGTTTCTGACTGTCCCAGGGGTTCGAAACCTGTGAATTCCATGAACTGAATGACAAGAGGCCGGCCTGGAGCCCTGGGCGTTCCAGAGGGGCCACACCGCAGTCTCTTCTGTGACCTTTTCCAGGGAGAGATACCTGTTGTTTGAATTTCCTGGTGTCCTTGAATGCAGGGCGGCCCCAAGCTTGCATGTGGCCCTTGGAAGAAAAACCCCTAACTGGGTGGTCTGAGCCGGGCCACCACGTGGCCCCCAGAGGCTGTGCTGAGGGCCCTCTCTTGCCTCTGCCCGCACCATGGGACTGCCAGACCCTGGGACAACGTCTTGGGCTTGAAAACAGGGAGAGTGAGGCCAGGGGCCTAGAGGGACTCACTCAAAGTCCCAAGTTGGCTCCTGAGCCCCTGTCCCGGACCAGGCTGGGGCTGGGTCCTAGGTCCCAGAGTGGAGTCTGGCCCTGGCCGCCCCCCCCGGGGGCCCCCAAAGCCCCAACCCCAACCACACATTCAGCCAGGGGCTCAGCTGAGGAGGGACCGCGCCACCCCTCCTTTGGGGAAGCCAGGACGCAGGGTGCCCTCACCCGAGTCACATCCCCTCTCCTCGTCCTCTGTCCCTTTCCCCACACGGCCACTCCCCACCCCAGCCAGTCTCTGCCCAGCCTCTGCCTGGCCTGGCTCCTGCCTCCCGTCTCCACACCCAGCTCCACACACCTTCCTAAAGCAGGCCACGCACTGACCGACCGGGTCACCCCCTTGCTTGGTCCTGACACTCACTCCCAGCTACTCCTAGGAGCCCTCCGGAGCATGGGGAACCCCCTCCCACACACACAGTCTCAGAGACGGCTGTCCCCCGTCGCTGCCGTCGGTTCCCCGCCCCGGAAAGAAAAGACCCAGCCCGGATGGCAGGCTGGGCTCCCACTCGCGCCTCCTGGACATCCGTGGTGTGCCTTCACGCGGGCCAGCCCGGGGGTGTGGCGAGGACGGCTCTGCCCGCCCACCTCGGCCCTGGACGGAGCCCGGACCATCCCAGCCCTCCCCCACGTGGGCTGTGTGCTTCGGGACTCTGTCCCCTGCAGCGATTCTGAACCTCGCGTCCTGCTGCAGCCATCGCCTCAGTACGGTTCCCAGGGAGCCAGCCGCAGACGTGGGGGTTGCCCTTCCATATAAAAATCTTTAATAAAAATAGCTCTCTTCAGAACCTGTCATAAAACGGAAGTACCAAACTGAAAGTCCTGCCACCTGGGCAGGAGGGAATGAGGCAGGCTGGGAAGGCCACGGAGAACTGCGAGCAGTAGCCGACCCAAAAGGAACGGCTCTAGCTGGTGGCTGACACATGGGACTGTGGGCCGAGTTGACACACTCTCATTTTTCAAGAGGAGGTAGCAGTATATCTTTTTAACGGTAGTCATAAATTGACCTCCCCCCCCCCCCCCCGGGAGTGACAGGAGAAAGCTAAATAAAACGCAAGCACCCAGCTAGCAGCCTGTTTTACACACTCAAGATAAAAATAAGTGGGTTCCTACAAAAGCAAAACATGTGTACAAAAGTGACAGCTGAAGCGCACAGCCTGCCAGGGAGGGACAGGGGCCAGGGTAAGAGAAGGTGGGAGAAGGAGCCCCAGGACTCACAGCGCCAGCCTGCCCGTCTGCAGTCCCGGGACAGCAGAGCCCTGTGGCAAGGGCCAGCGGGGGATGATGGTCCCCTGACAGATTTCCAGACCCTGCACAGGTCCCGGCTCAGCCCTAATACCCCAGAAGTCTTTTGGCCTCTTCACTCTGGGCCTGCAGGGTCTCACTGGCGTACTTCTGGAGGAGTTCCATCTTCTTCCTTCGCACAAGGGCCTCCTCGATCTGTGGACAGCGAGAGTGAAGAGCTCATGTTGGACTCCTCCACAAGCCCTCCGTGCCCTGCTGGAGCTCAGCCAGGAGGGAGATCCCCAGACAGAGGCCATCGAGGAGCCAAACCCCAGAGCCAGCTCCCACTGGAAGCGGAGGAACAACCCTGTTTGTCAGTATCCCCTAAAGTGGACGGGACCCAGCCCCCCGCTGCATGCTGCACCTTACCTACCGGAAGCATAGCGACCAGTGCCAAGTGGTCAGAGTCAGAGCTGCCCTAACGGATAGGAAGGGCGAAGAAAACCCACGAACGCACTCTGTGCAGGCTCCTTTTCCCCGAGTCCCCTGGCACTGGGGAAGCCCCACCTGCAAGGGGAGCAGCTCTCAGCCTCTGTCCTACCTCTTGCTGTGATGGCACTGGGACATGGGCGATGAACTTCTGCTGCCCGTCTTCACCTCCTTTCTCCTGGCTGCCTTCCTCGTCAGACTACAAAACAGAGAACCACCAAAAGGCAGTGAGCCAGAGCCTGTTACACACATGTTGGAACCGCTACAAAACGCACAATTCGGCAGCTATTTAAGAGGAAAAAAACAGGGGTGCCTAGGTGGCTTGGTCAGTTAAGCATCCAACCTGATTTTGGCTCAGGTAATGATCTCTCTGTTTGTAGGATCTAGCCTCACTCGAGCTCCTTGCTGACAGCAATGGAACCTACTTGGGATTCTCTCTCTCTGCTCCTCCCCTGGTCTCTCTTGTGTATGCGAGATAATAAATAAGTAACTAACTAACTAAATAAATAAAGTCTCTCTCACAAAATAAACTTAAAAAATAAATGCCAGGTGTGCCTGGGTGGCTCTGTTGGTGGAGCGTCCGACTTCGGCTCAGGTCATGATCTCAGCTTGTGAGTTTGAGCCCCGTGTCGGGCTCTGTGCTGACAGCTCAGAGCCTGGAGCCTGCTTCGGAGTCTGTGTCTCGCTCTCTCTCTGCCCCTCCCCTGCTCGTGCTCTCTCTCTCTCTGTCTCAAAAATACATAAAACATTAAAATAAACAAATAAAAATAAAAAAATAAAAAATAAAAGGAAAAAAACAAAAGGAATGGGGACGTTCAGTGCTCACACAGAAAGACATGGAGACACCCACTAACTATTTAAAAAAGCCACAAAACACTGTGCAAATGATGCTACCTTTTGAATGAGGAAAGAGAATTAGAAGAGAATCTAGTGACAGCCGTGAGAACCGAGTGCATCTTTGCACCCAGAGAACTAGGGAATCTTTGTTGGTCTTTACACATTCTTTGGTTTTTGAACCTTGTGAATGTTATCTAGTTCTTTAATTAAAATTTAAAAAATTTAATTACCAAATGTACCCAATATGGAAAATGTACCAAATATAGAAAAAAGATCAATTCAGGTCTGCCCACGAGTCAAAAGAGATTGCCAATAACTTCAAGAAATAATGTGGCCTTGGAAATCTGAGGAGAGAGGGCTCCCGTGAGGTGGTGGGGTCCGCTGTTTGCCAGTGTCGGTGCCAGACGCCCTGCACCAGCCTCTGCCCACACCCGCTGACTACTACCTAGCAATACAGAGGAATGAACTCTTGGATTCAACACCTCGGATGGAGCTCAAGGGCACTGTGTTGAGTATAAAGACCATCCTCAAAGGTGGCATACGGTATGCTTCCATTTGTGAAACATCCTCAAAAGGACAGAATTATAGAGACAGGGAACCGACTGGAGTTGGCCACGGGATGGGGGAAGGAAGGAGGCCTGTCAGGGTGCAACACGCGAAGGGAACGGCTCTGTATCTTGACCAAAATGGTGGTTGTACAAATCCACACGTGTGATAAAAGACACACAATGCTATACACTCATTACGCCATCTCTGTTTCCTAGTGTTGACACCGTCCTGTAACTCTGGAAGATGTAACCGTTGGGGCAAACTGGGTGAAGGATATACAGGACCTTCTGTACCACCTTTACAACTTCCTGTAAATTATTTCAAAACTACAAGGAAAAAAACCCACCTTTGGTGGCTCTCCATCGCTCTTCAGATGAAGGCAAACCCTTCTCACCATGGAGCAGGGGCGCCGGCCTGTTCTGCCTTGCCTCCACCCCAGCAGCCCCTTACTGTGCTCCAGCCACACCGGCCCATCCTCTGTCCCTCACACTCCCATGGTGTCTTTCAGTACATATGTTTCCCCCGTTGCTGGAACACTCTTCCCTCACTGCCTCTCCCTTGGTTATTAACTTGTCCTGATCTTCCAGACCTCGGCTGAAGGGTCAGCTCCCAGGGAGAGCCTTCATGGGCTCTCCCTGCACCACATCACTATCGCAGACCGCTGTCACAGCCACTGGTTGCCACTGTCTCTGCTCACCGGACTGTCTCCCCACTGACTCTAAGCTACAAGCAGAGCTTGTCTCCTGCTGTGCCCCTGGCACAGGCCTGGTTCACAGTAGCCACTAATTAAACAAACACCCGCTGAAAGAGCAAATGAATTATTTGCAGCTGAAGAAGACCTTCCTAGGGCTTCAAATGTTTCACTGTCCCCACTGCTGAGCAGCCAGACCTGCATATGAGCCTAACCTCAGGTCCGCCGTACCCTGTGTGATAATGACCAAGTCACTAAACTTCTCAGAGCCTGCTTCCTTGCCACCGATGTCACAGCAAGTTCCTCACCCGGGACCTGACCTATCGCCCACGCACGGGTAATTCCCCTCCCCTTCTCAGTCCAGCAAATCCATTTCATCCCTTCTCGATGTGTCCAGGGAGCAAGGGCTGCATGGCAGGCTCTTCAGAAGAGTCCAGAGCTAGCAGGCTCTGCCTGAGAGGCAGGATCATAGCTCCAACCTCAACCACCACCCTCTGAATAAGGCCCTCTCTGCTCTGGGCTGGTTTCTATCTCTAAAATGGGGTTGTTAAGACTAAACAAGACCTTTTGGCACTGCCACTTAAAAGGAAATGATGAGGGGCCCCTGGGTGGCTCAGTCAGTGTCCAACTTCAGCTCAGGTCATGATTTCACGGTTCATGAGTTCGACCCTGCATCGGGTTCTCTGCTGTCAGCAAAGAGCCTGCTTCAGATCCTTTGTCCCTCTCTCTCTCTGCCCCTCCCCGGCCCGCATGCTCTCTCTCAAAAATAAACAAACATTTCAAAAAAAACTTTTAATAAAAACATCAAAAAATAAAAATAAATGCTGAGGCCTACCCTGCTGACACCTTGATATTAGACTTCTAGCCTCTAGAACTCTGAGGCTAGAAACATCCATTTCTGGTGTTTAAGCCGCCCAATCTGTGGTACCTTGTAATGTATAAGCAACTAATACAATAGATACATAATTAAACCTGAAAACGTGGTAATAATAAAGAAGCGAATAAATAAATAAAAAGAAACGATGGGGACACAGGCTAGAACTCATGGCATCAAATGTGTTTATAAGTCCGACAGCAGTGTATTCAGAAGGGCCTATCTCTACAAAGCAGGTAAGTAATGCTGGGTATAAAGTACAGTTTACCAAGTGCTCTAACAGCCATTCCCTTCTAGAACCCTCCCTGGGATGCTGAGTCCTCACATCCATCTTCCAGCTGAGGAAGCTGAATTCTCAGGGCTGGGCTTTGGCCCCGACCCCCCGCCAATGGGCTGAGGCTTCCTACCATCCCACCCATTCTCCCAAGGCCCAGCCTTCGTGGCTCAGACCAGAGGCAGTGAGCACCGGGGCCCCCCACTGCCCACAGTACCTCTTCCTCGGTGACAGCATAGATGTTGATCTCTTCCTCCTCTTCCTCCTCCTCCTCCTTTTCTCCTCTTGCCAGCCGGGCCTCTCTCTCAGCTTTCCACTTTTCCACCAATCCGGCCCTGACTGGAGAAACAGGAGAGCAGGTGCTGCTTAGTCAGGCCTCTAATCAGCTTTATGTGCAATGCAGGGTGAGGCCCACATGTCCCCTCAGAAGAGGGGAACCCTCCATTCTGCCCTGTGTTTAAGGGCATTCTGCCTTTAAACACTTAGCTGTGTTTAAAGCATATCTGAAAGCTACTTAAATGGGGACCACTTCCCGATTTCAAGAAAACCAACGTGGGAAGGAATCTAGACGATGCATTCTGGGTGGATAGGGGGCAGGTCAGATGTCACTCTTGGGCTTCCCCAACCTGCTGCTTCTGGCCCAATACAGCCCTGACTGCATCATAGATACCGAGCAGACCATTTCCTCAGAAGACCATCAGCAATAAAACCAACCCACTTCTGGTGTAAAGGACATTTTCAAAGGACAGAACAGAAACCAGATGCCATCTATAATGAAACGAAATGCTGGGAGACCTACATTTCTTTTCATATTCCTGTTCCAAAGGCACGATGACACCATCATCTTCATCAAGGTAACCGTAGTATTCAAAATCGATTGCTTTCATGAGCTCAGCGCGTGTCTTTCTTGGAGGGGGAAGAGCTGAAAGAAACAGCACCAGCTCAGCTAAATATCCCACCACAGTCACACCCAAGCCTTCATCCTGGACAACGTTATGTGGCCGTGGAGTGTGCATGCTCAAGAAAATACCATGATGTAGGCACCTCTCTGTACTAGCCAGAGATTTACATTAAGTGGTACAACCCTTTTTAAAACTTTAACCCAATTAGTCTATTTAGAAAAAATTTATACTAATTAAAAACACAAAAACAAAAGCTAGCAAAGCCTAATGGACAGAGATATACATTATTCACAGGGTCGTGAAAGCCTGGAATAACCTAAGGCTCTATGCAAGCTGTAGGATATGTGTAAAATGGGGTATCTGATGACCCCTGTACTGCTCTTACACAAGATGCATTGATAATATAGGAAATGTCATGTTAAATGAAAAAAACAGGATAGGAAAATGTAAGTATATAGATAAGACAAAAGAAACTATAAAAAAACAAAAAAGATAAATGAGAAAGTCCTAAAGAAAATATTTTCAGGGGCACCTGGGTGGCTCAGTTGGTTGAGCGACCAACTTCAGCTCAGGTCATGATCTCACGGTTTGTGAGTTCGAGCCCTGCGTCAGGCTCTGTGCTGACAGCTCAGTGCCTGGAGCCTGTTTCGGATTCTGTGTCTCCCTCTCTCTGCCCCTCCCCTGTTCATGCTCTGTCTCTCTCTGTCTCAGAAATAAACAAACATTAAAAAAAATTTAAAACAAAATTTTTTTTCAGACTAAGGGTTACTATTCAGGATATCTAAGTAATTCTTAAAATCAAAAGGGAGGGCATCTGGCTGGCTCAGTCAGTAGAGTATGCAACTTTTGATCTCAGGGTTGTGAGTTTGAACCCCATACTAGGTGTAGAGATTACTTAAAAATAAAAAATCTTAAAAAAAAAAAATCAAAAGGGAAATGGCAACCCAACAGATAGGTGAAAGAGTAAAAGCTGATCATTTCAGCAGAAAAAGCTCACATGTATAAAAATTTCATTTAGCATGATGCCTGGGTGGCTCAGTCCTGACCTCTGATTTTGGCTCAGGTCACGATCTCACCATTCACTGCTCCACTACTCTTGGTCCCTGACCCGTGACCATGCTGGCTGCACCCAGGACCAGGTTCAGGGCTAAAACCCCTCTGGCTCAGAACGCTGCGTTCCTCCCAGTCAAAGGGAGTGGTTTAAGGGTAGAACTATGATCTGGTCAAAGCCAACTAGATTCAATTCTGGGGGTTTTGCTTAAACTGCTTGGGAGAAAAAAAAATCTCTTGCTGAAGAGGACAAAATGTAAGTTGGTGATAAACCACTTGCTGCCACAAGCAGAGAACTAAACAGAGAAAAAAGTTCACGCAGTGGAAGTCAAAACTGCAACATGGAGGAAATGTGGCCTGGAATCAGCCATTCCTGAAAGCAAACCACCGTGGGCTTCTCAGTTATGTGAGCCAATAAATTCACTCTCCTGCCTAAACTGAATTGGGGTTAAGCCAAGTGTCACTCACACTGATGAAATTCAGCTTATGAAATAAGCACGTAAGTGCATTAAAAAAGACCTGGAAGGGAACGTAACAAACAGATAATAATGATTACCAGTTATCCAGGGGCACGGGGAAGGGGGGTGGTACCCAGGGGAGAGTACTTTTGAATATACTCATGAAGACTGACTTATATACCTTCTCATTTAAAAAAAAAAATCTACAACTGGAATAAATAATAAATTTAGAAAAATTATTTTTCTAAAAATAATGACCTCAATATAGGTGCCCCCCCAACATATGAATTTTTTCTTCTTAAATTATCAGCTTTGATTCTTTGACCAATCTGTTGGGTTGTCATTTCCCTTTAAAAACTAGATGGAAATATGTCCCAATAGGTCAACAATTGTCATCTACAGATGGGAAAATATGGGCAGTTGTTTTTCTGATTTTCTGTATGTTACCACTTCTCTGTAATAAAACTATATTATTTTCACAATGAACAGCATGATACTTACACTTTGAATTATTTTTTAAAGTTTTTTTAAGATTTTTTTTTTTTTTTTTTTACAATTTTATATTTAAGTAACCTCTACACCCAACGTGGAGTTCAAACTCACAACCTCAAGATCAAGAGTCACATGCTCCACCGACTGAGCCAGCCAGGTAACCCTTGAATTAATTTTAAGTGGTGTTAATAACGCATGCAAAACCAGTTTGGGCATAATTAATTTAAAATTAAGCAGGGCTTGGGGCACTGAGGTGGCTCAGTCGGTTAAGTGTCTGATTTCGGCTCACGTCATAATCTCACGGTCTGTGGGTTCCAGCCCCGCATTGGGCTCTCTACTGTTAGCACAGAGCCTGCTTTGGATCCTCTGCACCCTCCTCTCTCTGCCCTTCCCCTGCCAGTTCTCTATCTCTCAAAATAAATAAACAAACTTAAAAAAAAAAAAAAAAAAAACAGGGCTGAATACAGATAGAATTATAAATATATTTTTAACATTTATTTATTTTTGAGAGAAAGAGACAGAGCACAAGTGGGGGAGGGGCAGAGAGATTAGGGAGACACAGAATCTGAAGCAGGCTCCAGGTTCTGGGCTGTCAGCATAGAGCCCAACTTGGGGCTCGAACTCACAAACCAGAAGATCATGACCAGAGCAGAAGTCGGATGCTTAACCGACTGAGCCACCCAGGCGCCCCTAGAGTTATATATTTTCTTTTCTAAATTTTTTTTAATGTTTATTTATTTTTGAGACAGAGAGAAACAGAGCATGAGTTGGGGGAGGAACAGAGCGAGAGGGAGACACAGAATCTGAGGCTGGTTCTAGGCTGTCAGCACAGAGCCTGACACAGGGCTCGAACCCACCAACCGTGAGATCATGACCTGAGCCGAAGTCGGACATTCAAACCGACTGGGCCACCAGGCGCCCCTAGAATTATATTT
Organism: Panthera leo; assembly: GCF_018350215.1. Classification (NCBI taxonomy): domain Eukaryota; kingdom Metazoa; phylum Chordata; class Mammalia; order Carnivora; family Felidae; genus Panthera; species Panthera leo. The sequence continues at coordinate 56,684,683 of NC_056680.1, forward strand.
TTAAAAGAAAAACTGACTGGAAGGAAATAGAGAAGAACTCCAACAGTGGTGAGAATATTGCTGTCATTCTTCTCTGCTATTCACATTTTTTTCTATAATATTTAGACTACTTTCTTAAAAGGCAAAATTAAAATCCACAAACACCCCAGGCTAATGGTTTCCAATTGCATTTTGGAAGGCCAAGGTTTGGCTGAAGCTCCCCACGGCCACGGAGGGAAAAGGCAGGACAGGTGAGGGGACCAGCCCTGAATTCGCATAGACCAGTTCCCCATTACTCCATTTATACCTACTGGGGTTCGGTCCAAGCTTTTGTTCTTTGGCTAGGGTTTTTTCAGCTAACAAGTAACTGAAACATGAGCCCATTTCAATGAACATCAGAGCCTGCCCTGATAGTTCGAGGAAACTTCAAATCGGAAACTTGTCATTCAGACTGAGAGACTGGCATGTGAGAATTTGGCGCCAGTCAATTCTGGATTCGCTCCCAACCCCGACTGCATGCCTTGGGTCGGTGACTTCAACTCCTGGTATTTAAAGTTTCTCATTTAAAATGGGGGAACAGTAATTCTGACACTACTACTGTGCAGCTGAGAAACAATGCAGGAGGAGCACCTAGCATACAGATCTGTTAGGATGACTACCAACAATTAGAGGCTAAGACCTTCACAAACATTAGCAGTCACTTACGTTCTTTTTCAAATAGCTCTCTAACACCAGGCAAATCTTTGGCTGCTCCAAAGTACTTGTAACCTCGATTTCCGGGGACTTCTTTCCCTTCATGATCCAGCATTTTAGGGCCAACTTTCTTATTGGGAAGGAAAAAGAGAAAATGAATCTGATCCTTTAACCCACTATTTCCATGTTTGCAAATATATTTTAAGATAATAACACTAATTGTGGGAAAATACTGATGTACACGGAAAAACATTTGGGCACTTTTTTTTGTAAATTAAAATCAACCTAAATACCTAACAGTAAGAGGATGATTTATGTAAATTATAGCACTGTCATGGATGGAATATATTCTATAGCTTAAAGATAATGATTCTTATGAAACTCCTATACTGCCTTGGGAAAACACTTATAACATGAGGTAAGTGACAAAAGCTCACAACACAACTGCAAACAACCTAAATGACGAGCAGTAGAAGACAAATGAGATACATCCTGAAAACGGAATTCTACCCATTAAAAATGATGATGTCAACAACTACATGTAGTATGGTGACCCTGAGCCAGGTCTATAGGACTATAAAAGGATATTGTTGGGAAAATCTATGAAACAGTCAAGTACTTTACATAAAATGACTGTACCAAAGTGTCTTACACTTGATAATTCTACCACGGTTATGTAAGAGAACATTCTTCCTCTTGGAAAATACACACAGGGGTGCCTCGGTGGCTCAGTCAGTCGAGCGTTCAACTCTTGATTTCAGCTCAAGTCATGATTGCAGGGTCATGGGATAAAGCCCCATGATGGGCTCTGCATGGAGCATGGATCCTGCTTGAGATTCTCTCTCTCTCTCTCTCTCTCTCTCTCTCTCTCTCTCTCTCTCTGTCTCTCTCTCACCTTCTGCCCCTCTCCCCCATTTGCATTCTCTCTCTCTAATAAGAAAATAACAAAAATAAGAAAGAGAGAAAATATACACAAGAGATACTAAGTATTAAGGGATAAAGAAGCATAATGTATTAAGGTACACACAGAAAATGACAAAGTAAACACAGGAAAAAAGCCAAAATTTGGTAAATGTGTATGAAGGGTATATAAGAATTCTCTGTACTAATTTTGCAACTTTCTCAAAAATTTGCTTTTTTTTTTTTTTTAATGTTTATTTGTTTTTGAGAGAGAGAGGGAGCGAGCGAGTAGGAAAGGGGCAGAGAAGGTGAGACAGAGAATCCCAACGCGGGGCTTGAAACACAAATCGCGAGATCATGACCTGAGCCAAGTACAGGAGTTGGACACTAAACCGAATGAGCCACCCAGGCACCCCTCAAAAATGCTTTTTAAAATGATGAGGGGCGGGGCGCCTGGGTGGCTCAGTCGGTTAAGCGGCCGACTTCGGCTCAGGTCATGATCTCGCGGTCCGTGAGTTTGAGCCCCGCGTCGGGCTCTGTGCTGACAGCTCAGAGCCTGGAGCCTGTTTCAGATTCTATGTCTCCCTCTCTCTGACCCTCCCCTGTTCATGCTCTGTCTCTCCCTGTCTCAAAAATAAATAAAACGTTAAAAAAAAAAAAAATTAAAATGATGAGGGGCATGTGGCTCTTCATCTCAGGGTCATGAGTTCAAGCTCCACATTGGGCATAGAGCCTACTTAAAAATAAACAAATAAAAATAAAAATAAAATGATGATATAAATGACTATTGACATGCAAGTATGCTCCTGAAACACTGTTAAGTGAACAAAGCATATAGTTACAATAAAAAACAATTTCCGTAAAAATAAACATATATATACATAGAAAAAATGCTAGAAAGGTTAAATAGAAAATGTCAGTAGTAGTTATTTCTGTGTAGTAGAAAACTATATAACATTCTGTATCATTCATAGAATATAACAAATTTTTTAATATTTTACAATTTTTATGATTTTTTATTTTATATTTTCTTCCTTTTTTCTTTTTTTTTGCATAAAACTCTGTAGTATCTACACAGGCAATGTTACTATTTTGGAAAGAAACAAATCCTACAACCAAAGTTGTATACACAGTGAGTGTGATCTCAATCGTGGCACTCACAGGAAAACAACAGATGGAACTATTCAAGTAGTTTCATCCAGGTAATGCCATCCTGACTGAATGCTATCCTGCTTCTTTATACTTTTCTGAACTTGATAAATGTACTACTTTTCTTTTTTAATGTGGCAAAATACACATAACAAAATTTACCATCTTAACCTTTTTTTTTTAAGTTTATTTATTTATGAGAGAGAGAGACAGACAGACAGCATGAGTGGGGGTGGGGCAGAGACAGAGGGAGACACAGAATCTAAAGCAGGCTCCAGGCTCTGACCTGTCAGCACAGAGCCCGACGCAGGGCTTGAACTCACAAACTGCAAGATCATGATCTGAGCCTAAGTCGGATGCTTAACTGACTGAGCCACCCAGGCGCCCCAGCATCTTAACCTTTTTTTAAAAGTTTATTTGCTTATTTTGAGAGAGGGAGAGAGAGAGAGTGTGCAGCGTGCATGCACAAGTGGGGGGAGGAGCAGAGAGAGGGAGACAGAATTCCAAGCAGTTCTGCAGTACCAGCGAAGAGCCCAACACAGGGCTCAAACCCACAAACCATGAGATCATGACCCGAGCCAAAATCCAGAGCCAGGTACTCAACCAACTGAGCCACCCAGGCACCACCCATCTTAACCATTTTTGGTGGACAATTCAGTGATACTAAATACATTCATAATATTATATAACCCTCACCACCATTAATCTGCAGAACTCGTCTCATCTTGTGAAACTAAAATTTTAAATGTATTACTTTTACACATAGAAAATGGAAATAAAACTGTTAAGCATTAAAAAAAATTCAAGAAAAATATTGAAAGATTAATGTGAATTGCACCAAAAATTTGTAAAATAAACTTGACCAAGGAGGTGAAAGACCTGTACTCTGAAAACTGTAAAACACTCACGAAAAAAATTGAAGATGACAAATGAAATGGAAAGCTCTTCCATGCTCATGTACTGGGAGAATTAATATTGTTAAGATGTCCATATTACCTAATGCAATCTGCAGATTTAATGCAATCCCTATCAAAATACCAGCAGCACTTTCCAAAAAACTAGAACACATAATGCTAAAACTTGTATAGAACAACAAAGACCCCAAACAGCCAAAGCAATCTTGAGAAAGAAAAACAAAGCTGAATTCCAGATTTCAAGATATACTACAAAACTGTAATAATCCAAATAGTATGGCAGTGACACAAACACAGACACACAGGTCAACGGAACACAAGACAGAGCCCAGAAATAAACCTAGAATTATATGGCCAATCAATGCACAACAAAGGAAGCAAGAATATGCAATGGGAAGACAGTCTCCTCAAAAACAGTGCTGGGAAAACTGGAGAGCTACATGCAAAAGAATGAAACTGGACTACTTTCTTTTTTTTTTTTTTTTTTAATTTTTTTTTTTTTCAACGTTTTTTATTTATTTTTGGGACAGAGAGAGACAGAGCATGAACGGGGGAGGGGCAGAGAGAGAGGGAGACACAGAATCGGAAACAGGCTCCAGGTTCCGAGCCATCAGCCCAGAGCCTGACGCGGGGCTCGAACTCACGGACCGCGAGATCGTGACCTGGCTGAAGTCGGACGCTTAACCGACTGCGCCACCCAGGCGCCCCGAAACTGGACTACTTTCTAACACCATACCCAAAAAGAAACTCCAAATGGATTAAAGACCTAAACGTGACACTTGAAACCATAAATACACTAGAAGAGAGCACAGGCACTAAATTCTCTGACATCGGCCATACCAACACTTTTCTAGATATGTCTCCTAAGGCAAGGGAAACAAAAGCAAAAATAAACTATTGTGACTACATCAAAATAAATAGCTTCTACAGAACAAAGAAAATAATAAAACAAAAAGACAACCTATTAATTAGGAGAATATATTTACAAAGGATATATCCAATAAGAGATTAATATCCAAAATATAAAAGAACTTCTACAACTCAACACCAAGAAACAAATAATCCAATTAAAAAATGGGCAGATGACATGAACATTTTTCCAAAGGCAAAGATGGCCAACAGACACATTGAAAAGATGCTCTACATCACTCATCATTAGGAAAATGCAAATCAAAACTACGAGATATCCTGTCAGAATGGCTTAGTATCAAAAACACAAGAAACAACAAGTGTTGGCATGGCAAGGATGTGGAATAAAAGGAACCTCACGCACTGTTGGTGGGAATGCAAACTGGTACAGCCACTGTGGAAAACAGTATGGAGGTTCCTCAAAATTAAAAACAGAATTACCATATGATCCAATAATTCCACTACTGGGTATTTGCCTAAAGAAAAATGAAAAACACTGATTCTAAAAGATAAAATGCACTCCTAATACTGTAGCATTATTCACAATAACCAAGATATGGAAGCAACTCAACTGTTCATGGATTGATGAATGGATAAAGAAGACGTAGTGTGTGGGGCACCTGGGTGGCTCAGTCGGTTAAGCAACCAACCTCAGCTCGGGTCATGATCTCACAGTTTGTGGGTTTGAGCCCCATGTCGGGCTCTGTGCTGACAGCTCAGGGCCTGGAGCCTGGAGCCTGGAGCCAACTCTGTGTCTCCCTCTCTCTGCACCTCCCCTGCTTGTGCTCTGTCTCTCTCTGACTCTCAAAAAATAATGTTAGTAAGAAAAATTAAAAAAAAAAAAAAAAGATGTGGGGTGTGTATGCGTGTATAATGGAACACTCAGCCATAAAAAGAGTGAGATTGGGGAACGTGGGTGGCTCAGTTGGTTAATCATCTGACTCTTGATTTCGGCTCAGGTCATGATCTCACAGAATGTGAGATCAAGCCCCATGTCAGGCTCTGCACTGACAGCGCAGAGCCTGCTTAGGATTCTCTCCATCCTTCTCTCTCTGCCCCTCCCCCACGCTCTCTCTCTCAAAATAAATAATACACATTTTTTAAATATTTTTATTCTTTTAAATAATCTCTACACCCAACGTGGGGCTCAAACTCACAACCCCAAGATCAAGAGCGGCATGTTCCTCTGACTGAGCCAGCCAGGTGCTCCAGGACCATGGTCATTTTAAACAAGAGGCCAGAGGCGCCTGGCTGGCTCCATTGGTTGAGCCTAAGACTTCGGCTCAGGTCACAATCTCACGGTTTGTGAGTTTGAGCCCCACATTGTGCTCTCTGCTGTCAGAGCAGAGCCTGCTTCAGAAACTCTGTCTCCCTTTCTCTCTGCCCCTCCCCTACTCGCACTCTCTCTCAAAAATTAATAAACATTTAAAAATAAATAAATAAACGAACAAACAAGAGGCCCAGAGAGATTAAGTGGCTTACTCAAGAACATCTGGACAGTAAACTGAGGGGCCCTATCTGCTCTGATGGCTGTGCTATGGGGTGTTTAAGAATTATCCTACCATGGAGCGCCTGGGTGGCTCAGTCGGTTAAGCGTCCGACTTCGGCCCAGGTCATGATCTCACAGTTTGTGAGTTCAAGCCCCACGTCAGGCTCTGTGCTGGCTGTGTGGAGCCTGGAGCCTGCTTCAGATTCTGTCTCCCTCTCTCTCTGCCCCTCCCCTGCTCGCTGTCTCTCTCTCTCTCAAAAATAAACATTAAGGGGCACCTGGGTGGCTCAGTCGGTTAAGCATCCAACTTTGGCTCAGGTCATGATCTCACTGTTTGTGAGTTCGAGCCCCGCGTCGGACTCTGTGCTGACAGCTCAGAGCCTGGAGCTTGCTTCACGTTCTGTGTCTCCCTCTCTCTCTGCCCCTTCCCTGCTCATGCTATGTCTCTTTCTGTCCCAAAAATAAACATTAAAAAAAAATAAAAATTAAAAAATTAAAAAAAAAAAAAAAAAAAAAAAAGAATTATCCTCCCTACCTTTCCCATGTTTCCTGTCCACATTTAACAGGCATTCTTCAAAGCTTCTTTCATTCCTCAAGTACCTACTCCATGACCAGCATGGGCTGGGAGCTGCAGCGGATGCAAAGTTACCCAGCCTGCCAAAACGCTTACCCGCAAGATCCACTGGCACAGTGGCTTACTTACTCCATAATCAGGACCACCCAACTCCTTTATGCGGACTTCCCAGTGTCCTTTCTCTCTTAGCAGTTTGTTAATTTCATCATTCAGGTCCCGAATTCGGAATTCACCTAAACCAGCTGGAAAACAAAAACATTAACATTGTTTCTTCAAAATAGCACTCAATGTTATACCCTAATAATAAATGTCAATACCTACAAAGGTATGCGGGACAAAAACACTCATTTAAATTTATAAGAAAAACCATCACACCCAAATAAAGGAAATGGCAAGGATTATGAACCGAGTCCCCACCAGCACAGGGGAAAAAAATTCTTGAGGAAAACCTTCATCATCATTAGCAACTGAAGAAATATAAACTGAAGCAATCCTACTGTTCCATTTATGCAACTATTAAAATACTTTGGTGGTGGGGGCACCTGGCATCCAACGCCAGCAAATATGCAGCGAGGCTGACATAAGCACCGGGACTGGGAGAATTCTGTGTTGGTTTCACCCTTTCAGGAAAGCAATGTTTTGTTATATGGGAACATCTTTTGGCAAAGACTATACTCTGAGAATGAAGCCTAAGGGACTCATTTTAAAAATTTTTTTTTAATGTTTATTTATTTTTGAGACAGAGAGAGACAGAGCATGAACGGGGGAGGGTCGGAGAGAGGGAGACACAGAATCCGAAACAGGCTCCAGGCTCTGAGCTGTCAGCACAGAGTCTGACGTGGGGCTCAAACTCACTGACCGTGAGATCATGACCTGACCCGAAGTCGGCCGCCTAACCGACTGAGCCACCCAGGCGCCCCCTAAGGGACTCATTTAAAGGAATATGCACAAGAGAGTTTGCAGAGGTGTTGTCTCCCACGCCAAGAGCAGCTGGAGCATCCCACCACAAAGGAAGGGAAATGGCTAATGAACCTTGATATGTTGAAACAAAGTATCACGTGGCTGTTGCAAGGGAGTAACCTCCCTCCCCCTTCTCCACTGAATGGCTTTTATACCACTGTCAAAAGTCAACTGACCACATGTGTGGCTCTATTTCTTACTCTCTTCCATTGGTCTATCTTTCACCACTACCCACCCCATTATCTGGAATACAGTAGCTTTATATAAAATCTTAAAGTTAGGTGGTATGAATGCTACAATCTTGTTCTTTTTCAAAATTATTTTGGCTATCCTAGTTCCTTTGACTTTCCATTTAAAATGTAGAAAAAATCTGGCAACCTATATAAAAAAAAAAAATCCCATCGGGATTTTGATTGTGGTAGTATTTGAAAAGACCAAGAATTGACATCACTACTAGGTTTGGGTCTTGCCATCCACGAATGCCGTGTACCTCTCCACTTACTTAGGTCTTCTCTGATTTCCTTCATCAATGTTTTAGTTTTAAGCAAACAGACCACACATACATTTTGTTAGATGTATGCCTAAGTATTTCTTCTGTTTTGGTGCTTTTGTAAATAGCCCTTTTTGCAAATGTTCTATTACCAATTTTTCAGTGCTGGTTTATAACAACAGAATTGATTTGTGTGTACTGTCCTTTCTACTCTGTAACCTTGCTAACCTCACTTACTCACTTTAGAAAGCTTCCCATAAGATTTCTTGGGATCGTCTACACGGAAAATGACATAGTTTGAGAAGAGAATTGTATTTCTTCCTTTCCAATCTGTGTGCCTTTTATTTCCTTTCCTTGCTTTACTGCACAGACTAGGAATTCCAGTACGACCTTGAATATAAGCGGTAAGAATTTCTGCCTCGTCCTTGCTCTTAGGAGGAAAGCATTCAACCTTTGCCATTAAGTACGATGCTGGCTATAGGTTTTTTGGGAGAAGTGTTTTATCTGGGTGAAAAAAATTCCCTCTTATTCCCAGTTAGCAGAGAGTTTTTACCATGAGTGGATGTTAAATTTTGCCAAAAATTTTTTCCATCATCTACTGAGATGATCTCTACTAAAGATCATCTAGAGAGGCTTCTCTACTTTAGAATGATGATACAGTGAATTATATTCATTTCTGAATACTGAATCAGACATGTACACCAAGGATAAATCTCACTTGGTTGTGATGTGTTATCCTTTTTATAAATTACTGGATTTGGTTTGCTAATATTCTATTGAAGATTTCTACACTCATGAGGAATATTAGTTGGAAATTTTACGTGTAATGTCTTTTTCTGATTATAGTATCATGGTAATGCTAATAGTCAAACTTCTAAAATGAAGGAGGAAGTGTTCCTTCCTCTTCAATTTTCTGGAAGAAACTGTGTTGAATTGGTATTTTTTCTTCCTTAAATGTTAGGTAGAACTTACCTGTGAAGCCATCTGGGTCTGGAGTTTTCTTTGCTGGAAGGCTTTAACTATGAATTCAATTTCTTTAACAGATACAGGGGCATCTGACTGCCTCGGTCAGTAGAGCATGCAACTCTTGATCTTGGGGTCATGGGTTTGAGCCCCATGCTGGGCATGGAGTTTACTTAAAAAAAAAAAAAAATTCTTGATTTCTTTAATAGACATAGGAATGCTCAGGTTTCAATTTCATCTTGAACAATGTTTCTAAACAGTGGCACTACTGACATTTTGAGTCAAATAATTCTTTGCAGGATACACTGTAAGATGCTTAGTGGCTTCCCTGGCTTTAACCACTAGATGCCAGTAGCACCCCAAGTTATAAAAATCAAAGTTTCTCCAGATACTGACAAATGTCCCCTGGAGGGGCAAAACTGCCCCTGGGTAAGAACTAATTCTCTTTAAGTTTCTGTCTTTCAAGGACTGGTCGGTTTCATCTGAGTTGATGAATTACAGGCATAACATTGTCTGTAACATTCCCTTATTAACCTTCTAATGTCTGGAGAGTCTGTAGTAATATTCCCAGTGTCATTCCTCGTGCTTGTAATTTTTTTAAGTTTGCTTGTTTGTTGGCTTGTTTATTTATGTAATCTCTATACCCAACGTGGGGCTCGAACTCATGACCCTGAGCTCAAGAGTCACGTGCTCTACTGACTGAGCAAACCAGACACCCCTAGATGTTCCTAATTTGTATCTTCTTTTTTTCTTGGTCAGTCTAATTTTATTGACCTTTTTATTTATTTAATTTTCTTTTTTTTTGAAGTTTATTTATTTTGAGAGACATAAAGAGTGAGCAGGGGACGGGTGGGAGGAGGGGAGAGACAGAGAGAGAGAGAGACAGAGAGAGAGACAGAGAGAGAGAGTCCCAAGCAGGCTCTGCTGCACTGATAGTTCAATGTGGGGCTCAAATTCATGAACTGTGACCTCATGACCTGAGCCAAAACCAAGAATCAGACACTTAACCGACTGAGTCACCCAGGCATCACTTACTGATATTTTTAAAGAACCAGGTTTTAGGGGCGTTGGGTTGAACGACTCTGGCTTAGGTCATGATCTCACAGTTACTGAGTTCGAGCCCCACACTGGCTCTGTGCTAACGGCTCAGAGCCTGGAGCCTGCTTCGGATTCTGTGTCTCCCTCTCTCTCTGTACCTCCCCTGCTCACGTGCTCTCTCTCTCTTAAGAATAAATAAACATTAAAAAAATTTTTTAAATAAAAAATAAAAGAGTAAAGCCTCGGTGAGGCTTTAAAAAAAAAAAAAAAGAACCAGCTTTTGACTTTTCTCTCTTCATCTTCCATTTTCAGTTTCATCGATATCTGCTCTTACCTTTATTATTTTCTTCCTTCTGCTTACTTAGGGTTTGGTTTACTCTTCTTTTCTAGTTTCTTAGCGTAGAAGTTTAGATCATTGATTTGAGACCTTTCTTATTTTCTATTATTTTAATACAAAAAAAGAACATCCCCCTCCAAAATTGTTTTTGTCCCTTAAATTCTGATATTATGTTTTCATTTTCATTTACTTCAAAATATTTTCGAATATCCTTGCAGTTTGCTCTTAGACACATGAGTTGCTTAGATACATGCTGCTTAATTTCCAAATATTTAGGAATTTTCTAGGTGTCTTTCCGTTACGGATTTCTACATTAATTCTGTTATAATCAGAGAACATACTTTGTAAGATTTCAATTATTTTAAATTTGCTAACATTTGTCTTATAACCCAGAACATGTTCTATTTTCGTGACTATTCTAGATGCTCTTAAAAAAAGAAAGCATTCTGGGATGCCTGGGTGGCTTAGTCGGTTAAGCGTCCGACTCTTGATTTCGGCTCAGGTCACGATCTCACCGGTGGTTGGTAAGTTTGAGCCCCGCTTTGGTCTCCAGACTGATACTGCGGAGCCTGCTTAGGATTCTCTCTCCCTCTCTCTCTGCTCCTCCCATCTGGCTCTCTCTCTCAAAAAAATAAAATAAAATAAAAAATAATAAAACTTTTAAAAAATGTTTTTTTTGCTAGGTGGAATGTTCTAGAAGTGTCCAATTGACTCATACTATTATTC